>NW_022631176.1:0-542997 GCF_010015895.1 Lontra canadensis | reverse complement strand
AGGGTGCCCCGCCCCCCCGGGTGACCGGACGCCGTGCAGGGTGCCCCCCCTCCGAGCGACCGGGCGCCGCCGAGGCCCACAGAGACGCAGTGGTGAACACGTAGCTCTCGAAGCCGCCATCCCAGACTGAGACCGTGATGACTTCTTGTCCTCAGCCACGTGTGCTGTGCCCGGTGTAGACCAGACAGCCAAAGGGCGGGTGGTGAGGGCGAACCTGGGGGTCACTGTTGTCAGCCGAGCTAGGGCCTGTGCGGGAGCGGCAGGGGGCTGCGTCCTCAGGGCTCCCTCTGCGCCGGGACTGACTGAGCGGGTGCTGTGAGCCGCTCAGGTGCGCGGGACGCACCCGCACTCCCGCGTGCTTCTGGGGGTTCCAACAGGCTGCGTTACCCCCTTTCAGTGTCCGCCCTCCGGGGCCCATGGGCAGACGTGAGGCTTGACAAGCTGACGCTGCCGTTCTGGGACCGGAAGGGGGACGGGGGGCTGCAGGCAGGGCTCCTGCCCGCTGTTCGTTTCCCGGAGGAAGGGCCCGGCTCCTGGTGGGGTGACGCCTCCCCGGCCCCAGCTCCCTGCATGCCCAGCCGAGCCAGGTGTAGAGGCTTCCCGTCCCGTGAGGACCAGTGATGGCCGCTGGGGGCTCTCAGCATCCCCCGCAGAGCGCGTCAGCTTCCGGGGCTGCCGGGACACGTGCCGCCGACGAGTGGCTTCAGACAGCGGCAGTGTGCTCTGGCCGTCGTGGGAGCAGCAGGTCTGAAATCGGGCTGCGGGCAGCCCCGCGTCTGCTCCAGGGCAGAGCCCGTCCTACCTCTCCCGTCTCCCGGGGCCTCAGGCGTTCCCCCGCCTCTGCCGTCCCGTGGCCTCCTTCCCTGCGTCTCTCTGCGGCTCCTCTTCTCGTAGAGAACCTGGCTTTTGCACTTAGGGCTCTAAATTCAACGTGGCTTCATCTCGAAATCCTTAACTAACGCGTCTGTGAAGACCGTCTTTGCAAATAAGGTCGCGTCTGAGGTTCTGAGTGGACACGACCCTGGGGGGACCCATCCGCCTCACCACAGCGGGAGGGCACCCTGCGGGCTGAGGAGCGGGACGCTCCGCGAAGAGCGACGTGCCAGAGGTTCTCCCTGACCAGCTGGAAGTCGGCTCCGGGAACCCAAACAGCTTTTCTCTGACCGTGTCTTTCCCTAGCGCCATGCGGTAGGGAGAGGATGTGTGCGTGTGCGTGTGCGTGCGTGTGAGAGAGAGAAGGGGAGAAGCAGAGCAGCACATCACGGGGCCCTGGGAGTCCTGTAGACTCGTTGACTGTGCCAAGTGCTTTTCTTCACTCTGCGTCTGGGGGGGACACCAGGGAACCCCTGCCCCCTGCCCGCCACTCAGTCGCGGCTGCAGACAGTGCTCCCTACCAGACGCCTCTTTACCGGCCTGATTCTGGAAAAGAAACCCCAGGCTGTGCTGGCTCATTACAGCAGTGCGCCCCGATAAAACACTGGGCGCAGGAGGGGGCATGTTGGGAGCCACCCTCCCCCACCCTTCTCCCAGAACAGGTGGCCTCCGCAGCAGGGGGCCGGGGGGCAAGCCTGTCACACGCGCCCTTCCGCGTTGCACAGCAACATCAGTTTCCCACATGACAGCCGGGAAGGCCGGCCGAGGCCTCTCTCTCACTGCACTTGCCTGCGGCCGCCCCTGCATCTGAAGGGGCGCTGGGCTGAGTGACTGCGGGGCTATACCTCACACGTGCTCGGGAGTGCCCCAGCGTCCTGCACCCACGGATGCCGCTTGTCCCCTGTGCATGGGCACAGTGGGCCGTCAGGAGGCCTGGGGGCTCTTCTGTTAGTCACTCGTTGGGGGAGGGAGCCTGGCCTGAGCAGATTGGGAGCAACAGCGTCCTGGTCCCCTGCCAGCTCTACCTGGTTGCGTGTCCAGCAGTCAGACGCACGCTTGTCTCTGCCCGTCTCATGGCTTGTGGTGGGGAGCTTGGTGGCAGTGTGGGACGCTGCCTGGTTCCTAGCATCGCAGAGCCAGAAGGCGGGGACCTACAGGCAGAGTGGAGTCGCTGTCCCTGGCAGGATGGGTGTGGACAGCTGGTGGCAGTCCGCTGCCTGGGGGGCAAGCACGTGGCCAGCATCACCCACAGACATGTTAGCCGGATCCATGGCCCCCAGGGGCCTGCTTCAAGTGGAAAGGGGGTTAGATCTGTGGTTCTCCCGCCTCAACCTCCCCTTGCTGCCGAAAGTGGACCTTTAGGAGTCAAGGCTCCCGCTGTGATCACCACACCCCGTTCATCCTACAAACTCAGATGCTCTGGGGCCCCCGGCGACAAGGAGCAGGGGCTGCCCCGCGCTACCCAGGGGTCGCCGTATGAGATAGGAGTCTGGTGTTGCCAGAGTTCTGCAGGGGTCATAGGGAGTGGGAAAGTATCTGGAAACCAGGATTTAACGTAAACCCTCCAGTGTTTTTAATACTGGCTCCATTTTTGAAACCATTCTGAAAACAGTTCCAAGTCAGCCTGGGGCTCAGATGTGAGCCAGGGGCCACCAGCTTGCAGCCGCTCCCGTCCCGTGGCTCCTGTCAGTCATAGTAAGGGTAGATGGTGTCGGCGCAGCCCCAGCTTTGCACCAGCCCCCGCCGGGGTGTCCCACACCATGTGTCCTGTGGTTCACCAGCAGCCCCGCCAGGTGCTCTCTCCTCTGCTCTTCAGTTGTGGCTCCGTCACCTGCTGCAGGCGGGGCAGGGTTCTCGGCACTGGGCCCAGCACCCGCAGCATGAGCGCCCTTAGGCAGCTCTCGTGGCCAAGGGTGAGGAAGGAGCACCCACCCAGCGCATGAGGGAGGCAGTAATGCACAAGGCCGTTTTGGATGCCGCCGCTCGATGGGATCTGAGCGTCCCCGGGTGGATGGTGCTTTGGGGAAAGTGTTCAACAAGGTCCCCCAGAGGATGTGACATGTGGGCTGGCCTTCTGAGCAGAGACAGGCTGGTTGTCACAGGAAAGGGGACCCCTCGGGCCAAGGTGGAGCATGTCCCGGGGCAGGAGGAGGGCGGGAGACTAGGGCCCTGGGTGGGGCTGCCTGGCTGCCCTGGGGACCCTTCTGAGTGTGAGGAGAAGCTCGTGGTTGGGCCAGAGTCTTGTCTGCATTTTTTACAGGGTGGCTGTGAGGACTGGGTGGGGTGTGGGCCGTGGGGAGGGTGACGAGGAGGCCGGCTGCGAGAGAGGGGCGCTCCCCCAGCAGGTGGGGCACATCCGCACTGTGTCTGTGGCTCGCTGGTGCGCTTACGCGTGACAACAATAACTTAAAAATCCCTGCTCGAGGAAAGCAGAACGGCCAGCTGTGCGTCCGGGCCCCATCCGAGGGAAGGACCAACGGGACACCGCAGTGCCGTGAGCCGTGACTCGTGGCGACCAGCTGGGGGGCAAGAGCAGGTTTCTCCCGATTCCCCACTGGTCCGAAATTCCTCTCTGGGCCATGTGTCTTTGCCTGATCTGAGCACCACAGACCTGCACACGCCAAATCCCCAGCTCGTCATTAGCCAACTGAAAAAAGGTCACATCTTTCAACAACAACAGTGACCTTTGGCGGGGTGTCCCGGTTGTTAATAGCAGCCAGCGGCTGTGAGGAGCAGCTCCTCTCTCAGGGGCCATTGGGCCCCCGGCAAAGCCGTGGGGCTGGGGGACGCGGGCGGGGTGTGTTTCTGGCCACGGGTGCTTCCGAATGCACAGGTCGCTGACCCGACCGAGGGGCACACGTGTCAGGGGCTTCCGAAACCTAAAAGAGCCTCCCATTCAGATCCTCCTGCCCTCCGCGTCGGTGGCTTCCTGCCAGAAATCCCTGCATTAGAAATTGCTTTCTGGGGTGCCTCGGGGGCTCAGGCTGTTAAGCATCCGACTCCTGATTTCAGCTCAGGTCACGGTCTCGGGCTTGTGAGGTGGAGCCCGTATCCGGCTCCGTGCTCAGCGGGGGGTCTGCTGGAGTGTCGTCTCCCTCTCCCTCTGCACCTCCTACCCCTAAAAAAAGGAAAAGAAACTGCTTTCAGCTAAGATGCTTCATGTCGTAGGAGAATGCGGTGTATCCCCGGAGAAAAGTGACTCTAGTCCATTGGTTGAGACGGGGAGGGCACTATGTTTTGCGTCTTTTACCACAATTTAAAAAATGAACGAATGAGACAAAATGAAAACTTTAAAAAAAGATCTTTGATTCCTTTTCTTTCCGTGAGAGTTCTTTAATGTAGACAATAGAAACTGCTTTGGAGTGATATTTTTTTTTCCTGGTGGAGGCACAATGAGGCCCAGAGACTGGGCAGCCGGAAATACTTGTCTGAATGACCCGATCTGCTGCCTCCAGGTCAAGGCAGCAGGGCCGTGGTTTCTACAGTATGTGCCGTCTCCGGGCTCCGCCTCACTCCACGGATGTCCCCACTGGGACGGCATCCCTGGCGGGCAGCGCACAACCTTGTCCTCAGTAGCTTACCAGCCTTCAGGGCCTGGTGGCATCTTAAAGCACAGGACACTTGGGGACAGCCATTTCTAAATTCTGCCCCAGGGCCAGAGACCGCAGGCTCGCGGAGCGCTCGAGATCAGTCCGCATCTGAGGACGAGACTGGTATTCCTGCCTCGCCGCTCACCCACGGGGCGCTGGCTCTCAGAGGGACTCGGGACACCAGCCGCAGATTTGTAAGTGTGGTGCCGATCTCCTGTGCACACTACGTCAGGTTTCCATTCCCCCGAGTTCACGCTGACTCTGATCCCGAGAAAATGTGGGAGTGTTTGCGCCCGTGTTCGAATATGGCAGGGGACAGACAGCACCAGCAGAGAGGACAGAAGTCCCCAGGCAGGCCTTGTGAAGGTTGTCCTGTGTGACATCGGGCCAGTGACCTTACCTCTCTGAGCCTGTCACAGGAGGCATCTACATTCTCTGAGTGGGACCGTGATAATGTCCCCTAGAGTGACTTCTTTCCCTGACTGTCCCTTGGACATACAAGCTTTTCCCCAAACGTGGTTTGTCTGTCCCATCCGCCCTTTGCTGACGAGTGGTGGCGTGCCATCCTGGGCACGGCCTCTAGTATCGTCACAGCTGGCCCAGGGGAAAGAGCACTTAGTGTCTCCGTGGTGCAGATGAGGACCAGGAGGCACAGCAAGGTCAGGTGGCTTGTCCAAGGTCGTTGCACGAAGAGATGCTGGGGATGGGGGTCCAGGCAAGGTTTTCCGACGCTCAGACACATGCACGCCCGCCTTCCTCCTGTGACCGGAGCAGGTGGCTTGAGCGCCTCCCAGGTCGGGCTCTGCAGGGTTCTCCTGGCTGGTCACGTCACTCCTCAGTCCTTTCTCTCATCGGCTCTGCCAGAGGGATGTTCTAAATCCTTTCCAGCTCCTAAGATGTCACGTTGATGTCCGCTGAGTTCTTGTACGTGCCCGCGGCTATGCCGAGGGCTTCTGTGCGCCCTCTCCAGTCTACAAGGCTCTCACCCACCATTCCAAGATAAAATGACACAAATCTCTACGATCCACAAGTGGTTTACGTAGGTTTGCAGCAGAAGCATTTCCCGGTCTAAGAACGAGGAGCCACGGGACGGGTTCACGGAGCTCATTTCGCTGCAATAATTTTTCGTGTCTGGCTGCGTAAATGTGACAACATGTCCTCATGGGGTGCAGCCCCAGAGGTGGGTCACAGTGCCTGTGTCCCCGTGCAGGCGCGCGTGTGGGCCTGGCTGTCTGCCCAGCAGGCCCTCCCCTGCCCTATGCGTCCGCTCTACCTCCTCCCCCCGCTCTACCTCCTCCCTCCGAGCCCGGCGACTCCGACCCACCGCCCGCCTCCTGCGAGGATCCGTTTCCCTTCAGACGGCCCCCGTTTGGGAGCCTCTTGCATAACCTCGGGTTTCTGTTCTCTCTGGGGAAGTCGGCCTGTGTGTTGCCTTCAGACCGGCAAGACCCACGGGGCCTCATCGGAGCCGGACGTAATGAGGGAAGATTTTCCACCGAGTGCTGATGCTGATTTGTTTTCTTCCCTCCTGAGTGTGAGCTGTGTGGGTCAGAATAACTTAGCGTCTCTACTGAAGAGAAATTATGTCTCTACGGCTCCCCGAAGGACAATCGAGCCCGTCTGTAAGTGAAGGCGGCCGCAGGGACGTTCTGTTCCAAAGCCACAGAAACAGCACCGAGCGCGCCACCTGACGCGTTCGCGGCCGACTCACTTCTCCTTCAGCCCGCAGCTCTCCTGACGTCTCCGACTGCGGTAATGACGGTGCTTGAGGGAACCTGTGGCCCTGCTAAAAATGCTCACCACCGTTTCCGCGGACTGCACTCGCGGGTGACGCGCTCCAGGCTCTGCGGCCGGCATCCGCCGGGTCATCGGGAGCCCTCCGGGCCGCCGATGTGTCATCGTTCCTCCTGCGCCACTGTCCTCCTCGACCTCACAGCCCTGCTTCCGGCGCCAGCGAGCGTAGGTGAGCCCAGTCCTCCCCACTGGCGAGGGCACGGCGAGGAGACGCACCTGTTTGGGGGGCGACTGTGGCCTACGCTGTGGGGGCTCGCCGAGACCCGGTTTCTTTTTCTCTTGGGAACACGGCTAAGGTAAACGTCCCTCGCAGTCCGGCAGAGCAAATGCCCAGAATTCGTTCGGGTCAAGGTGCACAGAGGCTGAAGTGTGCCGGTGAGGGGAAACCTTCTAGCTCTCCTTCCCCGTCCACCAGCTGAATGGGGAGGCCCCGAAGGGGGACAGACCACGAGGTGGAAAGAACCTGGGTCCCAGCGTCAGCACGCGGAAGGACGTCCGCATACACCTGCCCCGAACACGAACAAGAGCTGGACCGGACTGTGCTCGGCACCGGCGCGTCAGGCGTTGACCGTATTCCCGTGCCTGGTGTCTTCGCTGGGATGTCTTCGCTTCTCGTGCTGCCCGAGATGCCCTGCTTGAGGTACTGTCCTCCCGCCCGAACCAGCTTGCCCGCGATGTGCCTCTTTGTTGACTCGGCAAAGACCGTGTGGACTTGGTCTCCACCACCAGGAGCATATAGTCCAGCTGGGCCGTGTTCAGCTCCTGTAGTCCTACCAGGTGATGTGTGCAAGTGCCCGTGCCCGGAGAGGAACGTCCGGTCAGTTTTCCCTAATCCTGCTGTAGCCAAGAGAGGGAAGCTCTCTTCACGTTCTGCAGCTCTCCCGGGTGTCCTGGGCTCCGACGTTCTCCTGTGATCTTCCAGCCCATCCTGGAGGTTGCTCTTGTACGTCAGAACCAGACGTCTCCCTGGCCGTCTCTGCTCAGACATCCCCCCCAGATGGGAGGGAGAAGCGAATCTGGCTGCTGACCCAGGCTTCTCGGGGCTTCCAGATTGTCCGTGGAAGATGCTGGATACCTCCACCTCGCTCTCCTCTGCGGAATGCTCCTGCTCCAGCTTCTTCCCCAACCTGTGGCAACTTTAACCTTGATCGAGGCAGAGAAAATCTCATCTGCTAATGTGTGTCTGGTTCTTTCTTGGGCCAGTGGCCCTTGCATGTACTAACACACGGTTGTCTGCTCCCGGTTCCCGGTTACAGAGTGAGCGGTGTCTCTCTTAAGTCCAGCTGTCTCAGGAAAAGGAATTCGAAGGGTGCAGAGGAGGAAAAAGAGCCACTGGTATGCATGTTAACAAATATGGCTCGAGCGTTGCCCTGTGCCCGCTGCTGCTCAGGCTGCTAGTGAGGAAGCGATCGGTGACAAATATCCAGTCTTTTCCCAGCCGGGATTTGCGTGTAGGTGGGCAGAGAGATCGCAAGCTCAGGTGGCGTGTGTGTGTGTGCGCGTGCGTGAGTGTGCACAAGGGGTGATGCATTTGTTCTCCTGGTTCTGATTCTCTGCAGAAGCCCGGCTTACCCTCTTGGTGGTCCAGACGAGAGTGGTTCTGCTTGAACGCAGGGAGCGTTCAAGGGGAAGTTGGACTCTGCTCATTCCAAGCTGAAAAACAAAAAACCTTGCCCACCACATGACAAGACTAAAACTAGGAAAGGCGGAGAGGCGCCCTTAGAGGAAGCGAGAGAAGCAAATGCGGAAAGAGGAAAGACGCTGCAGCGACTGCCATAAAAATTAGCCGATTGTGTTGCTGATCAGTGAGAGAAGGAAGAGAACACTCTAAGGGGGCCGGAGGACAACTTTTGGAATGAGAATGTCCTTAAGTAGGCGACACATGGGATCCAGGGTCCAAGGAGAGGGTTGGCGCTCGGTCAGAACACGAGTCGGCCGCAGGAGCAGGACGGTGGGCGACGTGCGAGGAGCTCGTGAGACTCTCCTTGCTAGGCCCGCCCTTCGCAGCGAACGGGGAGCACTCGTCTTTGGGCCCCCGAAGGCTGTCAGCGGGCACGGGTGGGGTCTTCCCCAACCATGGTGACCTGCCTGACGCCGCCGTGAAGTAGAGCACCGCCGGGCTGTGCTGTGGGTGGTTTCGGGCTGTGGGGCTGGTTTCCTCTGGGTGGGTCTAGCACGTGGCCAGACAGCCCGCAGAGTCTGGGGTAGTTACCGTGGAGCGCGGTCTTGCAGCTAGGGAAGGAGACGGTGTGGATGCCAGACCGGGGGGCCGTGCTGGAGACCCCTCTCCCAGCAGGTGTCACAGAGCGGGGAGCACTCACAGGACACCAGGGCTGGGGGTGGAGATGAGGGCGGGGAGCACACGGGGATCGGCCGTCAGCAGGGGGCTTCGGCCCTGTCAGACCACCCTCTTCATTAGTGGGGTCTTCCCTGTCGGTCCTTTATGCCTGGATGTAGAACCTAGGAACGGGCGAGGGAATTCCCGCGAGTGATGATCCAGCGAACGCATCTGCTGCCAGTTTTTTGTTTTTGTTTTTGTTTTTAAAGATTTTATTTATTTGACAGAGAGAGGTCACGAGTAGGCAGAGAGGCAGGCAGAGAGAGAGGGGGAGGCAGGCTCCCTGCTGAGCAGAGAGCCCGATGCGGGGCTCGATCCCAGGACCCTGGGATCATGACCTGAGCTGAAGGCAGAGGCTTAACCCCCTGAGCCACCCAGGCGCCCCCTGCTGGCAGTCTCTGATAGGACAATGTGCTGTGGAATTTTAGCCGTGCTCATACATACATGCCCGCCTTATTTTTTTTTAACTGCTGCGTGGTGGTTCATATGATGTTTGCTCCTGCTGACTTCACTGTTCCCCTGTGAGCATCCTTTTAGGGTAGTTTCCATTTTGCATCATTAAAAATAACTTAGGCGAGTCTCAAAAGAGTCTCAAACATATCACCGCCTTCCACTTCTGCACTGTCCTCAGGAAAAAACACCTGTGCTCACGGAGAAGCGGTCACACTTGCCGGGGGCGGGAGCGAGGGCAGGAGCAGAACGGGATGGCAGGAGGGAATTTCTTGGGTCCTGATGATCTATCCATGTGTTAGAGTTCCTGGAACTACAGGAGAGAGAGAGCTTTGTTGTTGGTTAATTTTCTGAGTACTGAATTTGTAAAAGCTACCATTTCTGCAGCTGTGCTGTCCTGACGGTCTGAGCACGCACAAAAGTGTCGTCGAGCCGCCATTCAAAAAAGGGGTCTCTGAGTCCTAGGGCATGACATCTTTTCATTTTAGTATTTTCCACAAATTGTCTTCTAAAGTGACGACATTCATGGTTTCTCTGAAAGGCGGTGTGGCCGTAGGGACGTCTCCTGCCACGGAGTCAGTGGGAAACGTCAACAGAGAATTGGAGACCTCTCTGTTAGGCATCCTTCAGTGTCCCCAGTGAATCTGCCTGCTGCTGTCCTTTCATATTCCTGGTCCAGCCTCACAACACAGGAACAGAGTGGGCAACAAAAGAGTAGATGGGAAGTAGAACGGGGGCTGAAAACTCACGCGCCGACAGCGCACAGCTGGCAGCGTAAGAATCATAGCGGATAACGGACACTCATGGTGCTTCCAGGCGCCGTACAGATCGCCGTGCGTGCCCTCAGTTATTTGAGCCTCACAGCGAGCCTCTCGGGTAGGTTACCTGCATAGCCCCATTTTATAGATGAGGACGCCGAGGCTTACAGCAGTCCGAGCGGTGTACCTGCTGTTAGGGCTGGCGGCCGGCACGATCGGGTCTCTGTGTGCAGCAGCCTGGCCGTGGCGCGCACAACCTTAGGTGGGCCACGTGGGCCTGAGGTCAGAGCACGGGTGCCCCGCGTGGTCATCCGCACCTGGAGCCCTGCGGCCTCAGCCAGATGCAGAACTCAGGGGACAGGTGGAGGCAGGCACGGCGCAGGAGCAGCCCCCCCCCCCCCGCCCTGTGCACCGCTGCCCTGGGGGAAGGCACGCTCCGCCGCGCCAATCTTGCTTTCTGGAAAGTTGTCAGAATGAAATGTCTCAGTTACGTATCAACTCAGGCCATGTCACGATCTCCGAGGGAGAACTAGATAAAACACACAGTGTGCGAGAACGTTGACAGTAGCCTTGCAGCGTCTCGGTGACTCCTCGAGATCTAGCCCGGGGGGCTCCCGCACAGTTACCCCGGTTTTGTTTGCCTGTTACCGCATAACAGATGTGACCAAATGGCCGTGACGTAACAGTGAAATGGGGTACTTTTGTTGTCACTAACTAATTGCAGTACATGACATTGTTTCCAACTCTAAGTTAAGCGGTTTTTTTTGAATTTGAGAGTGTGAGCATGACGAGTATGAGTGGGGGGAGCAGCAAGGCAGAGGGAGAAGCAGGCTCCCCGGAGCAGGGAGCCCGATGCAAGACCCGATCCCAGGACCCCGGAGGTACCGCCTGAGCGGAACGCAGCCGCTTGACTGACTGAGTCCCGCAGGCGCCCCACTGATGCGTTTTAATGGCGGATTTAGTGTTTGTAATTATTACTCCTGAACCGCATGCAGACTGTGGCTGGGCTCACCCGGACGTCTCCGCTCGGCTGCCCGGTCCGCTGCGGGCCGGAGGGCGTGGCGCGGCTCAGCCGGAGCGGCTCCTCTGCTCGGCGGGGCTCCCCGCTGCCGGCTGCCTGCGCTCGCTCACGTGGCGGGCGGGCCCCGAAAGTGACCAGCAGCGTGCAGGCCACAGACACTGGTTCTGCTGCATTCTGTTTGCCAAAGAAAGTCAAAGGCCAGACCGCGCTTCCCAGCCAGCGGCCGCAGGCGAGACTCGGTGAGTGTGTGGGCAAGGCCCGGAGGCCGCGTGTCCAGTCTTAGCAGCTGTCCATCCAGACTCCCTCTGAAACTGTTGCTGATCATTTAATGAAAGCCAAAGCATGGGAAAGAGCAATTAGGCTTTCAGAAGGGCGGTGAAGGGAAATGGTTCATTGACACCGATAAATTCCAACTGTTCGGGCCCCATGTTAATCTTTGCTCCTATTCCCGGGGAGACAGTCCTATAAGGAAGCGGAGATGAGAAGCCCCGCACCACTGGCGGTGAGTTCTACAGACCGCACACCTTGAAAGTAATGCGGAAAGTGAGTAGGGCTAGCGGAAATGGAAGCTTGTTAATCCGTTCCCACTGCCGGCTGAGAGGGCTTTCCTGCCTTCCTCCAGAATACACAGACTCCTGTTTGTGGGACAAAACCGTGCCTGGAACAAAGGTGCACAGTGTATGTGCAAGCTGTCCCAGCTTGCCGATTCCACCAGGTCTTACCGAGAACCTGTTCAGTGCAAGTCAGGACCGGGCGCTGAGTGGGACGGCTGCCGATCACATGGGTTTCCTGCTGGACTCTGAGTGACACACGGGGGCACCTGGCATGAATGGGGTTGCGGGAGCCAGGAATGTGGGTTAATTCGATTGGGTCCGGGTGTCTCCCCCACCCCTTGACTTAGATGGCGCTCCAGAGACTGAATGCCCTGGAAGGTCCACATCGCGACCCCTGGAGCCCGTGGGTGGGTGTGTTGCCTTCTGTGGCCCAGCGAGACTTGGCAGATGGGGCTAAGTTAAGGATCCGGAGGCCAGGAGATTGTCCTGGATCGCCCGGGTCCCCTGTGCTCACCGACGCTGAGAGGAGGGACGTGGGGGTTCACGGGGAGAGGAGAGCTGAGGTCAGAAGATGCTGAGCTGCTGGCTTCGAAGATGGAGAAACGGTCTGTAAGGCAAGGAGCATGGGCAAGCCCTCACACTGGGCACGAAAGGAAATCGTTCTCAGAAGCCTCCAGAATGAGGGCAGCCCTGCCAACGCCTTGGCATTAGGACTTCTGAGTCCAGAACCATCGAGGGTAGATGCTCTAAGCCACTGAGTGTGTGGTCATGTGTTCCAGCGGCCGTAGGGCTCCGTGCTGGTGGGAATGAGGGCAGATACTTCCGAATTAGTTTGAAAATCAGCCTCCCCAATCCCACCAAGGAGGAGCCCAGCACATGGCTGAGGCGAGGGTCCCTGGAAGCAGACTGCACGTCTGAGCCCCAGAGCTCGGGTGAGTTACCCACTCTCTGTGCCTCCGTTTCCCGACCCACACGGTGGGCGGTAGGCATGGCTCATGCCGCACAGTGCGGATGGAAGGACTCCGTGAACGAGTGCGGGAAATGTGCCTCTAGGTTCCAGCATTTAAAAAAAAAAAAAAAGGTGAACTATTATAAAGGAAAATATGCCTGATCCTTAGGGAACTTCAAACCGTTTTGTTTTGGTTTTTAACGGAAGTATAGTGGACACAAAGTCATGTTCGTTTCGGGTGTACAACATAGCGGTTCCACAGGTCTGTGCACTCTGCTGGGTCCACTCACCGCAGTGCAGCCCACCTGTCCCCGCCAGCACTGTCCCCATACCGCCGACGGTACTGCCTGTGCTCGCCCATTCAACCCCGGGCCTTCAAACCTATTTTTAAAATAGGTAGTAGGGGTGCCTGGGTCGCTCAGTGGGTTAAGTCTCTGACTCTTGGTTGCAGCTCAGAACACGATGTCAGGGTCCCGGAATCAAGCCCAAGTCTGGCTCCCTGCTCATCAGGGAATCTGCTTGAGGTTCTCCCCCTCCCTCTGCCCCCCCCACCTGTGCTCTCCCAGGTGCAGGTGTGCACTCTCTAAATAAAATCTTTTTTTTTTTTTATTTTTTCAGTGTTCCAAGATTCCTTGTTTATGCACCACACCCAGTGCTCCATGCAATCCGTGCCCTCCCTAAGACCCACCATCAGGCTCACCCATCCCCCTGACCCTCTCCCTTCCCAAACCCTCAGTTTGTTTCTCAGAGTCCACAGTCTCTCATGGTTCATCCGATTTCCCCCAACTCCCTTCTCTCCATCTCCCAGTGTCCTCCGTGTTATTCCTTACGCTCCACAAGTGAGTGAAACCATATGATAACTGACTCTCTCTGCTGGACTTACTCCACTCAGCATAATCTCTTCCAGTCCCGTCCATGTTGCTACAAAAGTTGGGTGTTCATCCTTTCTGATGGAGGCATCATACTCCATAGTGTATATGGACCACATCTTCTTTATCCATTCGTCTGTTGAAGGGCATCTCGGTTCTTTCCACAGTTTGGCGACTGTGGCCATTGCTGCTATGAACATTGGGGTACAGATGGCCCTTCTTTTCCCTACATCTGTATCTTTGGGCTAAATACCCAGTAGTGCAATTGCAGGGTCATAGGGAAGCTCTATTTGTAATTTCTTAAGGAGTCTCCACACTGTTTTCCAGAGTGGCTGCACCAACTTGCATTCCCACCAACAGTGTAAGACGGTTCCCCTTTCTCCACATCCTCTCCAACACATGTTGTTTCCTGTCTTGTTGATTTTGGCCATTCTAACTGGTGTAAGGTGGTATCTCAGTGTGGTTTTGATTTGAATCTCCGTGATGGCTAATGATGATGAACATTTTTTCGTGTGTGTGATAGTCATTTGTATGTCTTCTTTGGAGAAGTGTCTGATCATGTCTCCTGCCCATTTTTGGACATGATCATCTGTTTTTTGGGTGTTGTGTTTGAGGAGTTCTTTATAGATCTTCGAGATCAGCCCTTTGTAGTGTCATCTGCAAATATCTTTTCCCATTCTGAGGGTTGCGTCTTTGTTTTGTTGACTATTTCTTTTGCTGTGTGGAAGCTGTTGATCTTGATGAAGTCCCAAAAGTTTATTTTAGCTTTTTTTTCCTTTGCCTTTGGAGACATGTCTTGAGAGAGCTTACTGTGGCTGATGTTGAAGAGGTTATGGCCTATGTTCTCCTCTAGGATTCTGATGGATTCCTGCCTCATGTTGAGGTCTTTTATCCATTTTGAGTTTATCTTTGTGTATGGTGTAAGAGAATGGTCGAGTTTCATTCTTCTACACATTTTCCCAGCACCATTTATTGAAGAGACTTTTTTCCACTGGATATTTTCTCCTGCTTTGTCGAAGATTATTTGACCACAGAGTTGAGGGCCCATATCTGGGCTCTCTACTCTGTTCTACTGGTCTGTGTGTCTGTTTTTATGCCAGTACCATGCAGTCTTGGTGATCACAGCTTTATAGTAAAGCTTGAAATCAGGTAACGTGATGCCCCCAGTTTTGTTTTTCTTTTTCAACATTTCTTTAGCAATTTGGGGTCTCTTCTGATTCCATACAAATTCTAGGATTGTTTGCTCAGGCTCTTTAAAAAATGCTGGTGGAATTTTGATGGGGATGGCATTGAAAATATAGATTGTTCTAGGCAGTAGAGACATTTTAACAATTTTTATTTTTCTGATCCATGAGCATGGAATGGTCTTCCATCTTTTCGTGTCTTCAGTTTCTTTCCTGAGTGTTCTGTAGTTCCTTGAGTACAGATCCTTTACCTCTTTGGTTAGGTTTATTCCCAGGTATCTTGTGGTTCTTGGTGCTATAGTAAATGGAATTGATTCTCTAATTTCCCTTTCTGTATTTTCATTGTTAGTGTATAAGAAAGCAATGGTTTTCTGTACATTGATTTTGTATCTTGCCACATTACTGAATTGCTGTATGAGTTCTAGTAGTTTGGGGGTGGAGCCTTTTGGGTTTTCCATATAAAGTATCATGTTTGACTTCTTCTTTGTGAATTTGGATACATTTTATTTCTTTTTATTGTCTGATTGCTGGTGCTAGGACTTCTAGTACTGTGTTGAACAACAGTGGTGAGAGCGGGCATCCTTGTCGTGTTCCTGATCTCAAAGGGAAGGCTGTCAGCTTTTCTCCATTAAGAATGATATTTGCTGTGGGTTTTTCATAGGTAGATTTTATGAAGTTGAGGAATGTTCCCTCTATCCCTATACTGTGAAGCGTTTTAATCCGGAAATGGGTGCTGTTGCTTGTCAGATGTTTTTTCTGCATCAATTGAGAGGACCATGTGGTTTTTCTCTCTTCTCTGTTTGATTTGTTCTATCACATTGATTTGTGAACATTGAACCACCCCTGCATCCCAGGGTGAATCCTACCTTGTCGTGGTGGATAATCATTTTAACGTACTGTTGGATCCTATTAGCCAGCATCTTGTTGAGAATCTTGGCATCCATGTTCATCGGGATCTTGGTCTGAAATTCTCCTTTTTGGTGGGGTCTTTGCCTGGTTTGGGGATCAGGGTAATGCTGGCTTCATAGAAAGAGTCTGGGAGTTTTCCTTCTGTTTCTATTTTTTGAAACCGTTTCAGGAGAATAGGTATTTCTTTTTCTTTGAATGTTTGGCAGAATTCCCCAGGAAATCTGTCAGGTGCTAGGCTCTTGTGTTTTGGGAGTTTTTTGATCACTGCTTCTGTCTCGTTACTAGATATCGGTCTATTCAGGCTGTCAATTTCTTCCTCATTCAGTCTTAGAAGTTTATAGGTTTCCAGGAAAGCATCCATTTCTTCCAGGTTGCTTAACTTATTGGGATGTAACGGTTGGTAATAATTTCTGATAATTGTTTCTATTTCCTTGATGTTAGTCATGGTCTCTCCCTTTTCTTCATAATTTTATTAACTTGGGTCCTCTCTCTCCTCTTTTGGATTAGTTTGGCCAGTGGTTTATCGAGCTTATTGATTCTTTTAAAAAAACCAGCTTCTAGTTTCGTTGATGCATTCTACTGTATTTCTAGTTCCTATCTCGTTGATCTCTACTGTATTCTTGATTATTTTCTTCTTGTGTGTGGAGTTGGCTTAATTTGTTGTTGATTTTCCAGTTCTTTAAGGTCTAAAGAGAGCTGGTATATTCTGGATTTTTCAGTTTTATTTTTTAAGGATTTTATCCATTTGACAGAGATCACAAATAGAGAGGCAGGCAGAGAGAGAGGGGGAAGCAGGCTCCCCATTGAACAGAGAGCCCGATGTGGGGCTCGATCCCAGGACCCTGGGATCATGACCTGAGCTGAAGGCAGAGGCTTTAACCCACTGAGCCACCAGGTGCCCCAAGGATTTTTCAGTTTTTTTGAGGGAGACTTGGGTGGCTATGGATTTCCCTCTTAGGACCGCCTTTGCCATATCCCATAGGTTTTGGACCAAAGTGTCTTCATTCTCATTGGTTCCCATTAATTGTTTAAGTTCTTATTTGATTCCCTGATTGATCCAAACATTCTTAAGCAGGTGGTCTTTAGCTTTCAAGTGTTTGAATTCCTTCCAAACTTTTTCTTGTGGTCAAGTTCCAGTTTCAGAGCATTGTGGTCTAAGAATAATCTCAATCTTTTGGTATCGGTTGAGCCCTGATTTGTGACCCAGTTTGTGGTCTATTCTGGAGAAGGTTCCATGTGCGCTCGAGAAGAATGAGTATTCTATTGTTTGAGGGTGGAATGTTCTGTGTATATCTGTGAGGTCCATCTCATCCAGTGTGTCATTCAAAGCCCTTGTTTCTTTATTGATTTTCTGCTTGGATGATCTGTCTGTTCCTGATAATGGCGTGTTAAGATCCCCTCCTATTAATGTATTCATATCAATATGACTCTTTATCTTGACTAACAGTTGTCTTATGTAGTTGGCTGTTCCCATATTGGGGACATAAATATTTAGAATTGTTTCATCTTCTTGGTGGATGGACCCTTTAAGAATGATATAGTGGTCTTCTGTATCTCTGACTACAGTCTTTAGTTTAAATTTGTGGTCTATGAGAACCACTACCCCAGTTTTCTTTTGAGGCCCGTTGGCATGAAAGATGTGTCTCCATCCCTTCACTTTCAGTCTGGATATATCTTTAGGTTCCAGATGTGTCTCTGGTAGACAGCATATGGTCGGGTTCTGTCATTTTATCCAATCTGCAACCCTGTGCCATTTTATGGGAGCATTTAGGCTGTTCACGTTGAGAGTGATTATTGAAAGATAACGTTTTTATTGACATGTTGCCTGTTAAGTCCTTGTTTCTGTAGATTGTCTCTGTAAATTTCTGTACTGTGTCACTCTTGGGTTCTTTCTTCTTTTATAGAACCCCCCCTTAATATTTCTTGTAGTGCTGGCTTGGCAGTCACATACTCTTAAACCTTGGTGGTCTTGGAAGCTCTTTATCTCATCCATTTTTGAAGTCAACCTTGCTGGATAAAGTATTCGTGGCTGCATGTTTTTCTCATTTAGTGCCCGGAATGTGTCTTTCCAGCCCTTTCTGGCTTGCCAGGCTTCTGTGGACAGGTCTGCTGTTATTCTGATGGCTCTTCCTCTGTACATAAGGAATCTCTAACCTCCAGGTGCCCTCAGAAGCCCTTGTCTAAAATTATGATTCACGAGTCTCACTATCAAGTGTCTTGAGGTCTTTCTAGATTTGTTGAACTTGGTGAGTGTTCTTTCTGCCTCCAGGACCCAAACGCTTGTTCCATTCCTCAGACCGGGGAAATTTTCATCCAGAATTTGTTCAGCTGTATCTTTTAGTCTTCTCTTTCTCCACCCCCTCAGGGATTCCAATAATTCTGACTTTGGAATGTTTCATGGCATCATTGATTTCCCTAATTCTGTTTTCATGGCTTCTAAGCTGTTTGTTCCAGGCCTCCACCTGATCCTTTTTCTCTTTTTCTCTATCACTTTGTCCTACCGATCACTAATTCTATTGTCTGCCTCAGTTACCCTAGCTGTTAGAGTACCTAGACTAGATTGGATCTCATTGATAGCATTTTTTTAAGACTTATTTTTATTTATTTATTTGACAGAGATTACAGGTAGAGATACAGAGATACAGAGGCAGGCAGAGAGAGAGGAGGAAGCAGGCTCCCCACTGAGCAGAGAGCCCGATGTGGGGCTCCATCCCAGGACCCTGGGATCATGACCTGAGCCGAAGGCAGAGGCTTTAACCCACTGAGCCACCCAGGCGCCCCTCCTTTATAGCATTTTTAACTTCTGCTAGGTTGGCTCTCACTTCTGCCCTTAGAGATTCTGTGTTGTCACTAATGATTTTCTCCAACCTAGACATTGCCTGGATAATTGTTACCTTGAATTCCCTTTCCAACATCCTGTTTATGTATGGAGATGGCACAGTCTCTGAAGTTTTCCTCTGCTGGGTGTTCCTCCTCCTAGTCATGTTGGTGAGAGGTGAGAGGTGGTTGAGGGGGATGTGTAACTGAATATATCAACCACGGTCCAGGCAGTGTGCACCCTGGAACATTTTGGAGTGATTGGAAGTCACCATCAAAAAGAGAAAGAGAAAGAAAAAAAAGAGAAAACCCAGCCAAAATGAGCCCCAAAAGTAAGATTTATAAGGTATATAAACAAAAACCGACAAACAAAAATACCGACAAAAGTAAATGACAAGAGCCCAGCCAAAATGAACCCCAAGGATAAGATTTAGATAATACCAGAACAAAAACACATACACAGAAATGCTGACAGACGAAGTAGTTGGGAGGGTGGTCATATATCCTCGATGTGGGCAAGGACGGTTATTTCGGTTCTTCCTGGGTGTATTTTGGTATCTTCGTTAAAGGACTCAACTTTCCAGAGATAAAGGGAGAATAAAACTGGTTTATATATAGGGGTAGTCTTGAATAGGGAAAAAGGTTTACCTTGAAGCTTGTATCTATATGTATATTAGAAAAAAAGAAAAAAGAAAAACATGTATATGTAGCAAAAAGTTCAAGTTAAAAGGTTATGGAATATGTTGTAGTAAACCTCTAGTTGTAATGAAAAATAGCTTAAAAAAATTAAAAGAACAAGAATCATGAGAATGAATTAAAGGGGAAAAAAAGGTTGTATCTGAAATATACAGGTTTTAGGGCAATACTGGGAGCTTAATATGTTTTCCTCTGATGTTGGGGTTTTACAGTTTTGTGGGGACCCTGTGGTGGCTGTCCTCTCGTTCTTCCGCCTGGCGTTCTGGGGGAAGGGCCTGCCTCATTGTTTTCCAGTCAGTCTTGCTTGGGTTGAGTCCTCCTGGCCCCCATCAAGGGGCTGGCCTCTGTGGAAACTGTTTTTGAGGCTTTTGTTTTCTGGAGGTTTTTGTTCTTTGGCGGAGGTTTTGTGGAAAGAAAACAGTGCCTGGACCTCCGCCTCAGAAAGAAGCCTCAGTTTGCTCCCCCTGGGTGGTCCAGAGCACACAGACTCCCCCTCTGCAAACTCCACGATGCCGTGTGACCGCCCATGGGCCGTGCACACCCCCATCCACTGCCTCGGGTTGGCTGAGGCGCCCGTTGTCCCTGCAGCCCCGCGCCGCTAAACCCGTGAGCGGTACTGGTCCAGGGAGCCCGCCTCCAGTGGCTGCCTGTGCCGGGACTGCTGGCTGGGGTCCAGGCCTATGCAGCTCAGACCCCGCTGTCGCGCGGGTCACAGAAGGCTGCCACCGAGCGATCCTGACCAGAGATTGCCGGGTTCTCGCAGACTCGGGCTGGGAGCGTCCCGACCCGCGGCCGGTCCTAGAGATGGCCGGCTGGTGCCACACCAGGCTCTCCCCGGCGCCGGCGGGGGTGCGCCCAGCCCAGCGGTGGTGCAAGCAGCGGAAAGCCGCGGACTCGGGACCATGGACTGGAGCCCCCGCCGCACTCTGGCACGGGTGGTCGCCGGTGGTAGCTGTCCTGGGTCTATGGACTTAGGCCCCTGCCCGTGACCCCCTGATTCCACCCGTTGCCCTTGAAGATCTTTTGCTCTTTTTGGCGCTTTCAACCAGACTCCACGTTACTGCTGCTCGCCCGTCACAGGGCACACTTGTATTGCGGTATTGCTTCCCAGTGGTCGGTTCTGCTGGCTCCCTCCGCCTTCTGTTATCCTCAGCTGTCAGTCCGGGCGCTCCCACGACCTTTCACCTCTCCGCCGGCGTCGTCTGCCCCCGCAGAGCTCCAGCAGTGTGTCATCCTGTGTCGCAGGCTGGCTTCACGGGTGTGCAGGCTGTCCTGGTAGATAATTTGTTCACTTTAGGGGACCGGTTGAAACAGGGTGTCCTACTTCTCCCCCTTCTTGCCTCTCTCTCCTCCAAAAAGAATAAAATCTTGTAAAAAATAAAATAACCGTAGCCGGTGTTCCTGTTACATATTGCCATTTCAAATTCAGTCCAGGGAGAGGAGAACCGACAGGAGTTGCTGTGAGCCTGTGGGGGCCGTGCGGCTCTGTGCGAGCCCTGGAGCCGCATGAACATGCGTGAGCCTGTGTGCACGCGTACGTTCTGCTGATCGCTTATGTCAGATTGGAGTTAGAGGTTCTCGTCTGATTTCCTCAGGGCCCTGGTAATAACTCGGACCTTCCTGTGGCATAAGTAGTCTCTGAAAATAGTTCAGACTCACTGAATGAATGTCTGCTAGCGTTTGATTCAACGAAGCTTGAACTCTAAGTGATCTTTATCCAGAAAGCTGGTGAAGGTGTGTCCTCCGAAGGGATGTGCATCCCCGGGGTCCCATCTCCCTCGAGCCTTGTAGATCTAGAGCAGCCCGAACAATGCCCCTTGCGTTGGACCGATGCCGCCCTTGTTTCTCTGTAGAGGAATATGTGCTCAGCCCCAGAAAACACACGCCGCAGACCCCTCTCTTCCCTCTGCTCCCTTTCTCCCGAAGGTTCGCCGGCAGCGCGGTCTGCAGCGCCGTGCGGGAGGGCGGGATGGAAGCTGCGCAGATACGGTCAAGGTGGCTAGGGTGCGTGTGTGTTCGGTTTGGAACATTTCTTTCTTTTCCTCCGGGCTGTTTACTTTATTGCGCTTCTGTTGGTGGCTACATATCTGGGAGAAGGTGAGGACCGACTCCTGGCCTCATGCTCAGCACTTGTGGCTGGGCAGGGCACGGAGCCAGGCCTTCAAAGAGGAACACCTCCGTCCTTCCCAGCTCAGTGTGCGCGCCCCTCCCCAAGCCGGTGCCCCCACATCTCGCCCTGCTCGTCCGGACCTCAGCCGCTCTCAGGCCGTTTCCTCTCTTTGCCACACTCATCGCCTCCCGAAAGCGTCTTTTTATACATTGATTAGTGTGCTGCTGTGCGGCTGCTCTGCCCACTGGAGTATAACCGCGCGTGAGGGCCAGGAGCGCGGCTTCGCGGGCTCCCGGCCCTAGTCCGGGTCTGCGGCAGGGTCTGCCTCCTGCCGAGGGCTCCGCAGTGACCGGCGGGCACCACCCGTGGGCGCACGGGTGCGGGAGTCCCGGGAGGGATGCGCTCGAGCGCGGCAGCTGGAAGCACGGGCCTGCCGGTCGTCACCCGGTGCCCGTGTCGTGAGGACAAACCATGGAACGTCCTGCTCACACACAGCCAGGAGCAAGGTCATCAGTCACGGGTCTTGAGAGCGAGCTCGAAGGATCCTTCTCCAACCACGACGCGGGGCGCCGAGGTGGGGCGAGCGTGGGCTTTCGGGTGTCTGGCTTCCCTCCGACCCAGGAGAACAGGGCGAAGGGGACCCCTTCCCAGGATGATGAGATGACGCGGGACGACTTAATGGAGGATTCTCGGGTCCCGCTGAGGCATTAAGTAGTTGCTTTCCCCACGGAAGCCTCCACCGCTGGGACAGGCCTTCATGGGAGTGTTACGGGCGAAAGAGGAGCCAGAGGCTGCCCCCACCCGTGGCGTTGTCTCGGCCCGCTCCGGGCGGGAGGGCGGGAAAGCCCGCGGCGGAGGCTTGTGCGCGGTTGTCTCGGGGACCGATGGTGTGTTTGAGGTGACTGGAGTCGCCAGCGGCTCACGTGGCGGAGGCCGCCTTCCTTTTCCAGGGCAGTCCTCGCCCCTGCCCTCCAGCAGGAAGACGGGGCCTCCCTCCCTGGGGGTTTCCACGTTCCCGGAACCGACGCTAGCGGCCCGCGGAAGGGAACGGAGCGCCGGGAGCCCGGCTTCGGTTCTTCAGGGCTCTCGGGCGGGCACCCGGCGCTCCCTCCCCGGCCCCCGCGAACGAGAGCCGGCCTCCCGCTGTCCGCTCCAGTCCTCTGGGGCTGTCCTCTCCCCGCTGGGTGGGGCTGAGACTCCGGCGGTCACAGGTCCCAGCGCGGCTGGTGTCATCGGCGCTGACGAGAAGCGCGTGCGCCTTGGAGCGCCGCATCTCACGGGCCGGGACTGCGGACCCCCCCCCCCACCAGAAGCCCCCGCGGGTGGAAGTCAGAGCGGCTCGGGCTTGGAGACCAACGGCTCACCTGTCGACGGGACCGCGTTGGCGCGCGCCCTGCTTTCCTACCGCCTGCTGCTTTGTGACCATTTCCTTAACTGCTTCCGAGAAGATCAAAATACAGCCTTAGCCCACAGCCCAGAAAATGCTCCCACGACCGTGGCTTTAGCTTTAGATGATTTCAAGACTTAGAAGATTTCAAGACTTTAGAAGATTTCAAGAGTGATGAGATCGCTCCCCTGGGACACCCGGAAACGAGGGAAGGACGCCTTTGTTTCCTGTTGTGCCCTCAGCTGGTTTGTTCTGGAAATAACACGGAGGCACGGCCGTTAGGTTTTGGACCTAGTGGGACTGGAGAACTAGTCACCGAGAGATGGGGGAGTTGCAGCTTGGTGACGAATTCCCCTGTCCCAGTTCCTTCATTTACAACCACCACCACCACCCACAGAAAACCCAGTTTTTAACCTACAACAAGATAATACGTGCTCACTTTGGGAAACTGGAAAGCCGCAGACAATAAATGTCACCCACGATGTCATCACCCCGGTACGTGTGTGGGCACTGTTACAGTTCTGGGTTATGCGCGGATACGTGTAAGTGCTCCTAAAACCGCGCTCCTCTCCCCGTACCACGGGGCCTCTGCCTCCCTGTCGGGTTCCGTCATTTATCATGTAATTTCTGAAGGCTGCCCACACTCTCAGGCTATAACCCTCTAATAACTTTATTAACTAATTGGTTATTTCTGGATATTTGCATTGTTTGGAATCGTAGGTATTACAGTTAATGCTATGATGGCTTTACCCTCCACATACGTCTTTTTATCATCCCTGATGATGTTCTAAGGGTAAATTCCAGAAAGCAAAATTGCTGGGTCCAAGACTGTGTGTGTGTGTGTGTGTGTGTAGATTATATGTTATGTGTGTTTACATATGTATATTATGTATATGCAAAAATGTATAATCGTATGTATATGTGATATATATGTAGTTACAATTTTGCTTTTTATTATCTTAACTATAATAAAATTAATAAATTTTGATGTTTATATATTTGGTTATAGCTAAAAATAATGATCGGCATAACTGAATTTTTAATAGTTTTACTAAC
This sequence comes from Lontra canadensis, assembly GCF_010015895.1. NCBI lineage: Eukaryota > Metazoa > Chordata > Mammalia > Carnivora > Mustelidae > Lontra > Lontra canadensis. The sequence goes on along the minus strand of NW_022631176.1, from coordinate 519,642 downwards.
AGATATTTTTAAGCAGATGAAATTAAATTACTAATTTTATTAATTTTAAATTATAGACACTTTAATTTTTATTATTTGTGAACTTATACATATTATTTCATAAATATGTATACTCAAATTATGATACATTGTTATAATTTAGAAATCATATTAAATCCATTAAATATATATTCTGTATGTAAATACTTTATATCCATGGTCATTTGTTACGGCCGCCGTCGGAATTCAGAGAGTCGGCTTTCTCCCACGCGCTGTCCACTCTTCTGCATCTCACCGCACCCCCGGGCACTAGCCTGTAAGGACCAGCAGCAGGCCTGCTTGCCTGTGCCTCCAGCGGGGCTCCTCCCAGGGGCAGGACCTGCAGGAGAACAGAGGTGCTGCTCCCTGTGGGGACTCCCGGGGCCAGGCTGGATCCCTCCACTAAAGGCAGCAGCTCCGGCCAGAGGGTCCTCTCTGGCTTCTGGTCGTCACCCCCTTCCGTGCTCCTTCAGGTAAAAGAGGTGCCTCCCCAGATATGTACCCCTCAAGGTGGCGTTCTCAGGCTCTGCCCACAACTGCATAAATAGCCCTTTTGTGAAGCTCTTCTCGAAGTTGGAATGACCATCCATTTCCTTTGGGACCCTGATGGGTAAAGTACGTTGCGGGGGATGGGTGTTTGCGTGGGCAAATCACTATATCGTTATGTCTGCCTTTATGTGTGTTCAACATCCTCTATGACAAAAGGTTTAAAAATATGCCAGGAGTTTTTAAAGAAACAGAAGCGTTACTGCAGCCATGGAAATAGACCCTCCAGGTACCCTTCAGGGGCATCCCTGCTGCCACCTTCCAACCATCCTCACGCTTGCAAGATGGCTGCTGGAGTGCCCGCTGTTGTGCCTGAGTTCTGAACATAAAGGGGAGACATAAAAGATAGAAGCCTTCTGTCTCTTGTAACGTCACACCTGGACAATTGTGCTTACAGTGTGGCTCGTGGTTTGTGTTTGGAATGGGCGTGTCACCTCTTGAACAAGATCGGGGTTGGTGGTAAGCAAGGAGAGAGCAGATTGGGGCGTGCATTTAGCATTCCCTGACACCCTCGGTGAGTCCACTTGCTGGAAGTTGGCCAGCGAGTGGGTCCCTACCAAGGAGCTCTAACAAAGGTTTAGAAGGACCCCTGACAGGGTGCTCAGTCACTGGTCAGGACCAGACCCCAGGATTCGGTGAAGGGTGACGCAGCCAGCACTAAGCCCGACTGGACTCGGGCTTGGAGCTTTTAAACTCCACCTGTCAGTGCCCTGTTCCAACGACAGTACAGTCTTCCACGGCCTCGAGCACCTATGGTCTTGACCGTCTGTTGGGTAACGACAAGCTTCTTTTCATTGCAGTTCAACCCAAAATAACGAAAGCAGGAGAGAGGATTTGTTTCAAAGATAAGAGTATCACTGGGAACCAAAGGCTGGAACCAGAATCTGGGGATTGAACACCTTTAACGCTCTGTCCCTGTCCCTCTTTCTGTCTCTCTGTCCATCTGTCTCTGTCCCTGTCATGGTATCTGTCCCTGTCTTTGTCCCTCTTTCTGTCTTGTCCCTGTCCGTCTGCATTTCTCATTTTGCTCTTCTCTGTCTGTCGCATCCTTCCCTCTTCTGAGCTCAGAATTCGCAGAGGTTCTGATGGCCTGTCGTGGATCAGATGTTCATTCCTGGACCAAACGACTGGCCAGAGGAAGAGCCCGCACGTTACGTGTGTGTACATGACGTGTATTACATCTCTTCCTCTGGTCACGGTCGGGTGAGGGGCCGTCCTCCTCCCTTGCCGAGTTCCTGCGCTCCGCGAGCCTTCCTCTGCCTCGCGCACACGATGGGGATCATAAGATCTCCTGAGTCTCGGGACCGTGGTGAGGCGAAATCAACAGGAAACACCCCGAATCACGCCCGGCTCGCGGTGCGCTCGCCGCAGCATCTGGGATCGTTCTCAGAACCTTGCATAGCAGGTGGAAACTCAACCACTCCAGGGTGCAGCTCCTTCCTTCTCCCCGGTCCCTGCTGCTGTGTTAACCACGTTCCAGCTTTGGCACATTTGATGCTTTACCGTGGGCCGTCCGCCCCAGTGTGGACATGCCTTGCCCTGGACAAGCCAGGGATATGCCTGAGTCACCCTGCCTCGCCCTCCTGCCTCCCTGGCCACACTCCTCTCCAGCCAGTCCAGAGGCGCACCCCAACCCTTTTGGGCTCCCACGCTCAGGGCACTATCGGCCTAGTGAGTGCCAGACAACCAGAGACCTTCACTATGTCCCGGGGCCTGTGGAAATGACTCACACTGGCCACCCCAGTCCTGTCGTCCCTGGTTAGCCCATTCCTTCCTGGGAGGGGGGACGCCGTACAGGCTCCTGCCCACACGGGCCTCCTTCCTGCTGCCTCCCCAGATGCTCCCTTGTAAGCCCTGGAGGCAGGGCGTGCCCCCTCCTTCCGAAACTGTTGGGAAGATATCTAGCTGATCAGTTGGTTTTACCCTACCTCAGAGGTTCTGTTAATGCCCCTGTTTTATTTTCATTTTTACTTTTATTTTTTTAAAGATTTTATTTATTTGTCAGCGGGAGAGCACGAGCGCACCAGCAGGCAGAGGCAGAGAGAGAAGCAGGCTCCCTGCCAAGCAGAGAGCCCGATGCGGGGCTCGATCCCAGGACCCTGGGATCATGACCTGAGCCAAAGGCAGAGGCTCTAACCCACTGAGCCACCCAGGAGCCCCTCTTTCTAATCTGATTATTCAGGTATGCCTCCGGTCCTTCAGGATTTTGCTGCTGAAACTTGCCTAGACCTTGCCTTTTGGACCTTCAAGCCTTTCTGTTCCAAACACTCCTGCTTTGTGATTCCAAAGCTTCCGTTTTCAAGACTTGTTTTCTCTCCCAGGAAATTCAAAAGCCTCCTCAGAAAATGAAAGCCAAGGATTTGACTCTTTCTTACCAAATTGGGTGGTGGATGTGCCCATCTCTGTCCCCAAATGCTGTAAGGTCAGAAGGGTCTCATTTGCGTAAAGGATCAGGCATGTGTGTGTGCGTGCAGGACTCGCGTACTTATCAGTCAATACGTTGGTATGTTACTCTGCCACCAAAGAAATAGGAAAAAAATTTGCATAAGGGCAGAATCTGAGTTTATGAGGTTATTCAAAGAATAGTTGTTTCCAAACTATTGAAGATATTCTAGAAACAAGTCTTATGTATTTAAGTCCTATGGAGCAAAATTCCATCTCCATTCTACTTATTAAGAAATAACGGTTCTTAACTATGTGAGTCCAAATAAATGTGCTATGTTAAAATTGATGGCTCCGAGGGCGGGAACCCCTCGTAGGTTCTTTGACTGAGGGCCTGCAAATCAAGTCCCACGAAGAGGAAGAAAGGGTTTATTTCTTATGCGTGGGGGGCGCTCACAGACGTGAAACGAGCACCCCAAAGTGGTGGTCAGACCTGCAGACTTCTACAAAACCTGTTTGAACAGAGGGTCTTGAGCATCTAGGGCGGTGGAGCGTGGGACGGTAAATGCACGTGGGAACTCACGGCAGATAAGGGCTGTTCAGTAAAGTTCATCTGTGCCGGCCAACTCGGCTCTCACTCTCCGGCTCCTGCACAGCCGGAAACCTCCCCCGGGTGGGGGGATTTATGGCCGACCTCATTTCTCAGGAGTGTCTGCTCTTACTCAGATAAGGGAAGCTCTGAGAAGCCTTCTTTCCGCACCGTTCATTCCCAGCGGTCCCCGGCTCAGAAGAATCCAGGCCCCGCAGGGCCGTATTTCGGGTGGCGTGCTCCGGCCCTTCCGCTCCCTCTGCCCTGGGTTGAACACTTGTCCCACCCCTAGGTATGGACACGGAGGTAGCATCAGGGATAGGGAGAGACGGGGGGACAGGATGACGCTGTGGGGCTGCTGTGAGCACGGGGATGCTGCAGAGCAGGCGCCGCTGGTGGGAAACCGACCCTGCTTAGTGCCGGGGATTTTATCGGGAAGGATTCTCGGGGATTCTGACACAGGGGGAACACTGGGAGCATCGGCGCCGCGGGGAGCTGTGGGTTTGGACACGTGGGCTTGTGCGGGTGCGGCTGGCAGAGGGACGGGGCGCCGACCGTGAGTGCACCCCAGTTGTATCCGGAAGGGTGTCCTCTGCAGTGAGTCCTTTCCAGAACTTGAAAGTCGGGCACTTTTCATAACCTCTGTTGTTCTCCAGGAGCTTGGGGCTTGGGGGAAGGTCGCTGTGACCGGGACTGAGCACCGTGCCTTGGGACCTGGGGGTTCATCTAAATTCGCTGTTAGTGACACCCCTGCAGAAGTCACAAATGCAGGTGCCTTTCCGGTCAGTTGTCGGTGTATCTGCTGAGCCTCTGTGAACGCGCCTGGGAAGAGGGGCCAGAAGAGGACAGAGGGAAGGAAGCCTTAACGGGTGGAAATACGCGGATCTTCAGACTTTGAAAGCGGTTTTTCTGGGTATTTCTAGAATGGAGGGCCGGACACCAAGAACCAAGTCAGGGTCCTCGTACAGAGTGACTGGGCTCTCCAGTTTCTTGCGGAGGTCTGGTTGCTAACCCTTCTGGTTTGGGCAAATACTTCGCATATTTTGGGTATGAGATGCTAAAGAATAAACCTGTTTTCAGGGTGCCTGGGTGGCTCAGTCATTAAGCGTCTGCCTTCAGCTCAGGTCCTGATCCCAGCGTCGAGGGATCGAGCCCCGCGTCGGGCTCCCTGCTCAGCAGGAAGCCTGCTTCTCCCTCTCTACTCCCCCTGCTTGTGTGTCCTCTCTTGCTGTGGCGTCTCTGTCAAATAAACAAAATATGGAAAAAAAAAAAAAGCCCACTTCGGTGGAGCGCGCCCCTTCTGATCAGGGAGGCTTTGGGCCGGGCGTGGTGCTTCCAGGGCCTCCGCTGGGAAAGGCTGCCCCACGCTCCTTTTTCCTTCCTGCAGAGAAAGCTTTTGTGATTTAGCTGAATTGTATACAGTTTTGGAAAGATGCTTCTCTCAGCCTGGACTTTCAAGGCCTACTTAGGAGTCTGAAAGAAGTGGATTGTAGCACACTCTCTTTAAAACAGATGCGGCCAGAGAGAAGGATGAAGTCATGCCTTTGAACTGAAGGCCGCCCTCACCTTCCTTGTGCTCGTTTGTGCCGGAAGTTCCTCAGAGTCGTTGAGATGCTCTTGGAAACTGCTCGAACCCGCCCCCGCCCCCCCCAGGCCGTGGTTTCTGTTCTGAGAGACTTGGGGTTTCGGAGCCCTGTCCTTTGTTTCCTCGCTCATCCCGACCTGGAGGTGTGTGTGGCTTGGCCCCGGGAAGTCGTGAAGCCTCCCGGTTTGTTCCCAGCCGGGTCCCTGGGCCGCAGGCCTGAGCGCGGACCTCGCTTGGCTATCCCGGAGCTCCCTGAGGCCGAAAGGGGACATGGCTCCACAGGCGACATGGAAACCGAAGGAAACCACCCCCTACCTCCCGCCCCGGGGCACAGGGAGGGTTTCCCCACGTCCTGCTAGGGATTCCGCTCTCCTTCTGAAATCGGGACCATCTGCTCATCAGACCCGCGGGGGCTGGCCTTCCCGAGCCGCACACGGTCGTGCTCACACCTGCCTGTGTGTATCACTCGGTGTGTCACACTCAAGCAGGCCGCGTGGAGTGTCCTCCAGTAACTTGGACCGCACGGGATTTTTGTTCTAAACACCATTCGTGGAGCCCAAACATGAGGCAAGAAGGAACTTGGCTGTTCTCTTCCGTTGAATGTAAATCCTCCCTTTGTTCCTCGCCAGACTCAGACTCACGGATCCCTCCCCAAAAGAGTTCAATTTCCTGAGACCTTCCAGAGTGAACGATGACCTGTTTAGGCGTCCGGGGTGACCATGAGACCATTCAGAGTGGCCGAGGTCACGCATACGTCGTCAGTACACTTCCTCGCTTTGTGGGGTCTCCGAGGGTCGGCCGGCTGTCCCCCAGCAGGAATGGACATTTTAGGAGATTCAGGTGAAAACTCGTGTGTTCCTTGACTCCGAGTCTTAAATTCAGATGCTGCAGAGAGAGAGGTACTGATGGATGCCCGGCGCCGGCCACGAGCTTGTCTAGAGATGAGATCTTGGGGAGGGAAGGTGAGCCGAGCCTGGGTGGCCTTAAAAGGAAAAACCTTGTGGAAAACACTTCTCTTGGCATTGAAAGATACCCAGTGCTTAGTACTGAGTGGGATGCCCAGGGCTGCAGAGCCTACAACCAGCGTGTCTCCGTGGCCGCGGCACCTGCAGACTGTCTCTTGATGTGCAAGCTGCTTGTCTCTTTTGATAATAGACTCCTGGGTTTTTTTGCTTTTCGTTTTTTAATTTTAATTTTTCAGTGTTCTAGGATTCATTGTTTATGAGCCACACCCAGTGCTCCGTGCAGTCTGTGCCCTCCTTGATACCCACCACCAGGATCACCCATTCCCCCCACTACCCTCCCCTCCAAAATCCTGTTTGTTTCTCAGAGTCCACAGTCTCTCATGCTTCGTCTGATTTCCCCCAACTCCCTTTTCCTCTCCATCTCCCCATGTCCTCCATGTTATTCCTTATGCTCCACAAGTAAGTGAAACTGTATGATAACTGACTCTCTCTGCTTGACTTACTTCACGCAGCTTAATCTCTTCCCGTCCATGTTGCTACAAAAGTTGGGTGTTCATCCTTTCTGATGGAGGCATAATACCCCATAGTGTATATGGACCACATCTTCTTTATCCATTCGTCCGTTGAAGGGCATCTCGGTTCTTTCCACAGTTTGGCGACTGTGGCCATTGCTGCTATGAACATTGGGGTACAGATGGCCCTTCTTTTCCCTACATCTGTATCTTTGGGCTAAATACCCAGTAGTGCAATTGCAGGGTCATAGGGATCTCTATTTGTAATTTCTTAAGGAGTCTCCACACTGTTTTCCAGAGTGGCTGCACCAACTTGCATTCCCACCAACAGTGTAAGACGGTTCCCCTTTCTCCACATCCTGTCCAACACACGTTGTTTCCTGTCTTGTTAACCTTTGCTGTTCTAAGTGGTGTAAGGTGGTATCTCAGTGTGGTTTTGATTTGAATTTCCCTGATGGCAAGCTTTATTACAAAGCTGTGATCAACAAGACAGCATGGTACTGGCACAAAAACAGACTCCTAGTTTTTAACTGGGTACATGGCTGCTTGGATTAAAGCCTGTGTTTCCAAGCGTCCCTTGCAGCTGGGTGTGAGACACACTGTGTGAGTGTAGGTAGGAATTGTCCTGAAAGAAAGGATGTAGATAAGTCTCTGTTCCTGCCTTCCTTCCACTCTCCTACAGCTTGGAAATCAGGTGTGATGGCAGGGCTTGGGCAGCTACTCTGTGGCATGAGGTAGAGACGGCTGTGTACTGAGGGTGGAAGAACAGGACGATGGAGGGTCTGAGTCCCTGCCCCCGGGAACACCACGGACACCACAAGTGCTGTTGACCCCTGAACTTGGAGACAAAAAAATGCCTTTCTCTCCTGCTTATGCCACTGTTACCTTGTGTTTCTGGTCAGGTGCAACCAGGTGTAATCCTAAGTGACATCCTCTTGCTCCCTGCACCTGCGTGGAGTCGATTCCTCTTAGTGTTTCATGGTCAGAGTGTTTAAATGCCACCCCTTTGGAAATCAGCTGAGAATAAAGTTGCACGTCTTGTGGGAATGAGGGGTCTCCTGAAAGTGATGGACAGGTGCCAGGGAGTGACCTGAACCACAGTGAGGGTCCCTGGTGGCTTGGAACCAGGTAGCTGGCGAGGGCAAGATAGTATCCCAGGACCATGGGACAGACACTGCAGACCAGGAGGAGAAGCTCTGGGGAGCCTGGCCAAGTCCTGGGCGTGGTCTCGCTTGTCGTTTACGTGTTGGTGGGAACTATTTCTTGGCTCTGCACTTAAGAGTTTCAGTTCTGCTGGCATAAATCAGTCATGTTAGACATCAGGTGAATTTAACCCATCTTCCCCATTCTGGATTCACTTTTCCATACAAAGCGATCGTGCAGCCTCTTCTCCAGTGTCTGTTTCCTGCGGAATTCTGGTCCCTCTTCAGATGGACCCTTTACGGCAGTAGCTGTCCTGGTGTCGGTCTTAGCAGCATGGCGGGTCGCTGGAAGGCTCCAGGCCGGAGTGCCTCCAGCCCTGAGATCTGACTGACCGGGCAGGAACGCGCTCTGGGCACCAGGACTTTGGGTAGGGAGGCCTCTCGTGTGTCATCCCCACGTGGCCCCCTGACAGTCCAAGAGGACAGCGGGTCAGGGCGGGGAAGTAGGATGGGCGTGGAGAGACGCAAGGGAAAAGGAGCCAGGGTGGGAGGAAGAGCACACTCTGTTCACTGGAAAGCGAGAGGAAGACGGCAACCCTCCGGACACCGGCGAGAGCTGTGGGTCAGTGGCAGGCTGGCGGGTTCAGCCCCAGAGCACCGGCTGCCACCCCAGCCCCCGCGCTCTGCTCCGCGGAGCTGAGCATCCGGGCGAAGCCGCCCACCCGGCAGGCCTGGGCATTCCGCCCCCTCGGGACGGCGGGGCGGGGCGCGGACCCGCGTGCAGCTGGGCCAAGGGGAAGCCGCGCCTCTTTGCCGCATAACACAGCGCCCCTATGTGTGCACTACCCCCCCCGCCCCATATTCAGGGGTTCTGGTGTCTCGGTTCTCTCTGGAGATTTCCTCCTGGATCACTCAAACCTGCGTTCATCCGGCGAACTGAAACCGATACACAGTGTGTGAACACGAGGCTCAGTGAATCCGGGACCGGAGCGGCCACGGCGCTTGCGGACACGCACGGCTTCACGTCCGCACCGGTGTGGACATGAGGACTGCGCACAAACCCCCCTTCGGGAGAGGCTCGAGCGTCAGCACCTGGGTCCGGGGCTGGGACAGGACGGGGGTGGCGGGTGGTTTCTCGCGGACGTGGCTCCCAGCAGGAACGCACGGCGGCTGCGTCCGGGGCGGAGGGCGACACGCTTTATTCTGTGCACACTCGGATTGGGCTGCCGGCTTTGCACAGTGGCTACAGGGCGTCAGAAGGCGGGGGCGGGGGTCTGTGTGGCGGTGCTTGGCCCTGAGTCCCATAGTGGCTGACGCCCTCTCTCCCTGCCTCCCCCTGCCGGGCCCTCTACTGCCAGGGACCCGATGTGCTAGACACGGCCGTGATGGTCCCTGGAAGCCCAGGCAGGTTTTGGATGAGGTTCTGTCTTATAACTGGCATTGTTTCTTGATGGTTCCATGGAACTGGCTTGACGTGGACCGGACCGGAGCCGCTGGCCCGGGACTCCGTCTCTGGTATGCACCCAGGGCTGGGCAGGTGCAGCCGCGGGCGGGCGCCCTTACTCCCCGACGCCCCCCTCCAGGGTCCGGACGAGGTGCTGGTAGGTGTCTCTTTCCGCCTGCCACGAGTGATACCTCCTCACATACTCCCTTCCGTTGGCCACAATTTTTTTTTCTAGCGCGGGATCACGAACCAGTCTCTTCGCCAGCTGAGCAAACTCCTGCAAAGGAGGGGGAGGAAAGACGGGTGTCAATAATGGGCAGAGGGGGATTTGCAGGGGGGTCTAAACGCCTGTGCCCGTGTTAGCTCCCAGCCTCTCCCTCGGCGCCGCCCGGCTCCGGGAAAGAGGCCCCGAGGGGGCAGGAGAGCGCACGCAGACACGGGCTGAGCGAGAAACCACACGAACCCCCCACGCGCATGCATGCACACACGCGTGTCAGGATGGCTGTCCGCGGGGGGAGCTCGGAACCGTCAGCTCTACCTCCCCGTCTCTCTCCCCTGCGTTCCCCAAAGATGCTCTTTCTTTCTTTCACAGGGACCCTTAAATCCGCGTTCTCCCCTCAGCGTCCCCCGGGTCCGACTCCAGGCTCCGAGCCCCACATCTCACGCTGCTGCCCCTGTGCTGCTTGCTCCCCACCGTGCTGGGGCTCCCCGTTCCCGGGCACGGAGCGTGTCTTCAGATGCTCTGCCTCGGCCAAGAGTGCCCGGCTTCAGAGTCTGGGCTGGCTCGGATCCTTCTGCAAGACGCAAGGGAGCTGTGGCTCTGGGCCGGCGAGTTAGCTGAGCCCCACAGGGACCATCTCCTCAGGGTCGGGGCCCCTGACGGGTCAGCCCGGCCGTTCCTCAGGCTCCCCCAGGAGAAAGAGGGAGACGGGACTCGACAGTCCCCAATTTTCTGGCGTTCCCTTCCGTCGCGTAGCTTCAGGCCGCGCGTCTGCTGACAGGCACGATCGACAGATGCCACAGATGCCGCCACCAGCGCCGGGACGGTCCTGAGGCCCAGCTTCTGGGGTCACAGCCCTCCGTAATCAGAATTAGGGTTATTTTGATTGTTCTGGAGTACTGAGTATATGTTGCACGAAGTCAAGAGCAGAGTTCGTGAGCCCGGAGGTCTGCATGTGACCTCACTCTCTACCTTCAGGCGGGTGACCTTGGGGACATTTCTTAACCTCCTGTGCCTCTGTCTCCTCGTCTGTAACTAAGGGACAGCAGCAGCACCTGCTCCATGGTGTGTCGGCAGGACAGACCGCGTCGGTGCAGAGGGCCTGGGCCTGGCCTGGCACAGACTTTGCCTCCCCTGTCCCCAAGGCTCCTGGAAGCCCAGGCAAACTCCAGCAAGACAGCCGGGCCTGGGATTAACATCCAGTGCTCTGCGGTGTGAAAGGAACGCCCACATGCTCTCAGAATTACCACGTCGAACGCTCTTCATAGCTAACGATGTAAGTAGCAATATTTACGATAGAGTGGAGTTCATATTCTTATGCGTTATGTTTCCACTCTTTAGTTCTTTTATGATAAAAACGTAACATACTTATTCCCATCTCCCAGTCGAACAACCGCGTTCTTACAGAAGTCCCTCGCCAGGCTTACACCTGGTCTGTTGCTGGACGACACCGTCCGGTCTTGGATTTATCTGACGTGCAGACTGGCTGTTAGAATGTCCAGACGGAACGTGTGGCTGTTTTATAGCCGAGCCTGAACCACGGAGCTTCTGTGGGTAGGACATGAGCAAGTGTACGGCTTCCTCTCCACGCGGAAGACCCGACAGAAACACGGACTCACATAGAGCGAGAGCCCCTGGGGCCGGGGAGATGATGCAGCCCGGCTGGCGGGCAGGGAGCCCCGTGTGAGTGGCCGGAGGACAAGAGCGAAGCAGAGCATCGGGACAAGCAGAGGGAAACCTGCCCCGTGAGTCGAGGACTGCTCTCGTCCGGGCTGAGCCGGCTCCTGTGTGCCTGCCGACGCAGCACATGCACTTGGAGACATGCGAGGGGACAGACAGCTGTGTGCTTGCCGAGACAGACCGCATGTCCTCTGTCCCCATATGCCGGCTGCGGTCTGCTTCCCCGGCTCGTGAACCTGTGCTCGACACACAGACCACGTCGGAGGTGACGGGTCTGACCTCCAAGCACAGCTCCGTGGCTTCTCCGCTCCCACTCCTGTTCTGAGGCCTGGGCTGCCCGCTGAGGGTGAGAGCGTGGGGACAGGGACACCCGCCAGGACCCGCCCGGCCCACGAGGCAGGAGGATCTCCAGCAGAGCCCCCAGGAAAGAAGCGTGCATGTCCGTTCACCTGGGATTCTGAACTTCTGGCTGTAGAACTTGCCAAAAAAGTGGTCAGCCGAGTGCCAAATACTTTCTGGAGGGGAGGGGTGCTTGTCAAGGGCTCCTACGGCACCTGAACTTGGAAATCACTCAGGAGAGGGAGTTGTAAGGCATCCGAGGGGATGTCCATGGAGCCAAGTGTGGGAACCCCATGCACAGATGTGCAGGCCTGGCTCGGGCTACACATCTCTGACATTAAAAAACATTAAAAACATTATGAGTAGGTCACTACTGCTGAGTCCCTGAGTCCCCAGCTCCCCTGGCAGATGGGGCCTGCCTTGCCCCTAGGCCCAGGCCCTAACACACGCTTAGTTACCTTTCCCCTAAGTCACTGCTGCTGAAACCTTTCCCCTAAATCATCCTAAATCACCGGCCTTCTCTCGCGGAGCCACCGCCAGGGTCCAGGGAATGAGAAGCGGGGTCCGTTGGACAGATCTGATGTTCAGACTCTTGTAGGGATCCTTGTCATCACGCCGTCTCCCCGACGCCACGGGGCAGGGGGCTCTCGTGGGAAGCGCAGAGCCCTGCGGACCGCACCCCGGACATGGTTCAGAGAAGCGCCCATCCCGGCCCCCTTCTGGGAGCCCCATGCGCTCCTTCCCAGAGGCGCTAAAATCGACTGCACAGAAACGGAGCTTCGGGCGAGGATGCTGAGTTCAACCGCCCTAAAGCTCAGGCCGTTTTGCAAACAGCACCCGGCTTGCGCCCAACCAGTCACACGGTAGACCAGGCCTCTGAACCCGGGAAGGCCCAGGAGCAGCACCCTGGACGCCTGGGCGCGCGTCCCAACCCCTGCCCGGGGCTGCTGGGGACAGGGCAGACCACGGCTCTGACCCATGTGATGGGAACGTTAATCCTCTTGTACTCCTGAGTCAAGGACAGAGCCTCTTTGGTGAGCGCGAGCCTGCTCCCGTGCTCTACTCTGTTGAGGACAGCTGGCGTCGGGCCCGGAGCCACCAGTGGGGTTGGGAGGGGCCTCAAATCCACAGCGGCAGCCAGCATCCGTCGCGTGCTTCCCGTTCGGAACCCAGGACTGGGGGCCGCAATGATGGGGCTCAGGCCCGCTCTTGTTACCGTATGCCCCACGGTGGCTCTGGCGGCGCCCCGTACGCAATGCAGCACACCACAGTTTGCAAGTCAGAACATACCAGCAGTCACGTGAGGCAGGACAAACAAAGGCACAAGTAACTTCGCATCAGCTCAGAGAGGACTTTGCTGCCAACTGAGTTTTGGCATCAAATCCCCAAAAAATCAAATTGCTTTTCGGGTACTTTTTGGATTTTGGAAAGGCAGAAAGGGCCTGGGACTCTGGGCTGTCCCCAGGACTCCTCAGGGGGAACAGGAGCCGAGAGGGGTTCGGGGACCGTGCCCAGGGGCACACGGTAAGCGGTCAGCATCCAAGACGGGACTGCACTCAGACCGTTTGGCCCTGGACCTGTGTCCCCCTCCTCCGGTCTTGGCAAGCGAAGACCAGAAGGAGAGGGAACGCCATGAGGGGAGCGCTGGCCTGGAGAAGGTTCCAGGGGGCAACAGTGACCACAGCCGGGTCAGAGAGAGAGAGCAGGGCCCTCAAGACCTGTGGCGGTGAATCTGCCATGAAGTCATCCTGGCTGTGCCTCGGGTGCCCGGGATGGACGTGAGGCTCCTGGGCAGAGGTCCTCCAGGGGAGTGGGCTGTGGGAGGCCGACCAGGGGGTGAAGGCCGCCTCCAGCCCCTGCAAAGGCTCCTGATTCTTTGTCCCGCTGAGGCTGGGCTCGGCCACCTCGGCCCAGAGACCCTCAGGGGAGCAGCGGATGTTCACTCTGGGCTGGTGGCCGCCGTCCTGGTCCACACGAATGTCCACACACTGCCCTGTTCGTAGCCAGCGCGGCCTCCCTCTCTCAGACCTCAGCCGCCAGCCCTGCCTTCACGTGGCCACAGCTCACGGCCACGGTTCTCTTGGACGCCGGCCCCGGGAACGGCCCTGACGAGCAGGAGCCCCTGAATGTGAGCAGCCCAGCTGTCGGGGTCCGCGTGTCGTCCCTGCTCCAAGAAGCACCTTCGGCAGCCGGCGTGCGGTGTCCCCGGAGAAGGGCACACGGTGTCTGCATCCGTGGGAACAGGAGCGGGGACGGGTTCACCACCCACAGCCGCGGCTGAGCGCGGCAGCCGCGGACACGGGCCGCTCACCACAGCCCGTGAGGCCAAGTGGCCACGGAGGGGCGAGTCCAGATGGGGACGGGGACGCGTCCCGCGTGCGTGTGTCCTGCAAAAATAGGAGGCTGTCTCCAAGTGGCTAATGATGAATGCTTCTTTTTAATTTTTATGTTGTCGATTTTTCTGTAAAAACCGTGTGGACAGTAAAAGAATCAGAGCCCACTGCCCGGAGACGGAGACCATGGGGCCGTGTCCGCTCTGTGCCCGCCGCACTGCTGCGAGCCAGCCCCGCGGTTCTTGTCTGTTTCCGCCATTCCCCGCGCGCCACACCCCTCCAGCTCCCCTGCGGCTTGCCAGCACCCCAGCTTCTGGGCACGGGGCTCTGCCGCCGCCAGGACCCTTCCCTGCAGGGCACCCCGTCCTTCGAGGCCAGCCTCACCCTCGCAGGGCAGAACCAAGAGAGCCCCGGGAGTCGATCCCTACCGCGTCCGACCCGGGGTGCGGCCCACGGTGCTGAGGGCGGGAAGAGGCTGTGCGGCCCTATCTCAGGACCACCCTGCCTGGACCATAACCCCCCGCGGCCTGCACCCTTGCCCCCAGCTTCTGCCTCCAGGACCTCACTCAGTGCCCACCACGTGGCAGCGCCTCAGGGAAAGTTCTCTAACTCACCTGCTATGTGGCGGGACCTGACTCCCTGCCTCGTCGCGCAGAGACGGACAGAACCCACCACTCTTGTCCTGGCACTCGAAGCCCAGACTCTTCTTTCTGCCTGGTGAGTCCCTCCACTCCCGAGACACCTGAGGACCCCTAACCTTCTCTTGTGTCTGGAGGGCAAGGCCTGCTCCGGAGCTAGGAATGTGCCTCCTGGGACATGACCTCACTGGGAATGTCGCCGCTGCGGGTGACCGTCCTATCCCTCACTTGCTCACAGAGGGATCAGCCCTCATCTAGCAGATGTCTAACGGCTAGCTGCCCAGCAGGTCTCCCCTGGATGGTTGGCTAAGCCCACGGGCGTTTAAGCTAACAGCCGACGGAATTGTCAACACTCACAAATGGGTAAAATCCAGTTACAATTTGGGAATTGCAGCCTGTCTTCAGACACGGCAAGGGCGTGACTCGGGCCTGTGGGCCCAGGGTGGCTGGCGGTGGGCACTGTCTGGGCCCCTTGCTCAGCCGGGGCGTGTGGTCTGCCCTGCAGGCCCGACGTGAGAGCACGAGCCACCTGGCCTTGTGGGAGCCTGGTTCAAACCTGCTTCTTCTCTGTTCTCCCCCCGCCCCCATCCCCCACCCCCCACAGCCACATTTACTTCCCACACACTTCTTCCCTCAAAACCTCGCTCCTGCTGTCGGGGCTCCCCGAGGCATTGATGGGATTGACCCTCATTTTCACGTTCCGCAGCCAGATGCGGAAGCCACTGGGGTCCCTGAGGAGACGGCGCCCGCACACACAGCTGCTGGGCTGTGCACCTGACCCTGACGGCCAGAAGGCGTGGGTGCTCAGGACGCCGCACATGGGCGCCAGCCTGTCCCCTGACCGCGGCCATGGTGCAGAGGGTGTCACTGGGTGTGGAGACGGGGCCGCAGAGTGCCACAGGCACGGGGAGGGGAGATGGGGAGCGAGGGCTCAGGCGGGGACCGCCGCAGATCACAGGCTGTGCTCCTGGAGGAGAGGTCAGGTTTCCCTCGTGGCTGCTGGTTTAGTTCCACACAGACACTCACAAAATTAATGAGCACGAGGGCTGCCCTTTGACCCCACTGATGTCGCTCGAGCAAAGCCCGTGTGCGGTTTGCTTGCTGTTTCGAAGGGCGGGTGGGGGGGTCTGATATGTGTGAGCGATCGGTGACACCCCCCCGCCGCCTGGTCGTCTCTGGCACGTCCATCAGGGACAGAGCATGCCTGCCGAGCGAGTCCAGATGCAGCTCGGACGGCGGCTGCGTCCCCAGCCGACACGCGCGCGTCCCCTTGAGCAGCCGCCGTCCGCACGCAAGTCCCCCCTTACCAGGTTAAATGCCGCTTCTGATCCGTATTTGGATGCGGATTGGAAATAACCCTTTCACACTCCGCAGCCGGCCGGCGGTGCGTGCCGCTGAGCCCGGGGCTGCGCGGACTCCCCCCACGGTTGCCGGCTTATTTGAAATGCGTCTTGTTTCGGAAGCAGGCTCCCTCCCTGCGCTTGGTCGAGTCTGGTGGCCGCCGTAAAGAAGACAAAGCCGTGTGTGACGGCCCCGTCTAGCGGGTTTTTCAAAGTGTGTTAACACAGCCCGCGGCCTCCCCCGACGTGAGACCTGAAGTGTCCTTTCTTTTTTTAAAATCCTTTGTCACACCAATGTTAACATTGTAGAATCAAAACAAGTCCTTGACTTTGTGTGCTGTGGCGCCGTGTCTGTGAGCCGGGGGACATGACCCTGTTGGGGGGGAGGGGATGCTCGGTGGCAAGTGTCAGAGGGAGTCCCTGCCGGAAGCACCGTGCTGTCCTCGTGCTCGGACTCCCTGCCAAAGTTAGAGCTCCGAAACGACCCGACGGGGGAGAGGACAGTAAAATGACCTTGCCGGGGGGAGGCACAACTACCTGACCCACAAGCTTGGCTGGTGTTGACGGCCAGAGCTCCGGAGTGGGGCAGAAGCGAGCCGTGGTCTGGAGAAGCGACAGGTCACTGCCCTCAGCTCTCCCTGTCCGGACACCGCTCGGGCCGCAGGCGCTGCCGCCGAAAGGGAAGGCGTTAGCAGCCGGGATGCCTTTGGCTGGACCGTCGGGCGGGAGCCCCGGGCTCCTTGGCTGCTGCATGGGCCTCCCCCGGGCCGGGGTTGGGGGGCAGCGCCCCAGGCCGCAGGGAAGAGGGGGGGCATGGTTGTGGCAAGGGAGAGGGAAAACTGTCTCGGATTAAGCATCTGCCAGAGGAGATCTGAAAACTGAATTTTTAGTATTTGAGGTGACTAATTTTTAAGTGTAAATCCCCACGCTCCTGAATAGAACGTGGGCTCTCATGAAGACGCCGGCAGGCAGAACCTAAGTTTAAAAGACTCAAAGGACAAAACTCAGGCCTAAGGCATTACCTCCTGCCGCGGACACCGGGTGTGACTGAGGCCGTGCCTCTCCGGTGGGGACAGCCGGCCGGAGCTCTGGCCGCGCCGGGAACACGCTCAGCCCCGTGTTTCCCTCCGCCTGTGCCCAGCACCCCCCAGGGGGCAGCAGGGATCACGAGCTCTGCTTGTCCCAGAGAAAACAGCTTGGAGACCCAGGCCAGGCCACACGTCCTGGGCCCAACTGTGGGCAGACACCCATGGGCGCACTCCAGACCCCTTCACACACTTCCTGGGGTCCCCCCCCCCGCCATGCCCCGGCCGTGTCCACTCCCGGCTGCACTGTCCCATGTGTTATCTTCAAATAAAGTGCCGGCTCATTGTGTGCGCTGTTTTGAGGCATTACAACGATCAGACACACGGCCATCTTGCTGAAAACCGGTAGGTGTTCTAGAAATCCACGATTCTGCCTGAAGAGCACCCGCCCGGAGCCCAGAAATCCAAGCATCAGGGGCCTGATGGGCTCACGGCCGCGCCGCTCGTCAGAGGCAGGATCAGGAACAGGAGCAGGTCCTGTGTTCAGGTCTCCGTTCTGGGATTTTCTGAATCACGGTTGCCCCCGGGGCCACAGAGGACACACGCTGCATGCAGGGCTCCCGCCATGGGGAGGGGGCACCGGGCACTGGCGGAAAGATGGGAACCCCAGACTGTCCGCGGGAAATGCCGACGAAACCCGTCCCGGACAAACGCTTCCTTACCTGAGGGTCCGAAAACAGCAGGCCTGTGACCTCGTGCTTCACCACCGCCGCGTTCCCAGGGATGTTGCGGGCCAGCACCGGCACTTGCAGGTCCATGGCCTGAGGGCGGGAGAGAGAAAACGGGTGGGCAGCCGTGATTAAGACTGTCCCCGGCGGACGAGCCCGCGTGGGGGGATAGCGTCTGCGCCCGCCAGGCCTCCGGCACGTTACCCGATCGAAATGTTCCGCTGGCACAGCACGTCCCGCGCTGTGATAACTTACTGTTGCAGGTTCTGGGAGGCTCTATTCCGCAAGACTTTGGCATAATTACCACGGTGTCACGAAGAAGCCCCCCCCGGGCCCCGTGTTTGCTTGACACTTGTGCAGTGACAGTCTGGAGAGCACAACCTTAATTATCCTCATTACTCTCCCAGTGAGTCATGTGCCCCCAGCACAGGCTGTGGGAACGGTGCCGGAGGCCTGGCACATCTCTCTGGCACGCAGACCAGAGTAAGAAGGAACACGATTTGTCATCCCGACTGTGCACTGAGCAGGCTCTCCACCCCCAAGGTCTGGGATCGGCACGCAGCGTCCGCCGCTCCGCACCGACTAGCATCGAGGCCTTGGAAGGTGCCTGAGAGCTCAGTGGGCAGAGTCTGCCTCATCTCCCCGGCCGGACAGCGTCTCCGGTTCTCCTCCTATGGTTCTGGGGAGCCTCCGACATTGAGCCTCCTGGGGCTGCTTAGACCTGGGCCCACTCACCCCCGCTCCCTCAGGAGCCCTCCAGCACGTGAGAGGGACATCCCTTTGCAACTTGGCATCCATGGCAGGATGGGTTTGGTGTCAAGAGCAAACCGATAATGTGGCTTTTACTCCACAAAAGTATGTTTTAGACGCTCTGTGTCTGTGGCATCTCTTTTCATGTCATAAACATTTGGTCACAAAGGGGTGATGTTTGATCTTCAGAAACGTAAAGTTACCCAAGTGCAGCTGGTCTCCAAGCCAGGTTTCCGCCGTCCTTTTGCAGTGTCCCGTCTAGGGTCTTCGATGGTCACAACACTCGGGAAGGAGGCACCGCGCGGCACAGGAGAGCGGTAACGGGAATGGCCTCATCCCAGCACCACAGTCCCAAGGGCTTTCGACTCCTGGGTGGGCCCGGGGTTCTGACACGCCGCAGGCCCGTCTGGTGGCCTGGGAGACAGCACAGGGCCGGGGATCAAGAGGCCTTTGTCTCAGTGAAGATCTTGCTCTCACTGTCTTTGCTCTGGGCCCACACAGTGCATGTCACCCTCAGACTGCAGCGCTGTCACCTGGAGTGAAGAGGAACCCTGACCCTCAGCCCATTGCAGCCCACCCTGCTCTGCCCCACAATCAGGCCTTCCTGAAAGTTCCTCCCGCCACTCTGCAGTGCAGCCCAGGAACCGCTGAGGTAGCAAGCCTGCAGACGAGGCTCTGGATTTCTCCCTGGTTCCCAGTTGAATAAGGGACTAAACTGTCCTCTCTACAGCACGTGAAAGAGTCCGCTGTCATTCTGCAGGTACCACTGTGTGGTTTGTGGCGTAAGCCGACTAGCACATCCGCGACATCAGTTACGAGGTCGTATCATAATCACAGTGAGTGATGCTGAGTCACACGCTTGTCTCTGCACTTGTCATAGTGCAGGTCGCCGGCTCATTAAACTAGCGCAACACACTGTGATTTCATTTCTAGACGTTTGTCAAGTCACTGCCTCCTCCTCACATGGGCGAGACCTTTGAGACCATCCTGTCACCCAGCGTCAACCGTCAGGTCAGAGCTCAGAAAGAGGGTGACTGATACGTCACGCGGCTCCTGCTCCAGGTGGCCCCTGCAGCATTTTCATACTCAAAGGGTACATTTATCCCGATTTGAGGTAAGTATTAGTATTTGTGAAACATCTGTGGCAGACACAGAATCGAGAGGGGCCGTGTACGATGGAGATGGAGAGATGGACAAATGCAGATTTACGGAACCGATGACAAAAGCAGCACAGGACGAGCCGCCCCCGAGAGAGAACAGAGTTTAAATCCCCGTCTCGGGCAAAAAAGAATCTTGTCATCACCCCTCCTGTCACGTACACTCACTGGTGTATCCACTGGACCAGTGCTCGCCGAGTGCCCATCCTACTTGGAAGGCTGTGCCCCACTGAGAACTGTCCCTTCGTTGTCACTCACTGGACAGAAGTTTGTTCTCAGCCTGCAAACGGCAGGACACAGGAGGCTGGGCTGACGGGAGCAGCTGGCAGATGGGGACAGTGAGTTGGTATTGCCCAGTGGGGGAACCTCGCTTGAAGCAAAAGGCCATGAGAAGGAAACAGCAAATCTGGCCAAAGGGGGAGGACAGTGTCACACAAACGCAGTCACTGACGTGGACAGCAAGAGCAACGCAGCTGATAAACCCAATGGCTCTTCTCTGGAAGAAAAAAAATCAGTGAAATAACGAAGCCGCCAGCGGCTCTCATCACAAGCAAGGAGAAAGCCAGAGCAGGCAGCGGCAGGGGGCGCGGACCACTGGGACACCGCGGAATTCCGGGATCATAGACGGGCGCCTCCAGCAATCGTCCCGCGTGAACCGCACACCCGGCTGGAGCGGGCAGTGCCGGGAAGAACGCTTCTCCCCAGTCGACCGCGGCAGCAGCAGAAGAGCTGAAACAGCGCAATTTCCAGGAATAAACAGAAAACTTATCGCGGAAACTATGTGCAACGAAAGGACCGTCTCAGACGGTGTCCCAGGGGAATTCTGCGAAGTCCTCGAACCGCTTCGTCCCCGGGCTGCAGGAGTGGTTCCAGGTCACCGAAGAAGAAAGAAACGTCCCAAATAAGTGTACGAGAGGAGTCCCCCAGCCACATCAAAGCACAGGACAGACGGCCCGGGAAGAGAAGCCACAGGCCGACCTCACGTCTCAACCTCCGTGAAAACCCTGAAGAAGACAGTAGCAAACAACGCAGCAGCGCACGAAGAAATTGCGGAAACGGACCACGGCAGTTCCCACATCCAGTCGCATGCACTAGAACACACTCAGAAGACCGAAGTCGTCCGGCTGGGCGACAACAGCAAGACTTAGCCGTGTTCACCGCCTACAAGAGAAACACGTTGGATTCAAAGACACCAAAGTTGGAAAGTAAAAGGATGAGAAAATAAATGTACCTGTGAACAGAAACCACAGAGCTTCCCTGGTGGCATTAACATGACCAAATGGCCTGGGGGACAAGACCTGTTCCTGGAGACAAAGAGGGGCATCTTAACGAGAAAAGGATCCACACATCAGGAACACCTAAAAAGTTATAATGTGTGCACATGCCTGAGGACAGAGCCCGGTACACCTGAACCAAAAACTGACAGAATTGAGAGGAGAAATAGGCAATTTAATCATAATAATTAGATATCTTGAACCCCGCCCCCCCCCAATAACTGATAGAACGACAGGACAGACAACTGTCAGCCGGAAGCTTGGAACCGCACTAACCCACTTAACCTGACATTTACCGGACACCCCAATGGCTGCAGAAGACACATTCCTCCCCAGGACGTGTCATATGCTGATCGCAAAGAAATACGAGCAACACTCAGGAAGATCTAAATCATGCAAAGTATGTTTTCTGACCACATATTTGGAAACTGGGGTGTGGCTGTGGGAAAAGGGGACATAAATGTGGAACAGAGGAAGGGGAAGCCTCCAGGTGGCAGGACTTAAACTGGACGTATCCTATGAATGTGTGTGTGTGTGGGGGGGCGGTGGGGGCGATGGGGCACAGAGGTGAGTGTAGGTGAGGGGTTATGTGGCTACTCCCTGTACTGTCAGTTCTCTGGGTTTTAAACATTTAAAAATCAAAATGATAATAATTTTCTCAAAGTACATGCTCTGAAGCTCTTCTGCCTGGGTCTGAATGCTCGTTCTTTTACGCACAGCTGACACTCGAAGAACAGGGATTTGAATTCTGAGTCCACTTACACGTGGATTTTTTTAAATTGTGTTACGTTAGTCACCATACAGTACATTAGTAGTTTTTGATGTAGTGTCCAACATTCACTGTTTATGTACGACACCCAGTGCTCCATATAACACGTGCGCTCCGTAATACCTACCACCAGGCTCACCCATACCCTCCCACCCTGGTAAAACCCTCAGTTTCTCAGAGTCCATAGTCTCTCCTGGTTCGTCTGATTTCCGCCACCTCACTTCTCCTCTCCATCTCCCCATGTCCTCTGTGTTATTCCTTATGCTCCACAAGTAAGTGATACCATGTGATAATTGACTCTCTCTGCTTGACTTATTTCACTCAGCATAATCTCCTCCAGTCCCGTCCATGTTGATAAAAAAGTTGGGGTTTCATCCTTTCTGATGGAGGCATAATCCATAGTGTATATGGACCACATCTTCCTTATCCATTCGTCAGTTGAAGGGCATCTCGGTTCTTTCCACAGTGTGGCGACTGTGGCCATTGCTGCTATAAACATTGGGGTGCAGTTGCCCCTTCTTTTCACTACATCTGTATCTTTGGGCTAAATACCCAGTAGTGCAATTGCAGGGTCATAGGGAAGCTCTATTTTTAATTTTTTGAGGAACTGTCGCACTGTTTTCCAGAGTGGCTGCACCAACTTGCATTCCCACCAACAGTGTAAGACGGCTCCCCTTTCTCCACATCCTCTCCAACACACGTTATTTACTGTCTTGTTGATTTTGGCCATTCTAACTGGTATAAGGTGGTATCTCAGTGTGGTTTTGATTTGAATCTCCCTGATGGCTAAGGATGATGAACATTTTTTCATGTGTCTGATACCCCTTTGTATGTCTTCTCTGGAGAAGTGTCTGTTCATGTCTTCTGACCATTTTTTGACATGATTATCTGCTTTTTGGGTGTTGAGTTTGTGGAGATCTTTGTAGATCTTGGAGATCAGCCCTTTGTCTGTAGTGTCATTTGTGAATATGTTCTCCCGTTCCGTGGGTTGCCTCTTTGTTTTGTTGTTTCCTTTGGTGTGCAGAAGCTTTTGATCTTGATGAAGTCCCAAAAGTTCATTTTCGCTTTTGTTTCTCTTGCCTTGGGAGACGTATCTGGAAAGAAATTGCTGTGGCCAATGTCGAAGAAGTTACTGCCTGTGTTCTCCTCTAGGATTCTGATGGATTCCTGCCTCACGTTGAGGTCTTTCATCCATTTTGAGTTTAACTTTCACAGAGATTTTTTCTTTTAAATAAATATGCTATAAGACTGTAAATGTATTTTTCTTTGTTAAGATTTTCTTAATAACATTTTTCTTTCTCTGGCTTCTTTATGGTAAGAATACAGTATATATACATACAACATACAAAATATGTGTTTCCTGACTGTTTATGTTATTGGTAAGGCTTCTGGGCAGCAGGAGGCTATCAGTAGTTACGTTTTGGGGGAGTCGGGAGCTACAAGGGATCTACAAGGGATCAGTCGGGAGCTACTGCGTGGGATCCAGGGCCTCTCATCCCCATGGTGGGCAAGGATCTGCTGGACTAGCTGTCCGGTCTTGAGCCAGTGTCACAATCTCTCGCATGTTTGCCCATTTTCTCTGATGTGAAATAAGGATGAGAATAAAATCTTCATTAAGGGTTGTGGGGAGGATTAACCGACGGTACTGAAGAACTTAGACTCATTTCTGGGCATAGTCACCACAGAAAGTAAGATCGAGGTTGCTGATGGTTTCTCTGCCTGAATCAGTAAGATTCACGGAGTTGAACTCCACTGCCTGGAGCTCTAGGTTGCATTTCAAACCTCAAAATCCCACATAAAAAACAGGTGCACTTAGAAACTAGGAAGCTAGAAAGAAAATAAATTTAAATTATATTAAAATTTGGAATACAATTTTAACATAATTTAAAAAATAAATAAAAATGCAGCATACACAAGCATAAAAATAAATTTGAACACTTTTCTTGGACCATACAAATTAACTCAAAATGAACCGTCAGTCCAATGTAAGAGCTAAATCCATAAAACCCCTGAAGAAAATACAGGAGTAAATATTTGAGAGCTTGGTCAGGCAAGCTTTCTTAGATATGACACCAAAAACACAAGCAACAGCAACAACAATGAAAATAGATACACTGACCTTAATAAAACATCTTAGACTTTGGAACTTCAATGAAAACCATTAAGAAAATGAAAAGATGGAACCCACAGACTGGGTTTTAAAGCATTGGTTTGTAAAGCATCTATCTGGTCAGGGACTTATACCTACAATATAGAAAGAGCTCTTACAACTTGATAATGAGAAAGACAACCCAATTTAAAAAATGGGCAATCTGAGAAGGTATTTCTTCAAGGACGATATAAATAGGGCAAGAAACACCTGAAAAGATGCTCAACACCATCTTTAGAGAACTGTAAGTGAATTTCGCAATGCGCTATGACGTCGCACACCCCAGGACGGCTGGCACCCGGAAGACAGTAGCAGCTGGGGGTTGCGGGGAAACTCAAGCCTCCCCGCGCCCTACTGGCGGGCGATGAGCCGGTGTGGCTCCTCCTCCAACAGTTAAACACAGAGCTCCCACGGACCCAGCAAGTCTGCTCCTGGAGGCGGACCCAAGAGAAATGGAACCATGTGGCCAAACACGTGCCCACAGCTGTTCCCAGCAGCGTTCCTCATTACGGGCAGGAAGTGGACCCAGCCCAGCTGTGCATGAACCGGCGAGAGATCCTAAGTGCAGTGCGTCTGCACCACGGCATGTCTCACAGATACAAAGGAACGAGGTCCAGACGCGTCCCGCAGCACGAAAACATTAAGTTGGTGACAGAAGCAGGTCCCTAAGCCCCCATGTCCTCAGCTTCCCTGTAGAGGAAATGTCTGGAGGACACAGACCTGGAGCGACACAGACTGGCGGTTGTCTCAGGGTGGACTTGGCCTGGCGGGGGGTGGGCGTTGGGGAGAAACAGCGAGTGCCTGAGGATGTGTCCAGGAGTTCTTTCTGGGTTGATGAAAATTTCCTGAAATTGTTAATGCTGATGGCTCCCAGGTTGGGGACAGGCTAGACACTCCTGAATCGCACACTTTGCATGAACCTGGTGCTTCGAGTGAGTGAGTGAGCGGATGGATGCTCATTTTGTGAGTTACAGCTCCGTAAAACTGCTGTATTCTTGAAGGATTTGAGAAAGTGCGGAAGAGCTCTGAATTTCTTCAGAGTGTGTTCTACGGTCAGGGACAAAAGCCCGAAATAAGGATCTATAAAGGCAGGCCCACAGACATTGTTTTTCGGTAAATCTCGTTGCCCAGTGAGTGGATACTTCATTGCCAACTGCTCATTGCTACGGTGCTGAAGCATTACGGTGTGACATGTAAGTGCGGTGATGTCATAGAACATAAAGTAAGGAGTTTTTCTTTATCTCCAAAATGTCTTTGTTTTCTGTCTGGTGATCAATTCTGTGGCTTTTTCCTTCTTTAGTGCCTTGTCTTGACTGTCCAGGGATAGCTCTTGTTAGAGATATTCCTTGTCGGGGACAGGTGGGGTTGCTGACGCACATTGTCCATGTGGCGAGTGTCTCCCACAGGATGGCCACCGCAGCGGGGTTGGTAGTGTTTTCTGCGGAAGCCACGTTGCTCCTAGAAGGGGGTGGCTTACCGCCAGGCAGAGCGCCAGGCTTGGGGCGGGGATGTGTTTGGTTCTGACGGCTCCGTAGTGCTCCCGCCGTTCCCTCTAGCAGGTTCTCTTCCCACAGATCCTGGTGGGGGTGGCTTTTCTCCTCGTTCAGGGCCAGGTTCAAGGGCCACGCTCTGGCTGCAGGAGTGTGCTCAGGAAACTGCACTGCAGCTGTGGTGGCTTAAACTGAGGAAGGTCATGGTTCTGGAGGCCGGGAGTCCGAGAGAAGGTTCAGGGCCATTGCTTCTGAGGGCGCGGGGAGGGATCTGGCCCAGGGCTCCCTCGGTTAGGAGATGCCATCTTCTCCCGTTGTCTCTGCGCACCTGTCTGTCCAAATCCCCTCTTCTTACCGGCATACCTGGCACAGTGGCTCGGGGTCCAACCTAATGACCCATCTTAACGCAGACCCCATGTCCAGGAGAGGTCCTGAGGGTGGGACCCAGACCCTTGGCTCTTGCAGGGACACAGCTCTGTGCCTACACTCCCCACTGACCAGCACTGCCTCCCCAGCGGCTGACCAGAGCCTCGTCTCCCACCCTGTCGCAGGTCCCCCCCCTTTGTTTCTTGCCCAGAGCTTATTTCATTCATTTATGGATTTTCTCACTTCTGGTTTCCAGTTCCCTCTTTCAGCCCAAATGGGCAGAAATTCCCCAGGAACCAGGACTTCTCTGGGTCCTGCTCACTGCTGTGTCTCCAGGACTCAGCCCAGACCCAGCACACCCGGTGCACCTCGGTGGAAGGAAAGAACTCACAGGCGTGTTAGTGCGATGACCGTTTCTAGGCTCTGCATCCCCAAGGAGTGGGGGTGGGCAGACGCTCCCGAAAAGAGACTTGATGTCATGTAGTCACAGACAAGGAACTGTGAAGTCCTCTCCTGAGAACCAAACTGTGGCCAGGAAAGGACACGCCTTCAGAAGGAAGTGGGTGGGAAGGCTATTCTCATGCTGCAAGACACGGCACTCGGGCATCTGATGATTGAGTCTTACGTCACTGTCTCAAGGTGTGACGTCACCTCCTTAAAAACAAGCTGCCTGGAATAAAGGCGAGGTGCCAGGGCAGGACGAGGGCGTGAAGCTTGTCCCGACAAGACCCGGCTGGCAGCGGTGTCTGGTGTTCCACGGTGTGGGGAGTTGGGCGTGTGCACCCCGCACACGCTTTCTGCTGGTGAACAGAGACGAGGCACGGGGGGACAGCAGTCCGCACCTGGTTCCGGGGTTCCAAGAGTGACAGGTGTCTGCGCCAGGTTCAGTCCGCACACCCTGATTTCTTCCGGTGGAGCTTCTCCACCTGTCCTCAGTGGATGGAAACGTCCAATTCCACCTCAAGAAGAACCGTTGTAGCTCGTGCCCCATTTTCTGCAGAGCTTCCAGAAGATTCCAGAGGCGCTGCCTCCCCTCCACACACACATCCGTCTCCAAACGCAGCTGCTAGGGCTCCCTCCGCCAACGCCGGAAGTGCGGGCCCCGTCGCCTGTACTTAGGGAAGGAATTCCGATTTCCCGGATTCCGGGTTTTCTGGTGGAGAGGTTAGCTTGTGTCTTCCCAGCCTTGACCAGCGCGTGTCCAGTACAGTGGCAGCTGCCTGTCAGATGCGGACAAGGCGGGTCTGAGAGTCCCCACAGCACACCGCACTGCACTCGGATCTTATGTCGCTCAAGGTAGAACGTTTCTCAGCGCGGACGCCCAGGGCATCTGGGGAGCAACGCTTGGATGCAAGAGACCATCTTGTGCCTTGAAAAACACTTCAGCTGCCTGCAGGCCCCTCCCCCCCACCCCGAACTAAACGCCAGTGACACCATTTTCATGTGACGCCTCCGTTTCTTAAGTGGGAAGGGCACAGCACGGCCACACAGCCGACACACTTTGAAACTAGCCACGGCCGAAAGGGCGGAGTCACAGCTGTCCTCGGAGAGCCCCCCAGTGAGCCTGCCGTCACTCGGGTCTCGGTCCAGAAGCCAAGAGCCCAAGAACTGCCTTGCTTCTCTTGGGCTTTAGAATATGGTCTCCTTCCCGGGGCAGCGGAAATGGACCAGGAGGCAGCCTGCGCCTGCGCGCGTGTTCTGGGGCGGGGAGGAAACCCAAGTAGGAGGCCTGTGGTAAGAGCAAACTTTTCTGGCCTATTTCGTTTCACTCTGGGGTAGTCAAGTCCGTAACAAGCCCAGACTTGACACCACACGTTCGCTGTAGGAATGTTTGCCCCAAGGCTCACGCTTCCCGCTTGAGCTTGAATTCTTGAGTCTCTCCATGAGAGACGTATTTTAGCAAATGAGATTTTTATATGCTTCCATGGGAAAACAACACTAATTCTGGGAGGTCGAAACATCCCTTCCTTCCAAAGCGACGCGCATTCGTTCTGTGATTAACCGCTCCGGTCATCTGAATGGGCCCTAATGACACGCACCAGGACCACTCCCCTAAAATCAGCTTCATTCAGAACCCTCAACCCAAGGGTTATTTTGGAGTTTTCAAAAGGAGCACAGCGTCAACATTTAAGACGGATTTGCCAGCAGCTGCCTTCCTTTGAAGGAAATGAGATCTGCCAGCAAGTGCCCGGCAGTGGCGGCGCCACGTGCCAGTGATGAAGCCCTCCCTGAGTTCTGCTTCGCTACTGCCTCGGACCTTGAGCCAGAAAGCCCGTACTCCCAGTCGAGGGAGCAGCTCAGGCCGCGGCGGGAGAACGTGCCTTCCTGAGGCTGCAGCAAGAGCGAAGGGCGCGGCTCCGGGGACGGAGGGCGGCTGACGGGCCGGGGGCCTCCGGCCGGCTGGGATCGCGTCCGCCTCCGCCTGAAGACCAGCGGCTTCCGGTCCGCGGCGCGCTGGGCAGCGAGGCCGGATGTGGCGCTTCCGCCCTGGCCCCGAGGCTGCTTTGGGTTTTGCGTTGTGCTTTTTTAAAGGACGCCGGGAGGAGACACTAGGCGGGGAGGGACGCGGTCCTTCGGTGCAGGGAGGCCTCCTGTTGGGCGCCTCGGGAAGTGCGGTGCTGCGCGGACCGAAGCCGTACCTGCTGGCGGCAAGTTCAGCGGAGGCAGCTGGCCCCGGAGGGGGACGGACGGGACAAGGAGCCGGAAGGACGGCGTCGCTCCCGGCAGGCAGGGCTCAGCTGCTGAGACAGGACGCGTGGAGCCCGCTCCGAAGCCCCGGAGGCCCAGTGCCGGCGCCGCCCGCCCTCCGGCAGGTCCCCGCGCCAGCGCTGTGCGCGCCTGCCCCGTGCTGCGGCGCGAGCCGGAACCTGCTGCGGAAGCTCCGGAGGGAGCGCGGGTCTGGACGGGGAAACGGAGGCCGCCCTGTGCTGGGCTCGCTCTCGAGAGGGAAGCCAGCCCGCGAGGATGTGGCAACAAAACAAGACAAAGGAAAAAGTCCTTTCCGGTGCCGAATGCTAGATGAGGGGATCAGCTCTCCCTTCACGCCCCTGCCCAGCCCCTCCCCGTGCACCCGTCACCCCTGCTCCATGATGGTCCCCCCACCCCCACCACATGCACAAGTCCCACCCTTGTTGTCCCCTGAATTTCAGGATTACAGAGCACACTGAGAAGGAGGAGAAGAAAATCACGAAGGGGGCTTCTTGCCCAAACACACCTTCACCCCATTTCCTAGCCCCACCTCTTCCGACTGCTGCTGTGCCCTCTATCAAGGATACTTAGCAGGTCAGAGAGGTGACCTTGTTTTATTTTGTAGGTGGCAAGGACAAATGGCAAAGAGAAACGAAATATTTTTTTTTAACTACTTTTGAGGGGCGCCTGGGTGGCTCAGTGGGTTAAGCCTCTGCCTTCGGCTCAGGTCGTGATCTCAGGGTCCTGGGATCGAGCCCCGCATCAGGCTCTCTGCTCAGCGGGGAGCCTGCTTCCCCCTCTCTCTCTGCCTGCCTCTCTGCCTGCTTGTGATCTCTGACTGTTAAATAAACAAAAACTACTTTTGAGGTTCCCAAGAAAGGCTGTTTTCCACGGCTCTGAGTGGCGCAGACCTTGATGGACAAGGACACCTCCGCAAATGAGACCCGGAGGGGCTGCCACTTCCCGGCCCCATGTTGGGGGCTCGCGCTGGGGCCTCACCTCCAGGATGGCAGCGGACATGCCCTCGGACACAGAGCTGTTCACCACCGCGAAGCAGTTCTTCAGGGCCGCATGCAGGTCCTCCTGGGGCATCTCTCCGAGCAGCCGCACCCCGGCCGTCCTGAAACAGCAGCAGGGGACAGCTTTCTGCCTCTGTGAGTCCGGCGGGGAGGGGGCCGGGGGAGGACAGCCACTCTCCACACGGAGAAGTCAGCCTTAGGACGGCACAGTAGGGAGGGGGGTCTCCGTCCTTCCCTGCCCCAATGTGACTCATGCCCCTAGGTACCGCAGGTCTAACGTAGGTTCTGGACACTCTAGTAACACAATCTTGTTTCAAATGTTTCAAATGTTTGTACAGTAGCAGACAAACAAGAAACAGAAACAGAAATGCCACAATGGAGACTACAACAAGTGTCCTGGTGCCCACCGCCCAGAGGTTTTTTCTTGGTTTTTTTATCCAGCAACTCTGATGCGCGTCCATGCAACACCCTCTCTACACTCACATTAACTGTGTGTGGTTTTATCTGCAGGCCAGTGATTAAAGATGCCTGCTTATCTGCGGAGAGAGATCAGGACTTCCCAGTCCCCTGTGCTGACCATGGCCGGTGGCATGGAGGGGCCGTCCTGGGGGGCCGTGGGGAAACCATCTAAAAGGGGGCTGACCCAAATGGGAGATGACCCTTTTGGTCCCTACCCTTCCCTGTACCCCCACTAAACACTGGGAGAGCACTGGAGGGGCCCTGGGGCCACCTGTCACCCTAAGGATGTGGTCCTGGGCCAACCACATCTGGTGGTTTCTTATGTGAGGCATTAGCCGCAGTGTGTTCAAGCCGGTGTCTGGACTGTCTGGAACGGGTTGGCAAACGCACCCTCGTTTCCACCAAGTGCTTGATATTTTAGGTCTTTTAGTTTTTGCCAGAGTGATCAGTGGAAATTAGAACTTCAAAGCATTTCCCTGCGCGAGTGAGTGCGGGTATCTCCACCCCCGTGGGGGCTGCTCAGGCTCCCAGTGAGGCATCCTTCCTGTCAGGTGGGGGAAGCAGGAGCGCCTGGACCCCTGGGGAGGTGACCCGGAGCTGCCGGGAACAGCATCTGGGCGGCACAGGAATGGGGGGAGGGACTGGCCGCTGGGCTTCCTCTCCTGCAGGGTGCTGCTCGCCTCCTCCGCTTACCTCTTTACTCTGGCCTGCACTTCTCTCGTGAACACTGGGTCGACCTGAAAAGAGACAGAGATTGTAGGAAAAGCGTTTCATGAGCCCAAGTCTCACAAGCACGGCCTATCATTGCCGCAGAGCCAGACTCAACTCAGGGAGGAAGAAGCCCAGCGCATCGGGGCACTAACGCCCGGCTACAATACTACATGATAGTATGTATGGGGAGGGGCGTGGAGAAAAGCGCATGCCCTCCTGTCTGCTGAGCCTGGGGACAATGCCCCGCCCCCTGCAAGGTCAAGGTCTGGAAGCAGAAGGCAGGCCCAGCCACAGGGCGGTCCAGCGGAAGGAAGGGTCTGCGTCATTCATTGCAGTGGCAGATTTTGTCATAAAACCTTTGAGGCAGAATGAGTTGGATCCTTAGCATATCCAAGACAAAAGATCTGACAGATTAAAGTTTTATTTTTGACAGGGAACCTTCCCAGAAGCACAACTTCAAAGCGAAGGCCACGTCCATCAGCTGATGCGTGGACAGACACCTTCCCTTCCACACTAGGGAATATAATCCATCACGAGAAGGAATGAAACGCTGACACGTCCCCAGCACGATGACCCCAGAGAACACGGCGTTCCGTGCATGCGGCCGGTCCCTGAAGACCACACGCGAGGTGAGTCCGAGCCCACACAACACCCAGAATGAGCAAATCCCAAGAGAAGAGAGACAGAAAAGTGGTTGCCAGGGACTGGGGGTGCAGACGCTGGGGAGTGGCTCTGACAAGTCTGGGGTTTCTCCTGGGGGGTTGCAAGTGTACCCGAGTTAGACTGGTGTTTGCAAAACCGTGTGAACATACTAAAAACCACTGGGTTCCAGACCTTAACGTGATCTTGACGGCACACGAGTTATATCTCGTAAAAAAGGAAAAGAAAAAGGCAAGTAAAACTTCAGTTAGTCACAAGCTCACATCCTCGAGCCTGGATTTCCTCCTGTTGCACACCCGGAAGCACCGTGTCCTTTGGCACAGGGCCTGCGCTCGTCCCTGCAGCCCTGCTGGCTGACGTGGTGAACGAACACGGAGGTTGAAGGCAGGTGTCGGGGGCTCTGGGACACCAGGGATTCCTGCCCCTTGCAGCGAGGCTCGGGGTTTGAAGCGACCCATCCGTAGACCCGTGAGGGCCAGGACAGGCGGCGCGGGCCGTGTGGGGCTCATGCGCTCAGGTCCCCCCCGGCCGCTCACGAGCTCCCGGCTGTGCCTGCATCGGGGACCTCTCTGGGCTTCAGTTTCCTTGGCTGCAGAGTGGCAGGTGTCCCAGGGCCTCAGGAGGGTGGGAGGCTCGAATGAGTCCCAGTGGTTCAGTGCCTGGGACTGCCCAAGGCGCCGCCGTGACGGCTCAGGGGCGCCCGCAGGAGAAGTCGATCACCCTGTGGAAGGCAGGCGCGTGAGAGCTGCAGACCTCGGCCCCCGCGCCACACCCGCCACCTCCCGGAGACGCGGCCTCGCGCCTGCACGCCCAGCACTGAGCAGGGAAAGCAAGACCCCCCTCGTGCCCGGTGTTCGCACAGGGACGCACACGCTTGTGACCCTCGGAAGCAAGACTGAAGGACGGCTGGAGCACGTGGCCTCTTCTCCGGCGGCCTTACTCTCGGGGGTACCCAGAGGACGTGAGGGGACACTGTCCCACTGTACAGCACTCCCACGAGCCCAGCCAGGGTGGAGCCCAGCCAGGGTGGAGCCCAGCGTACGTTCGCATCTGACTGGCCCCGGTGCACACTCAGCCAGCGGACCTCGGCTTTGCCCTTGGCCTTCCGTGCAGCGCGCTGGCAACCATGACATATTTTTAAATACTTTTAGAAATAACACTTCTAGATTAACAACTCGTTAAATAACTTTTAAATATAACTTTTAAAATAACACTTAAAATAGTTTTTAAAACAACACCTATTCTTAAGTTGATGCTCTGTGTCAACGAATCTTGAGCACTTCCTCAAAGACACAGACAGAGGAGGGCGGGAACACATTTTACCAACAGTGTCTGCCGGCTCGTCCCGTCCTCCTGACAAGCAAGCAGCGGGCGCAGATTCCACTTCTGTTCTCACTCGTGCTCTAGCGGTAGGTAGTAGTTACAGCACAAGTCGGTTTGAGGAATAGGACAGCGTCCGTCTACTTTATCGTGCCAACTGAAAAAATGCTGTGCCTTCCAGAAACTTCATTTCCGTTTCTTTTGGCAAGGGAACGCCGTGCGTGTGGGGCCCCAAATCCTTCAGACCGCTGGCACCGACTGGGATGTATCCAGAAGCTAGTGCAGCCAGTCAGGAAGCGCAGGGAACGCTGAAACTATCCCCAGGAAGATGTTTCTAGAGTTTCGTGTATTTCAAGAGCAAGGTGACCGGACGGCCAGAAGACAGATGCACCTGCGCGCGGGGCCACTTACGAGGGAGAAGAGCCTGCGCGGGATCCCGTGTGAGCTAGAGATAGGCGAACACCGTTCAGCTACCGTCCATAAACGACCTGCTCGCGCTAAGAAAATCCCAGTGCTTGCACGATCCAGAAAGCCTTCACAGGTTTGTGTGTAATTGTCACAAACTTCAGTTGCCGAAGTTTCTTGCCGGAGCCTTTTGACCTGCGCAAGTGCTTTACACGTCTCTACTTTCCTGTTAAACATTTGCACACAAATCAAAGTAGAAATGCTTCCAAGACCTGACTTGTGCCCCTGGGTTTCCATTCGCGGTCACATACCTGGGCACCTGCTGACCCCACGGGGGGAAGTAGCTAATGTTCAGGACTACCAGTAACAAGAAGGGAATCTTTTGTGGGGTTTTTTGTTTTTAAGATTTTATTTATTCATTTGGGAGTGGGGCAAGAGAGAGCAAGTGCACGAGGGAGGGGCATGGGCCGAGGGAGAAGCAGGTTCCCCGCTGAGCAGGGAGCCTGATAGGGGGCTTGAACCCAGGACCCTGAGACCGTGACCTGAGCTAAAGGCAGACGCTTCACTGACTGAGTCCCCCAGAAGCCCTGGTTCTTGCTTTTTTGAGAGTGAACTGTTTCCCGTCCAGAGCGTTCTTGAGTACGTTCTTCACATGTGCAGCCCGCCAGCCGTGTCTTTGGCAACATTATCACACACCTGGTGTGGACAGCACACAGCTTGGTCCCTTCCAAATAGCCCGATAGGCCTCACTTGCCTCCTGCACAGCACCTACAGCGGAGCCCAAAAGCTCGGATCTGCGGGAAGTCCCGGGCAGTTCCTGCACCAGACGCCCAAAGCCAGGTCGGAGCAGGACTTGTGATGAGGACAGCTTCCAGAACGCCCCAGTGCAGGCCTGGAAAGATTTCTTCAGCCGCCAGCAGAGGGCGCCCGCTCGCAGGCAGGTTTTGTAGCCAGTGGCCTGGCCAAGTGCCTCTGCGGGAACCCTGCTCTGAGGCCTCCCTGCCTGCCCCCCTTCTCCTCTGGGGGTGCCAGGCCAGCTGGAAGCAGTGCCAGGGTTAGAGATGGACCCCTGGAGCCCGCAACACGCTCCCCACTTCTCGAAAGATCCTCAAAGGAGAAACTCCTCATTCTGGATGATTTGGTGTTTATGGCCGTTAAGAGTCCGTGTTTACTTGCCACGGTCTCTGGGCCTAACCTACGCTACGTTCTCTGCGTGCATTCACTTACTTCCTGCCAGCGATCCTGATGTGAAAACCCCACCTCACACGAGAGGACTGTGCAGCTCAGAGAGCTCCTGTAGCTTAACCACCGTCACACAGCTGGAAGGGTGCCGGGCCAGGAGACGGAACGCTCTGCTGCCTCTCTGCTGTGTCCTCAGGGGTTTTATCAACTAGTTCACGGAACACCAACGTGCACTACGGAATCACTACCTGCTTACCTGTGTATTTTCCCATGATAAGCCTGTCTGTAGCTTTCTGGTTCCCTCCCTGACTGTTGCCACTCTCGCCACGAGCAATGCCCCCTTCCGTCCCTGGCCGACGCCCCCTCCGTGGGAGACTTTCCCTGATCACCCAAACAAGAAGCGACGTCTCCTTCCCCCCCTTTCCTTCCACCTGCTACCAAACGCAGGCCTGCCCAGTCTGCTGCTCGTCCGCCTTGCCCCCGTATGCATGTCCTTTCCCGCCAAGGCCAGGCCCCGTGTCCTGCACACAGCGCTCTGCTTGATAATATCCCCTAAATGCATGGTTTCCGTCTGGCCCTTCCCTTCCATTTTTATTCCTGATTCTTTCTGTTGAAATGATCTGAAACAATGGAATTACATTATAATCCCAATAGCTTATCATGAAAAAGCAAACAGCCTAATGAAAGCCTTCTTTTGGCTTTCCATAGTAATTGTCAAATTCATACTTTACATATGATCATTTTTAGAGATCCCTCATGTTTAGTTTTGTTAGCTTGCTTCTGTCACAATTAACTGCTTAGAAAAAAGCATTTCATCGAGGAAGACTTTAGGAGTCTGCTGAAATACTAGCACGTTAACTAAAATTCAGCTGAAGGTCTAACCGCTTTCGAGCTGGAAGTACACACTGCATGACACTTGCCAGGATTTACCTTCCACATCGGTTCGTTTTCAAATCTCCCAGTGAAGCCAAGGGGAACAAAATACAAGATAAAGAAAAAAAGGGTAGATTTTTTTTATGTAATGAAAGCACCTTATGAAATTTTAAAAAGCAAAAGCATTGTAAGGAGCAAAGAAGATTCTCATTTCCTCCCTCTAAGCTTATTTATTTCTGAGCCGAAGATATTGTTTCAACTCCAGGCTTAAGGAAAATCATCTTTGATATAAGACGTTACTGTGGGAAGTCATTAAGCTGTCCTGCTCAGACCGGGTGCTCATACCACACTCCTTATCAAGGAGCGCCAGCAGATGCGGCCACTCGAGACCCTCCTGGAAGCAGAAGCCACACGCTTTGCTAAAATGGTTGAACGGAGATCAAAGCAGCTTTAATAGGAAACCAAAGCCAGACTGAGACCATCCTACAGCTAACCCGGGATCCCGGCGTGTCCGGGCCCCAAGGAGACATTCGCACGTGCTGCGCTTTCCCACGTATGTCATCTAGGACGCTGCCCGTGAGCCAGGCGCTGTTCGAGGCACCGCGCCAGTACTCAGTCCCCGCGAGAAACGGTGAGGCAGGTGGCACTGTCTTGGTCATGCCTACTTTGCAGATGGGGAAGCTGAGACACGGTCAGGGGACACCCAGCTCACTGCAGGGTCCGAGCGTGCAACCGCCGTACTACCCGGCCACACGGAACTACCTGTGCAGGACGCGGATGATGCCACAGGGTTTAAATGAATGGCTACGGAGATCCCGTACGGGACAGGGGTCCCCATTTTAAAATGTTCTTGCTAAGAACGGCCACGGAGATAAACATGTCTGGCAGCTAAAAAATCAAACATACACAGCATCTGTGATTTTTGAAGCGACCTAAGGACATTCTTGTGACAATTTTATAAACGGTGACTAGACCGGATAAACGCTCGGTGGGCAGAGCGACGCCATGCCCTCTGGGATGGGCCAGGGGAAGTGGCAGGAGCCTGTGAATGCTCCACGGCCCCGGGCCCTCCCTTGCGGACACAGCCCCCGTCTGTCCTCTGACTGGACTGTGTGCCTCGTGACCGCAGGTGTCACGCCTGTGCCATGTGCTCCGTACGTCTACAACACAGCGGCTCTCAGTAAGAACTTCTTGAAGGACTGAATAAAGAAGTCCGGTTTTGTAGATGTGAACGCACACGCGTGCACACAGACACGTTTATAATAACGTGCACAGTGTCCTTGTGAACGAACAACAGCATGAATAATGGTGGCCCGGTCTCCTGCAGAGACTCTGCTCAGCATGGCTGTCGCCCAGCAGCCCATCCCGAGGAGGACACAGCAGATTCGGGCAGCCGAGCAGTCTTCCCCACCGAAGGGCGTTCTTTCCGTTTCCCCAAGGAAAGCACTGAGGCCACCCCAAGGACCCAACGTTGTGGCTGTTTACTCCCATCAACTGACTGATAAGCGTCTTCCCTTCCTCCGTCCGCACGTCTGCACCAACAGGGCATTTGCACGTGCCGCGGATGTCTACTTTCTCCTCGGACCTTTCAGCATCCACCTCTTCTGCCAGAGCCCCTTCCTTTGGTTCCTCCTCACCTCCTCCCGTGGACACAGTTGGTCAAAGTGGAACCAGGTGCCTAGTCCTCTCCTTACAAAAGGGTGGGATGTAACCCGAACTGGGTCCCGGACCTGGAACTGAAGGATCCAGAGACTGTGAAGTGGGTGGAGCTCACTCCTCCCCAGGGGGTGTCCTGGACGGCACCTTCCCGGCTGACCTCTAGTCCCCAGCTACTCTCTTGGTGGCTCTTGTCTTCCTGTAAGTTGCATTTGGAGTTGGTGTGACGCCTGCGGCCGAGGGACGCTGACTGAGCGGTGCTGATGTCCTCACTGGTGTGTCCCATGTGATGGGGCTGCACGCACAGAAAGGACCAGAGGGACCCCTGCTGTGTGCACCGCGCCGATTCCCTAATGAGAGACCGTTCCAGATGCCTTAGCTCACCGAGTCAGTGCAGTTTTGTCCAGGGCAGCCAGCGCGTGACCTCTGCGTAGTTCATCCAGCCACGGAACTTTGCAGTTAACAAAGGAGGACGCAGAATGAGGAGTGAATTCCCGTCAGATGCCACAGATAATGGCAGTCCCCTACACGACACAGTCGTTAAAGCATGGGTTTTGGTGTGTCCCAAGGTTTGAACTCTGACCCGCTTTGAAAATCCATTTCCAGATTAATCACCGATGTTGCAAGGATTCAATTTCAAGTGTAAAATTCACCCCCCCCGTTTGGTCTTCAGACATGATGTCCGATTGAATCCTCCACCATGAAGGCGGACAGATGTCCAGAGATCCTGTAAGGATGAACGTGGGGGCTGGGCTGGGCGGGTGGTCAGCGAGAGCGTAGCTGCCGGTCCCGACCGAGCCAGGCCAACGTCTGGGGAGAGGCGCCCACGGCGGGAGCTGCCGCGCACGCTGGCCTCGGAGAGAATGGACGCCTAGTGGGACCGACCCCATCCGGCGTGGCCAAGTCAGTGATTTTCACATGTCAGATTAGGAAGGAAATCAGGAGACTGATTTTTGGGCAAAAACAAGCTTTTTTAAAAATAACATGGAAGAGAACAGCATCACATAGCAAGGCACAGCACAGTCTTCCAGAAAGGACCAGAGTTAAGCGTCTGACTCTTGATCTCAGCTCGGGTCTCAATCTTAGTCGTGTTCAGGCGCTGCTGGGCGTGGAGCTGCATCAAGAGCAAGGCCCAGAGTGCAGAGCTGTGTGAAGCGAGAGCAGCCCCGCCTAGCGACGCTCGTCCGGTGATGTGCGTGTGTGTGTGCACGCACCCCGTGCTGCCTGGGTCTGCGCACCCCCCCCCGCCCCGGCCGCGCGTGCATCTCCACTGTCTTCAGAGACGTCCCCTGTTAACTGCAAACTGGCCGTGGCGGAAGCTTCCACACTGTGGCAACAGGCCACTGGGGCTTCCAGAAAAAGGCTCCGTGTCCTGTTCCCCACGAGCACCAGTTGCTGGACACTCACCAGCGTACCCCAGGTCACGGTTAGGAAGCAAACAAGTGAGCCTTAGACACCAGCCCGCCCAGGTTCCCAGGGGATCTGAGATGTGTGTCTGGACGCATCACGTCTGTCTTCCATGGGACACAAAGAATCAAGAAGAGAACAACTTGTCTGGAGGAGTTTGTGACCCTGTGGATTCGATGCTGCCTTTTAGAAGCTCAAATTATCCTGTCTGCTGAGATGGCACCACGGTTTGGATGGGGCTTTTTGTTTTTCCCTTAGGTCTGAGAGAGACCTCTTATGAGGTAGGGGTATTTCTATGGCCTGTTGTGTCCCCCACACCCCTAATTCATACCCTGAATCCGAATCCCCAAAGATGATGGCGTCAGGAGGTGAGGTCTTTGGGAGGTGAGTGGGTCATGAAGGTGGAGGCCTTAGAAATAAGATCAGTCTTAACCGATGGGATCAAGTCTCCCAAATGACCCCGGAGAGCGTCCCTCGGCCATGAAGAGGCCTCGCCGGCACCTCCCTCTCAGACTTCCGGCCTCCAGGACAGGAGAACCAGGTCTCTGTTGCTGGTCCGCCAGCCCATCCATGGGATTCTGTTGCCCAAACGGACCAGACGTGTATGAACGTGTCAGACCCGAAGCCTTCACTTCTGTACTCGGGCCAGGAAGTGCGTGACGCCACATTACCCGAAGCCGACTGAGGTAGGGGAGAACCGTCTCCCTGGGCAGTGGGGAGAAGCAGGCAGACCCCAGGAAAGCTCCAGGCGGAGTGTGGCCATGACACGGGCAGGTGTTGACTCCTGCTTCTGCTGGGCGGCAAACCTGCAGCGGAGAGATGCACCTCCCGTTTCCCGCCGCGGTTTCGGTTCATGGTAGTGCAGTGCCTTGTAGATAGACCCGCCTTCGATCATTGGAGATCGGTGAGCTGAAGGGCCGGGAGTCTCTGGTCATAACCTTTCACGGAGGGTCCTGGACCCCCAACTCAAGTGTGCCATTTCCTAGCCCCCACCCCCCGTCACTGCTTGGGGTCTTTGCTCCACAGAAGCAGACCAAGGCGGGCTGTCCACGCAGCTCCAGACAGTCCCTGGGGGCCCCGGCAGGCGCTCTAGCTGGTGACCGTCCTGGGGCTCGTCTCAGACCTGCACCTGCCAAGCAAGCCCTGTTCTTCGGCATTGCAGGGCTACTACTCCGGCTGGGAAACAGCCCGGAGGAGCCCCTGGAAGCTCTGGAATCATGAACGCTCCTGGTGACGTGCTCTCCGGCATCGCCACAGACCTGCACTTCCTCTCCTGGCGCCAAAGCACCACCTCCTTCCAGAAGCTAAAGACACAGATATAACAGCGATGCACGTTGTGGGCCCCGTGTGTGTGCGATAGCAAGTGGTACAAAGACCGCATTTCTTTGGGATGTGAGACACAGCGTCACCGTTCAGTTGAAATGGCAAGATGACAACCGTGTCTCCCGGAAGACCAGCGCTTGAGAAGCCCTCAGGAGGCAGCCACGCTGGGACTGTCCCCGCTGCTGGCAGGCTGAACGGAGGGACACAGGTGGGTCTGGGGAGGGGACGCCGGGGCCAGCCGCCCCTCCCTGCCGCCCCTCCCCCGGTCACTGCCCCAGCTCCGGCGCCCCCGGGGAAGGGGTTGCTGTCACGAGCTCCCTGCTTCCGGAGTGTTCCTAAGCCCCCGGGCAGGTTTCCGCACATGGAAACGCGGTACAGAGACCCGGGCGGACGGGGTCTTCTGTGGTGGGGCGCGGGCCGGCGCTTCTGTCCAGCAAGGCCACGTTGTGGGGTCTCTTGCACCCGGACACGAACACTTCATAACAGCTCTTCCCCGGACTCGGGCCATTGCGTGGATTTTTGTAATTTGTTGTATCTGCGTACCATCTGTACGGCTCCTTATTTGATATTTTTCTGAAGCCAATTCAATTTATTTTTAAAGAAAATCTTCATAGTTGGAAAGCCAGCATCACATGCCATAAATAGAACATCGCCATGAAAACGGAAATAGTGGAAATGAGAAACCACATCGCTAAATTCTTTCTAAGTCTGAGGCTTTCTCTCTCCGGTAGTGGGGATTTCCGCATCTAACTCTAACTTTTCCTTTCAGCAACGCTCTCCGGATGGAAGGATGGAAACAGAATTAAAACATCCTCGTCATAAACAGCTCGGCCGCGAGGGGACTTCACACGCAGCAGGGCCCCGGGGTCATCTTGTTGCTACCGGGAGGCTGCGGCCGAGCACGTGTGCAGGCGTGTGTGTGTGTGAGTGCGTGTTGCATCAAACACTCGCACTGAACGTGGAGTGGTTCATTTTTCAAGGGCAGAGTCGAGCCCTCGCTATTTTTATTAGGTTACGGGGTCTCTTTCCAGGTAAACGTACTGTCTCCAAAAGTCTGGGAATACGGAGACAAGTGCGTGTCCCCCGCTGCATGCCGTGTGTGTCCCCAGGGGGCCGGAACCCACAGAAGAGCGTGCAGAGCAGGTAAGACTGCGGTGTGCGGGAACCCACTCGTTTACGTTCTCAGGGGCACCCCCCATGAATACAGTGGGTGACACGGCGAGGTCACAAGCTCAACTATCCCGGTTTGGCAAACAGGACCAAGGAAATGAGCGATGCCTTTCCCCAGGGTGTGCCATCTGCTGCCCTGTCATAGACAACCCCATGGGGGCACGGTCCCATCGCTCCCTGCTGGAAGCACAAAGCCCGCTTCGTTTCCCAGAGAGCCTGGAGTAAATCACAGTTCGTTCTCAGGAGGAGTCTCCACCCCGATGCTCTGACTCCCGAGTGCTCGGCCCTGCGTGTGGGACAGAGCTGCACGTGCTTGACCCGCACTGTTGAGGGGAGCAACGACTCTCCTGGAGGCCCGTGCAAAGAGACACAGGGTCTCCCAGGGCTTCTGCTGGCCTCTGCTCTCCCGCGCTCACGGATAGTTACTTCCCACACCGCTTGGGTCCTAAATGCAAGTCGGCCAGCTCACCCGGTGCTCGGCAAAGGGACGGCTCTGCGTGGTTTGCTGTGCAGCGTAAAGCAGTTTCAGGTGCGTGGGCCACGTACCCCACGCGCCCCACGCACCAACTCGGACTGCCGCATTCCCGTGAAAACCTACCCGCTGTAGCAGTCGATGAGCTGCGAGGAATTACAAAACCTCCTCACCCTTACACGTGGTTTTCATTTATAAAAAAGTAGACTTTAATTACTTTGACGGGAAGAAAATAACGTGGTTAAAGAGAAATGGCAACTAATTTTAGAAAACACATAGTATAAAGACAGGACAGCAGTGCTTGCGGTGCGCGGACTTACTTCAGGGCCTGCGATCACCATGTAGACGTTAGGCTCTTCACGATGCCATTCTTGGGAAGAAAGAGAAAAAAAATTCAGTGGTTTTATGCCATAAATGGAAACGTAATTAAGTTTAACATTAATTATATGATAATATACATTATTTCTTATCACTGTTCATTCAACAGTCAAATTCTATGTATTTGAAATGTAAACACCGAACGTTGTATTATTCTAAGTAAAATGCTTTTTCTAGAATGTTGTGCATTATCCAGATCTCGCCCCTATTGGAACAACCAGGAGGAAACACTTCCACAAGCCAACGTGGACTTAGGGGTGATTCAGGCAACGCAGCAAATCTCCAAACGTGTCCTACAAACTGACGTGTGTGAGACATTTCCAGGCAAGATTATCTTATTCTTACAATTATTCACTGTTTTTGTGATTTCCTCAGAAGCCGAGGGCACAGGAGAGTAGAAACGGACACTACCCAGTGCTCTTATTTTTCTGGTTGTTTCCAGAGTACCCACCTAGAAGCGGTTCTGCTCATGTGGGAAGACGGAGACGGGAAGACTGAAAATCCTACAGAGAAGTAGGCTGAGACCAGACCCCAGACAGAATTCTGTCAACGAAACGTACCTGAGAACACATCCACCAAGTAAAGAGGGTCCTTAACTTGTCTAAGGCCACACACCAGGAGAAAGATGTGTAAGTTATCAGCACTTTGGTTAATCCCTGCAAGGGAAGAGTTCAGGTGTTCTTAGTGGGGAGAAGGCACTGGACGCCACGGGAGCAAAGACCCGAGACGCCGCTCCGAAGCCGCAGGGCTCCCACCTCTCCGCACCTGTCCGCACCCCCCGCCCCCCGTAACCTTCACACAGTTCACGGCACGAATGATCTGCCCCTCCCGGTGGGAAAACCTGAGCTGAGTTCAGCCCAGGAAACGGGCTGGGCAGCGAGAAAGGAGCAATTCTTGCGAAGTGTGAGCCACAGGCCCTGGAAAGCATTTGGCTGGAATTTCAGTTAGATGAGCATTTCCTTCATGCAAGTGAGGGGGCTTTGTGTGGTGGCGTGACCCCGAGTCTGCGTGTTCCCTGAGCTGCACGCACTAACATGGACATGCCCACGGGTACGTGGACTAAAGGCTTTGGGTCGCATGGTGGCTCTCGTGACCCCTCGGCTCTGGGCCGGCCTGGGGATTAGTGTTGGCCCACAGAGCCCGGGGGGAGGCCGGCGAGTGACTTCCGGGTCGCAGCCATGGGAAGCCGTGTCACTGTCTCTCACTTCCCAGAGCACTGCCACCTCCCAGCCAGGCCAGCTGCCTCCTTGGGGACGAGGATCTGCGGGGAGACGGCCGGCCGACCCCGCAGGAGCTGCAGGCCTTGGCCCACCGCAGAGGGAGTGCGGGCCCAGCAGCAGACAGGTGCGGCCGGCAGGAGCCGCCCCCGAGCCCGGGCCC
Organism: Lontra canadensis; assembly: GCF_010015895.1. Taxonomy (NCBI): domain Eukaryota; kingdom Metazoa; phylum Chordata; class Mammalia; order Carnivora; family Mustelidae; genus Lontra; species Lontra canadensis. The sequence continues at coordinate 477,098 of NW_022631176.1, read as the reverse complement.
AGCCACCAGCCCCCACGGCCATGGGAAACCGGGGCTCTTTAAGCCCCTTTGTGTTGAGGTGGTTTGAAGGGCAGCAACGGGCAAGTGATCCGACAGAAATGATCCGTGCAGTTAACACAAGCCGACCTAAAACGTCATTCCCAGATGCATGTGCCTGCGCCCCAAATCGGGCCGGTGAGAGGATTCGGTGCCCGTGTGTACCTCACCGCTCCCCGCTGCGCGCACTTCCCGTGTCTCGGTGCTGCTGTGAGCCGTGCATAGCTGCGTCGTCAGAGCGACAAGGGGACACGTCTGTGCCACCTCCACGTGACCACACACGCTGTGTACTGACTGCCTGTGACACACGGTAAGGCTGGGTGTCCCCATGGTCTGAAGTAACCGCTGACAATGACATTGAGGTGCGGGGGGCGTGAATGATCTCCCCACTGTGCCGCGCACCCCGGAACTCACCCCAGGAGGACAAGACGTACTGTGTGACCGAAAGTCCCAGCTGGAAGCCAGGTGCAGAATTCGGGTCCCCGATCAGAGGACTTTGAGGCCGGGAGACAAGCTATTGCCTTTAATGAATGATAACTTGAAGAATTCTTTTAAGGGACTGGAAGGTCAAGTGTGAGACACAGATAAATTCCTCCTTCCGAGGCAGGAACCGTCAGTGAAGCCGAAGCCAGACAGTGAATGTCCAGTGAGGACAGAAACCCCAAGTGTCGGCATGAAAATCAGTTACTGGTGACATTGGAAAGTTAACAGAGGGACAAGCAGAAAGCCAGGAGATGTGCTGTTAACTACATGGGAAGCCTTAGCCCAGGGCACGTGGGCGTGCACACACGCGCATGCACACGTGTGCACATTGTTTTTATATCTCGAACAACTGCCGAAGGGCTGTGTGTCCAGATGTGAGCCCCTGGGTGGGACACAACATCACAGACCCTGTCATGATAGTGTACCTGGAATATGGGCTCAAATACATAAGAAGACAAGAAGGAAAGGTGGAAAGAGACACATGAATGTACCAAAAAGGAGGAAAAATAATGAAAAAAAAAAGTACAACAGCAAAGCAAACACAGAGATGACCCAGGGACAGGAGCCGAAGCGAGCCCGGTCTGAAAACCTGTCTGCCGTCTTGGCAGACAGACTACGCTGGCGTCTACACGTGTGCACACAACAGGCATGATGTCGGAAACGAGTCTGTCCCTTTATTTCACTGTGACGCGGTCTGGTTCTGCTCCAGGGATGCCGGGAGAAGTGTGCCTCCGCCCACCCCTACCCAGGACCCCGAGGAAGCCTGCCTGGAGAGAGTGACCCACCAAGGACAACGTTCTGTGACTCGCCGTGAGGTGGACATGTGGTACGGAAACTTTGTCTACATGATAGATGTGTCTGCATCCACACACGGCCCCTGTGTTAGCTGTATTACACACGAGGAACTCTCATGTTTTCTCTCCCATTTCGGTTTTTTAAAGTGCTGGTTCCTGGGGCGCCTGGGTGGCTCAAACAGGTGAGCATCTGACTCTTGATCTTGGCTCAGGTTCTGATCTCAGGTTGTAAGTTCAAGCCCTGTGTTGGGCCTGACACTGGGTGTGGAGTCTCCTTAAAAATTATTTTTTAATTTATTAACAAATAATGTATTATTTGTTTCAGGGGTACAGGTCTATGAATTGTCAGTGTTACACATTTCACAGCACTCACCATAGCACATACCCTCCCAACGTCCATCACCCAGCCACCCTGTCCTTTCTCCCCACCCCCAGCAACCCTGTTTGTTTTGTGAGATTAAGAGTCTCTTATGGTTTGTCTCCCTCCCGATCCCATCTTGTTTCATTTATTCTTTTCCTACCCCCAAGTCCCCCAAGTTGCATCTCCACTTCCTCATATCAGGGAGATCATATAATTGTTTTTCTCTGTCTGACTTCGCTCAGCATAATATCCTCTAGTTCCATCCATGCTGTTGCAAATGGCAAGATTTCATTTCTTTAATGGCTGCACAGTATTCCATTGTGTGTATGAACCACATCTTTATCCATTCATCTGTTGATGGACATCTAGGTTCTTTCCATAGTGTGGCTATTGTGGACGTTGCTGCTATATTCGGGTGCACATGCCCCTTCTGATCACTACGTTTGTATCTTTAGGGTAAATACCCAGCAGTGCAATTGCTCGGTCATAGGGTAGCTCTCTTTTCAACTTTCTGAGGAACCTCCATGCTGTTTCCCAGAGTGGCTGCACCAGCTTGCCTTCCCACCAACAGCGTAGGAGGGTTCCCCTTTCTCCACTTCCTCGCCAGCATCTGTCATTCCCTGACTTGTTAATTTTAGCCATTCTGACTGGTGTGAGGTGGTATCTCATTGTGGTTTTGATTTGTATTTCCCTGATGCCGAGTGATATGGAACACTTTTTCATGTGTCTGTTGGCCATCTGGATGTCTTCTTTGCAGAAATGTCTGTTCATGTCCTCTGCCCGTTTCTTGATTGGATTATTTGTCCTTTAGGTGTTGAGTTTGATAAGTTCTTTATAGATTTTGGACACTAGCCCTTTATCTGATACGTCATTTGCAAATATCTTCTCCCATTCTGTCGGTTGTCTTTTGGTTTTGTTAACTGTTTCCTTTGCTGTGCAAAAGCTTTTAATCTTGATGAAGTCCCAGTAGTTCATTTTTGCCCTTGCTTCCCTTGCCTTGGAGGTCAAAGATGTTGCTGCCTGTGTGTCTCCTCAAGGATTTGGATGGATTTCTGTCTCAAATTTAGATCTTTTATCCATTTGAGTCTATTTTTGTATGTGATGTAACCAAATGGTCCAGTTTCATTCTTCTGCATGTGGGTCCAATTTTCCCAACACCATTTGTTGAAGAGACTGTCCCTTTTCCATTGGACATTCTTTCCTGCTTTGTTGAAGATTAGTTGACCATAGAATTGAGGGTCCATTTCTGGGCTCTCTATTCTGTTCCATTGATCTATGTGTCTGTTTTTGTGCCAGTACCATGCTGTCTTGATGATGACAGCTTTGTAATAGAGCTTGAAGTCTGGAATTGTGATGCTGCCGAGTTTGCTTTTCTTTTCCAACATTCCTCTGGCTATTTGGGGTCTCTTCTGGTTCCATAGAAATTTTAGGATAATTTGTTCCATTTCTTTGAAAAAAGTTGATGGTATTTTGATACGGATTGCATTAAATGTGTAGAGTGCTCTAGGTAACATAGACATTCTCATAATATTTGTTCTTCCAATCCATGAGCATGGAATGTTTTCCCATTTCTTTGTGTCTTCCTCAATGTCTTTCGTGAGTACTTTATAGTTTTCTGAGTACAGATTCTTTGCCTCTTTGGTTAGGTTTATTCCTAGGTATCTTACGGTTTTGGGTGCAATTGTAAATGGGACTGACTCCTTACTTTCTCTTTCTTCTGTTTTGCTGTTGGTGTAAAGAAATGCAGCTGATTTCTGTGCATTGATTTTATAACTTGACACTCTACTGAACTCCTGTACAAGTTCTAGCAGATTTGGAGTGGAATCTTTTGGGTTTTCCACATAAAGTATCATATCACCTGCAAAGAGTGAGAGGTTGACTTCTTTGCCAATTTGTATGCCTTTAATTTCTCTTTGTTGTCTGATTGCTGAGGCTGGGACTTCTAGTACTATGTTGAATAGCAGTGGTGATAGTGGACAGCCCTGCCATGTTCCTGACTTTAGGGGAAAAGCTCTCAGTTTTTCTCCATTGAGAATGATATTTGCTGTGGGTTTTTTACAGATGGCTTTGATGGTATTGAGGTATGTGCCCTCTATCCCCACACTGTGAAGAGTTTTGATCAGGAAGGGATGCTGTACTTTGTCAAATGCTTTTTCAGCATCTATGGAGAGTACCATATGGTTCTTGTTCTTTTATTAATGTGTTGTATCACATTGATTTGTGGTTGTCGAACCACCTTTGGAGTCCAGGAACAAATTCAGTTTGGTCGTGGTGAATCATCCTTTTAATGGACTGTTGGATCCTACTGGCTAGTATTTTGGTGAGAATTTTCGCACCTATGTTCATCAAGGATATTGGTCTGTTATTCTCCTTTTTGATGGGGTCTTTGGTTTTGGGATCAAGGTAATAATGCTGGCCTCATAAAATAAGTTTGGAAGTTTTCCTTCCATTTTTATTTTTTGGAACAGTTTCAGGAGAATGGGAATTAATTCTTCTTTAAATGTTTGGTGCGGGGGGCACCTGGGTGGCTCAGTGGGTTAAAACCTCTGCCTTCAGCTCAGGTCATGATCTCAGGGTCCTGGGATCAAGCCCCACATTGGGCTGTCTGCTTAGCATAGAGCCTGCTTCTCCCTCTCTCTTTCTGCCTACTTGTGATCTCTGTCAAATAAATAAATAAAATTTTTTTAAAAAGTGCTAAACCGGGCACTCATGTTGTTAATAAAAAAATAAAAATAAAAAAATATATATATGTTTGGTAGGATTCCCCTGGGAAGCCGTGTGGTCCTGGGCTCTTGTTTGTTGGGAGATTTTTGATGACTGCTTCAATCTCCTTACTGGTTATGGGAATGTTCAGGTTTTCTGTTTCTTCCTGGTTCAGGTTGTGGTAGTTTAAACATCTCTAGGAATGCATCCATTTCTTCCAGATTGTCAAATTTGCTGGCGTAGAGTTGCTCATAATATGTTCTTATAATTGTTTGTATTTCTTTGGTGTTGGTTGTGATCTCTCCTCTTTCATTCATGATTTTATTAATTTGGGTCCTTTCTCTTTTCTTTTTAATAAGTCTGGCCAGGGGTTTATCAGTCTTACTAATTCTTTCAAAGAACCAGCTCCTAGTTTCATTGATCTGTTCTACTGTTCTTTTGGTTACTATTTCATTGATTTCTGCTCTGATCTTTATTGTCTTTTGCTGGCTTTAGGCTTTGCTGTTCTTTCTCCAGCTCCTTTAGATGTAGGGTTAGGGTGTGTACTTGAGACCTTTCTTGTTTCTTGAGAAAGGCTTGTATCGCTATATACTTTCCTCTCAGGACTGCCATTGCTGTGTCCCAAAGATTTTGAACAGTTGTGTTTTTATTTTCCTTTGTTTCCATGAATTTTTAAAATTCTTCTTTAATTTCCTGGTTGACCCATTCATTCTTTAGTAGGATGCTTTCTTGCCTTCGTGTATTTGAGTTCTTTCCAATTTTCCTCTTGTGATTGAGTTCTAGCTTCAGAGCATTGTGGTCTTAAACTATGCAGGGAATGATCCCAGTCTTTGGGTACTGGTTGAGACCCGATTTGTGACCCAGGATGTGATCTGTTCTAGAGAATGTTCCATGTGCACTAGAGAAGAATGTGTATGTATTCTGTTGCTTTCAGATAGAATGTTCTGAGTATGTTTGTGATGTCCATCTGGTCCAGTGTGTCATTTAAGGCCTTTATTTCCTTGTTGATCTTTTGCTTAGATGATCTGTCCATTTCAGTGAGGGGGGTGTTAACGTCCCCTGGTACTACTGTATTACTGTTGGTGTGTTTCTTTGATTTTTTTATTAGTTGGTTTATAAAACTGGCTGTGCCCATGTTAGGGGCATAGATATTTACAATTGCTAGATGTTCTTGTTGGACAGACCCTTTAAGTATGACATAGTGTCATTCTTCATCCCTTATTATAGTCTTTGGCTTAAAATGTTTCTGATAAAAGGATTGCCACCCCAGCTTTCTTTTGATGTCCATTAGCATGGTAAATGGTTTTCCACCCCTCACTTTAAATCTGGAGGTGTCTTTGGGTCTAAAATGAGTCTCTTGCAGACAGCATATCGATGGGTCTTATTTTTTATATTCATTCTGATCCCCTGTGTTTTTGATTGGGGAATTTAGCCATTTACATTCAGGGTAAGTGTTGAATGATATGAATTTACTGCCATTGTATAGCCTCTAAGCTGACTGTTACTGTATATTGTCTCTGTTCCTTTCTGTTCTATGTTACTTTTAGGGTATCTTTGCTTAGAGGACCCCTTTCAATATTTCCTATAGGGCTGGTTTGGTGATCTCAAATTCTCCTCTCTCCCTGGTCTCTGTGCTCTGTGCTCATATGGTCTGTGACTGGTGCACAGCCCTGTTTGGAGCCTCCAAAGAGGTCTGTGACTGGTGCACAGCCCTGTTTGGAGTCTCCAAACCCAGCAGACTCCTGCAGCACATTCCCACGCCGCTCCTCCCATAGGAGGAAGTTGGGGGGGATGTCTCCCCAGATCTGCCACTTGTGGGGTCCCAGCTCAAAAAGCAGTGTCCCAACTGTGTCGGAGATCATGGTTTAAGGTAACCCTGAGCTGATAGCCCACTCCTCAGATACGTCCCTGTAGCCTGCTTCCCTGCTCTGATACCTGGGAGCTCTGCCACACTCAGGCACCCCCGCTCTTTCTGTGACCACGCGGGACCTGAGACCACACTGTCCCTGCAAGGGCTGTACCCCCGCTTAGCCTCTGGAGCGACGTCCCTCAGTAGAGCAGACTTCTAAAGTTCCGATTTTGTGCTCCGCTGCTTGCTCTCTTGCTGGGAGCCTGCTCCTCCCCGCACTGTCTCTCTTCCCATATGTTGCCTTGGATTCACGTCTCCGCACATCCCACCTTCCAGAAAGTGGTCGCTTTTCTGTTCCTAGAACTGCTGCTCTTCTTCTCTTCGATCTCCTGTTGAGTCTGTAGGTGTTCGGGATGGTTTGATAACCATTACTGGGTAGGTATTGGTCCCCACGGGCTGAGCGCCCTCCATGCTGCCCAGCGCTCTGCCTGACCTGTCAGCCCCTCCACGGTACTAACCTGATCTGCATAAAGCCACTTTCTCTCCCAGCTTCTGTTCTAGCCGCTCTGTTCATTTGCTTTTTTGTCCATGTGTTATTATAAGGAGAAAAAAATCCAAGGATTTCAGTTGAGTGCATTAGATGTAGTGGATTTTAGCCGGAAAATTTGATTCAGGGGCTGTGAAAATATCAAGGGATCTGGTAACATCAATTTTCCACCTGAAGAACAAAGGGTTTTCTGAGGCCTGGCCAAGAAGCAAAACAGTACCATCCGAGCCTGGCATAGTCCAGTCTCCACATAGAAATAGAATTGAAAGGAGGAGAGGAGAAGAAAATTAAATAGACGTGTTACGCATAGAGATACAAACAAAAGGAAATCAGGAAGATCTGGTCAAATTCATGCTTTCACAGTTTTTGGGTTTGGTGGCTTACAAAGAATTGCCGTTTTTGATGCGGCCATTATTGGAACGTATGTATGTATGTTTGTGTGTGTGTGTGTGTATGTGTGTTTGTGTGTATGTATGTATGTATTTGAGAGAGACAGAGAAAGCACAGCAGGGGAGGGGCATGCAGAGGGAGAGTGAGAAGCAGGGTCCCTGCTAAGCGGGGAGCCTGATGTGGATCTTGATCCCGAGACCCTGGAATCATGACCTGAGCTGGAGGCAGAGGCTTAACCATCTGAGCCATCCAGATGCCCTGGTTCTTGACATTGAAAGCAAAAATCACGCATCATTGAACCGTAGCAACATTCAAGTTGGACATGGACATAAAAACTGCAAGGTAACTGACCTGATTCCTGTACGTGTATCTTCTGATCAGAATAACTACTGTTAACAGCATGTAAAAATCTGTAAGATGCCACTCCGTGCCTGTAACCTACTTTATTCTTCATTTCTCCCTAGCTGGTTTGTTGGAACATGGTATCTGGTTAGCATAAACATTGTTCAGTGCTTTAAAAAGATTTAGCAGTTTGTTAGCTAGGGCTTAGAGGGAGAACTGGATAGTCTCAGAAGGACCCAGACAGAGCGTAAAGGAGGGCACATCATGAAATCAACATCAGGGACCCGAGCAGCAGACGGAAGCCCTTGGAGACCGATCAAGCGCTCGTCGGTGGGCGCTGCTGAGACCCCCCCCCACCCCCACCTGCCCCGCGAGTGCCAGGTGAGCAGTTGGGATGATGCAGGGGCTGAGTGTCTGAGGGCTAGGACTCTGCACTGAATTCACGGGGTTTTCTGTTTTCACTGTCTGAAGCTCAAAGTGGAAGTGACAAATCAGTCACGGGCCCCGGAGGCCAGGCTGAGATAGAGGATGGGTGGGGAAGACCGTCCATCTCCAGAGTCCAAAAGATGAGAAAGATGAATGACCCCGCAAATGAGAACAGACACCTGCTCATAAAACCCAGAGACACCCATTAATTCTGCCTCCACCAGACGCCAGGACCAGCTGAGCCGGCAACCGTGACACCACCAGCCTCCCTCTGCCACGGGTTCCGGCCACGGTCATGGCTTCTAACTACACCTGTGAAGGTGGAGCTGCCGGCCAGCAGGTCTGAGGAGTCTTGCCCATCCCACTGCTGTCCCGTTAATCACTCCATAATAAGACCAATGAAACAATCAACCAGAGACTACAGGCTTGATGAGAAATCACTCTCCTTTTGGAAATTATGACTGTTAGTCACAACGCCAGCAGCATCCCATGATATATAGAAGCTAAAATAACCTCCCGACAGGCGATTTCCAGCGGGCCCGGCTGGATCTGAGAAATGGCCTGCGCTTCCCAGTGCGACGGAGCACTGGCGCAGTGGGGGCTCCTCCGTGACGTGGGGAACAGCCCTGCTGCTGGCCCCGACTGAGGCTGATGGATGCACTCGGAAAACGGTTTCTATAAAATGCTTAGAAATTTTCGTTTTCCAGTGGACCCTAACGCTGATCTACAGTAGGTTGGGTGGGGCGGGGGTTGGTTTCTGATGTTTCCAGAGAGGAAACGGGCTTGGGGTCTGCAAGTTTGCTTGCAGACAGGGCTGTGGTTTGCATTTTCAGCTCCTCTCTGAAGTTTACGTCAGGCTTGCTACGTCAGAGCCCCCCTTTCCCCCCAACAGTACCCTTGCAACGTTGACCCTCACAAGAAACAGTGGGGGTTGGAACAGAAGAGTTCTTACACTTTACACTGCGCTTGGTGAGTCAGTGGCAGCTCTTCCCACATCCTCAGCTGAAGGACTGGGCTGGTCGGCCTGTAGGGCCATGAGAGTCCCCAAGAGCATACATTTATGGGGCTCATGGGTGGGCAAGAAAACTTCCTGTATTTAAAGATACTGGGATATGCTCATTGATGCTGCCTTCTCAGGAGACAATTACGCATGAAAGCTCTAAGGGCATCAATAATCTAACCCAGAGATTGCTTTCAGGTGTTCCATGGAAAACAACCGGGCCTCAACACCCAGAGAACAAATAATCCAGTCAGGAAATGGGCGGAGAACATGAACAGACATTTCTGCAAAGAAGACATCCAGACGGCCAACAGACACATGAAAAAGTGCTCCACGTCACTCGGCATCAGGGAAATACAAATCAAAACCACAATGAGATACCACCTCACGCCAGTCAGAATGGCTAAAATTAACAAGTCAGGAAATGACAGATGCTGGCGAGGATGCGGAGAAAGGGGAACCCTCCTGCACTGTTGGTGGGAATGCAAGCTGGTGCAGCCACTCTGGAAAACAGCATGGAGGTTCCTCAAAATGTTGAAAATAGAGCTACTGTATGACCCAGCAACTGCACTGCTGGGTATTTACCCTAAAGATACAAACGTAGTGATCTGAAGGGGCACGTGCACCCGAATGTTTATAGCAGCAACGTCCACAATAGCCACACAATGGAAAGAACCTAGATGTCCCTCAACAGACGAATGGATAAAGATGTGGTTCAGGGGAGCCTGAGTGGTTCAGTGGGTTACGCCTCTGCCTTTGGCTCAGGTCATGGTCTCGGGGTCCTGGGATCGAGCCCCACTTCCACCTCTCTGCTCAGCAGGGAGCCTGCTTCCCTTCCTCTCCCTCTGCCTGCCTCTCTGCCTACTTGTGATCTCTGTCAAATAAATAAATTTAAAAAAAGAAGATGTGGTTCATATACAGAATGGAATACTACGCAAAATAAGTCAGAGAAAGAATTATCACATGATCTCACTGATACGAGGAATTTGAGAAACAAGGGAGAGGTTCACAGGGGAAGGGAGGGAAAAATGAAACAAGACGAAACCAGAGAGGGAGACAAACTATAAGAGATTATTAATCTCAGGAAACCAACTGAGGGTTGCTGGAGGGGAGGGGGGTGAGAGGGATGTGGTGGCTGGGTGAGAGACACCGGGGAGGGCACGTGCCACGGTGAGTGCTGTGAGCTGTTTAAGACTGATGAACCTGCACCCCGGGGAAATAATACATTATATGTTAATTAAAAAATAAGTGGGCAAATTTTATAGTATGTTTTAAAAAAAACCACAACTGGGCAAATGTATGAAGGTTGAAATGTATGTAGCACCTGCATCACTACATAGTAATGTGTTTAAAAAAGGGTTGGTCAAATAAGTCTGTAGAACTCAATACTACAAAGGATTTTTGATTAGAATTAATTCATAAGATTTTAGGATATAATGTAAAAAATTTTTATTTTTGTATATGGCAACAAACAATTCAGAAACAAAATTTAAGAAACCTTTAGAGTAGCATCAAAAATAATAAAATCCTTAATAATTTCTTGAGAGAGAGAGAGCACGATCAGGGGGAAGAGGAAGGGGAGAAGCAGGCTTCCCACTGAGCAGGGAGCACCATGTGGGCTGAGATCATGACCTGAGACCAAGGCAGACGCTTAAACGGCTAAGCCACCCAGGCGCCCCTCTTTAAAAAAACAGACTTGTACAAATCATTATGAGGGTAAATGAGACAAAAAAGTGGACAGACAGATCATGTTCTCATGGACTTTAAGATCTCCATTCTCCCTAAATTCTTCTGCAGATCAATACAGTGGGGTTTTATTAGAGATTGCCAGGTGGGTGGAAACGTACTGATAGGCGCAACAGCTGCTAAGCCGGGTAACCGACTCACAGCACCATCTCAACGTTCTGCAAACCCGCAGCGAGAAGAGCGCAACGTCGGCCGAGGGCAGACGTGCGGACGGTGGACACTCACGTGCCGACCCGCTTTTCGGCAGAGCGATTCAGCGAAGAAAAACATTTTCAGTGAACGATACTAGCACAACGTGCAAGAAGAAAGGGATTTTGATCCCTACCTCCTATCACACGCAAAAACTAATTTCAGATGGGTTAAAATCCAAATGAAAGCGCGAAAACATTAACACTTATGGAGGAAAAGAAATAGGGAATAGCCTGTGGACTTTGAGCAGGCAAAGGTTTCTTGGTCAGGGTTCAGTGCTAACCATTAATGAAAAATGGATAAACTAGAAGAAAATAGGTAAACCGGAGGAAACAGAAAATATTCACGTATCTACACATATCTCACAGAAGACTTGACCCCAGAATGGATGAAAAATCCTTCTCCAAACCGCTCTTCTTCCCATGCTCCCAAGGAAGAGACACTCATGATGCCTCCGGGAACAGAGACGCCAGGGTACCCTGGCCCCAGTTCCCACTCCCCCGCCCCTTGTTCCCTTTGACCTGAAGAACCCCTTCTCCCAAACCCCAGGAGTACCCCATGTACCTCGCCACTGGGCAGGAAGCCCCCTGGTCAAAATGTCTCACCTGAACGGTGGAGGAAGGTGTCCCAGCTGAAGGCGGCATTTGGTACGGTCACGACCCCTGGGTCGAAGGAGAGAAAGAGCGGCCATGCTGATTAGATGCAACCTGCTACCTTGTGTCCACGTGCAAATAATGGTCTCCTACGTGGTTCTTACGAAGAGCTCAAGGTTCCCAGTGCCTTGTGCACGCCTGTTCATCCCCCCCGCACGGGACGTTCCAAGGGAGCCCGCAGGTCCCAAGCGAGGAAAGGCGCCCCCCACCCCGGACCTCGCCGTGCATGGCTGGGCGGGCCAGCCGCGTCTCTAACAGAGGCAGCCGGCTTCTGTGTCACAGCCCCACGTACGAATTACGTCTCCGCTTCAAATTCCTAGTCTGGGCCCTCCCCGCATCACACAGGACGGCCTGCTATCCTGGGCAGCTCCTTGAACAGATTTAAGTTTAAAGTTCTGAATGGAACATTTAAGGCGTAGGCGCTCAGGCGACACTTACCAGCTTACGCTGACAACGGGGAACATCTGAAGTTTCAGGATGTGTAAATGAAGTCATGGAACCCTCTCCACAACTTACCTTCGAGACTGTCACCCACACCCAATGACACCGATGATTCCCGTTCGTACTAGTTAGTGAGTGTGCACTGCAGGCCCGCGCTGGGCACAGACCCCGGGTGGGTGCAGCCCACACACCCCGGGACCCCTGCACACTCCGCTAGGCAGAGTCTCCAGTGTATCGAGCTGGAAACTGAGGTCCACACAGGTTAAGTGGTGTTCACAGTGACTCAGGGTGTAGGTCGTAGAGGCTGTGGCCAAGCCCGTGCCTGCCTGGGGCGCCCACGGGGCCCTCGGCTAGGAGTCCGGCCGCGACAGCTCCCGCGCTCACACCTGGAGACTCCGTTTATGCACACATACGGAGTTAAGTGGTTCTGCTTCGTGTCTCACCGAAACCCCCGAGCACGTCCCCCGCGATAAGGCGCGGAGCGGCCGAGGCGGGCCTCCGGCCTCTGCACCCGCACTGACCCAGCCTCGCGGGGGTTCCGTGTCCCCGCTGCAGTGGCTTCTTCCCGGGACTCCTGTTGTTTCAACGGGAACGCAGCGGTCCCCTCACTGCGTTATGTGCTACGGGCTTCCCCAAGGGCTGTGGAGGCCACTGTTGGGCAGGGACTGCCTGGGTGAGGGCAGGAAGGGGTGAGGTTGGCGCAGGAGGGCTCTGCTTTGTAAACACGCCCCCGAGGGAGCACACTGTACTTCCACCGGTTGAAACTGGTAAATGACCTGTATTACAAGTTGTCCTTTTACAACGTCGCTGTAGCTGTCCTTCACCTTCACGTTAGGAGATAATAGGTCCGCCCGTCCTACTAATTATTAGGAGGCAAATCTAAGGCCCCATAGGATTTCACCACAAACAAGTCCGAGCACAGCTCTAGAAGAACTCGTCTTTAAAAATACATAAATTTAAAAATTCTTACCTTGACTCTGGACGTAGATCTTCCCCCTGGCATGCGGCTTTTGAAAAGAACGGAAAAAGGACAAAAGTAAATTGGGTAGTCCGTTACAGCTGCGTTTTAGAAATAAAATGCAGGCTCTAAAATAAATCACCTCGGAACATGTCACGAAGGATCATCCGCGCAGCCGCTCCCACACTAGTTACTTTCTAAGAGCAAAAGTTCCTTCCGCTTTTAATGGGGGTTAGCCCATAAAAATGCATCTCCGAGGTAAGCGGCACATAGAGGCCCCTTAGGTTAGGCATGATGCGTGCGGAGGGCTGTATGGTTACATGTTAGTAGAGAGTTAGGGACGCTCAGCGAACACGCCGATGGCAGAGCCCGTGGGGAGCCTGTCCATCGCGTGCAGAAGCTGGGGGAGACGTGTGGGAACCCTGGTTTGAGGACACAGATTCTTGAATGGAAAGACTATCCGCCCAGCCCCCGCCTGTGGGGAAGGAGTTAGGAGGGGCAGGAGGCAGAGGGAGGAGAGGGAAGGGGCTGGAGGTGAGGCCCTGGGCCATTTTCAGGGCAGTGGACTGCAACTCCCTGCACAGATGGGAATCTCCACCTCTCTCGGGTCCTTTGTGTCCCATCCCGCATCTGAGGCCCCTAACGCCTGGAACGGCCGCCTCCTTTCACCACGCAGCACAGACGCACCCCCTTTTAAAATGCCCTTAAGATAGGAAGCCTTAAAAAATTTAAACTCTCCTCCCTACTAGCGAGAAAAAAGGTTAATTTTTATGGAAAATATGGCTAATAGTCACAACTTGAAATTAGAAATTGAAGTCCAGAGCCCTAATGTCCCATTTTGTGTAGTTCCACTCTCACTGGAAAGCTAGAGAGACTTTTACTGGTGTGCAGAGGAGGACGGGGCGCCGCTGCTCCGACCGGCCCCCGGAAAGCGTGCTCACACACCTGAAACACCCAGCAGCCTGGTATTTAAACTTGAAAGTGAACACCAGCGTTTGACAAAAACAGATTCAATGTAATTCTACACAGACTTGGTTAATTAAGGGAGGGCATAATAGGGGTTTTGCCTTGCCTCTGTTTCCATTAGAAATAAGCTCTGTCTGCAGTTAGAACTGCATAAGCCACAGTGCTCCCTTCAGGAACATACGTTCTGAAACGAACACAAATTAATGGAACTGGTGTCTTACATCCATAAGCAGAATAAATGGACTCTCTGTGGAAATTTCTGGATTTATCAGCTGGTCTTTATATATCTTACAGCATTATTTTCCTCAAATCTACTCAAACTGTGAGAAAATAAGTATCAAGTTCTATGGACATTTAAAACATGCTACGGATATTTTAAGATCTCATCCTAGTAAGTCAAAAAAATAGAGTTACAGTATAAAAAATCCGGACCTGGTTTATTTTTAATCTTTATAATAAAAGAAAACTGGCAAAGCCAGCTGGCTCATATCGATTTGAAAAGCAAAATGCTCTAAATACAAATTAGCTTTCTTTTCTCAATATTTATTGTTGTTCCTCTTGCCTTGAAATAATCTAAGAGTCAAAACCCTTGTATATCAGTTCTCTTGCAAGATCAGCTCATCGATGCAGAAAATGAAAAAGAGGGGCTGTGTGTGCGTGTGTGTGCGTGTGTGTGCGTGTGCAGGGGTGGGGGCAGAGGCTGCTCCACTGTGTGCGTGAGAAACCGTTACCTAATTTGGCCCATTACTAGACACGAAAAGCCAGTGTCCTGTGGGAGAGATACTTACAGATACACGTGACTGTCTAACAGACCCAAACGCTAATACATGCGTTTTTAGAACGGAGTAACAGGTAGAAACATCACACAGATCCCCCATTTTTAACACCTGTATGACCTTCGGAAACGAAGCTCTGTAAGTAGAAACCACAGCCAGTGTTGTTTTGAAATATACATACCATCGCAGGACCTATGGGTGACAAAAGTACTAGTTTTTATTTTGAAATTCTAACGCAGTATCTGAGGACGGCTTTGTTAAAAAGTACTTTGAAAAGAGCTACAAACTGCTTTCGAACAATCCAGGTTCGCACGTGGCAGGCTCTCAAAACATACTTATGCCAAAAAAACGCACAGGAGTTGGGGCCTTTTCAGGGGGTGTGGTTTTCTTCCTTCTCTTCCCACTGTTCCCCTGGAAATTGCTTTTTAAGCAAGGAAAGAAAAGAGAAAAGGAAAAACACATGAATGGGACAAGGAGCGTCTCCAGGACTGGATCAGGATCCAGGGCCCTGGGCTCCAAAGCTGGCAGCAATGCCACAACTAGGGATGCCAACAGGAACACTAGAGGGAAGATTTCTTTTTTTAAGAAACAGTTAAACCTACGGAGTAAATAACTGGGGATTATTGATGTTATTCAAAAGCATCGCCCCCCACCTGGGACACCCCAGCTGTTCTATGCCTTGGTGATTTGATGAAATCGAAGCAATTCTGCTCACTCCAGACGTCTGCGCGCCCTGGTCATGATCGTGTGAACGCGGGTCGCGGTCTGTGCTCTGGAACTGACGAGCTTCCCACTCTCTGAGTTACATTAAAACTTCTCAATTCCCAGGGATCTCATTTGGGGAAGAAAAATGCAAAGAACATTTCTAGTTCCATCAGGAAATCTCGGAGGAAAGCCAATCTTAATAGAAGTTATTAAAAATGATTAGCTTCCTTGAGTACGATGGGTCCCTGAGTTTCTCCTGCGGCGTCTGCGGGGAGGGCCGCACACAAGGAGGGCACCGAAGGCCGAAGCCCCGTGAGCCTAAGGGTGGTGAGTTTCCATTTGGGTGGGCACCAGAACCAAAGCTGTGGTCTGTGTTCCCACTGCTGCCAGTGTGGCTCCCAGGGCTAGGCGGGTACAGAGCCGCGGGCCATGCAGGGGGGCAGATGGGCGTTCGCAGGACACGCGGTCAGTGCACAGAGTTCAGCGATTAGTCGGCGTGCGGCTCGTTGCGAGGGGCTGGCGCTCACACCTGTGTGGGCTTTGGGAGCTCACCTGTGCCGCCAATGGTGCATGCGACAGCCTGTGAACTCTGTCTTGCTTTCTGCATTTTAATTTCCAAAAAAAAATTTGATGAGTACATACACACACTGAAAGTAAATGCACACTTTAGCTAGGGCCTCCTATAAACCACTTCGAGAAAGTTATTTTTCTTTAATGAGTGCTGAGGTGACACACAACACTGTCACCCCAGAAGGCAGGGAGGCACCAGCTCCAAACTAAAAAAAAAAAAAAAAGAAAGAAATCTCTAAAATGTAACAACACCAGAAGGCTGAGCTCAGCGCTAACCTCGGCAAAGAGGACAGATGGGCCATTCTGGATATCCTCATGCTTTCTTGAATTTGATAACCACTTCAAGCAATGTTTACTCCAACTCAAGATGTTTAAAGAACCAGCTAGCTCATAAATAAATATTCGAATTTGGAGAAAGTCCTGTTAGCAAAGTACTTCTTAGAAAAGCAGGTCGACAGTGCAGTTGAATTTTCTGCAGGCCTGTGGGGGTCTGAACCCAATGAAGACCTAGTAAACCCAAGATCGTTGCTTCTTTTTTTTTTTTCTTTTTAAAGATTTTGTCTGGCAGATCACAAGTAGGCAGAAAGGCAGGCAGACAGAGTGGGGAAGCAGACTCCCCACTGAGCAGAGAGCCCGATGCGGGGCTCGATCCCAGGACCCCGGGATGATGACCTGAGCCGAAGGCAGAGGTTTAACCCACTGAGCCACCCAGGCGCCCCAAGATCGTTGCTTCTGTGGAGAGAAGAGCCTTCCGTTACGATATATACCTAATTTGCTTTACTTTTTTTATTCTTGTGAAGTAGTCACATTTTGTGGTGAAAGTCTGGTGAATTCAGAGAAAGAAATCTTCACTTCGAACCCAGATTTGCATGCTGAAGGTCTATTACATACCGTCACAAGAAGCCAACACTCTGTGCAGACTAGCTTTCCATTTCCATAAGGCATACATCAAAGTTAGCAGTGGGTAGAGAATAAGATTCCTAAAAATGCCAAATCAAGGTTATAATTTCACAAACCAGCA
This sequence comes from Lontra canadensis, assembly GCF_010015895.1. Lineage (NCBI taxonomy): Eukaryota > Metazoa > Chordata > Mammalia > Carnivora > Mustelidae > Lontra > Lontra canadensis. The sequence goes on along the minus strand of NW_022631176.1, from coordinate 460,142 downwards.
GAGCAGGCTTTTCCCAAAACACGACCGGTGCTGCACTTGCGTGATGAACACTACGGATGCCGCCCGCAGAGCTGGTGAGGGGCCCAGGCGACCCTGCCCTTCACAGAGCAGGTGAGACCTCACGTTTAGGCTGATAGAAACAACAATAAGCAAGCAAGGACAATTCCAAACAAAGGCATTTCATATTCAAAGAGACAACACAAAGCCATTGTTACTGAAATCCAATCAAACTAATTGGTGCAGTCAGCCAGAGATAGGTGGGGGCCACAAGCAGCCCCCAGAGGAGCACCCTGGCTTTCTCAGAGGGCTGAAGGGGACCCAGGGCAGACCCAAGAAGCCCCTTCTGGGGGCACTTCTTTTAAGATGTCTCCCACCGCCCGATGCTGTGTGAGCACTTGTCTGAGCGATCTTGAAAGGTCATCCCGCACTTGTACACCCAGAGCTGGGCTGACCAATGCGCCAGCCACCAGCCACATGAGACCACAGAGCCCCTGAACCAGGGCTGGTCTGAACAGAGACGTGCCCGAGTGCAAAAGGTACACTGGATTTTGAAGACCCGATGCAAAAAAAGAAATACACACACACACACACACACACACACACACACATACACGAACTATCTCATTAGTCATTTTTACAGTGATCACATGTTGAAATAAGATTTTGGATACAGACAGTGTACAACAAAGAACTTGGCCTTTTTACGACACCTCTGGGAAGTAACCTCCGTGAGACCTGACAGAGCCTCTTTGTCTAGGCGGGGCCGGTCCCAATCACTGGTCTTTGGGTGGGAGCCCGCCATACCACAAAGACCACCCACGAGATTTAGGGTGGGGCCTTGGAGCCGAGTGGCATCTGTCCACTTGGACACTGGCATCAGCCATGTGGCAGCCAACCAATCAGTCAAGCCTACAGAGTGAAGCTGCAGTAAAGACAGACGCTCCACGTGGGTAAGCTGCTCAGATCAATGGCCAGACGGGAGAAAGGCTTGACTCCGAGGGGGAGAAGGCAGGGGAGCCTTTGCCCTACACAGCTCTACGATGTGGCTGATTTTAGCCTGATACAGTCTACGACTTCCCTAGAATAAACCATAAGCACGAGTAGAACCTCAGTGAGTTCTCTCTAATCTGGGATTACTGAAATCTGATTCTGGTTTGACAGTAATTAGGTGGGATTAGCTAAGCGACACCCTGAGTCAGGCCTGCGCCCTAAAATAAAGAACACAGAATTAAAAACAAAAGCTGGCAATTTGATAATGAAGAGCCGAACTTAATTACTCAAGAAACATCGCTGCGCAGAACACATAAGCAAAAATCATCTCTCTACAAAAATCCATCTAAAATAATTACATAAGTGTGGCTGAATAATGAAGCGTTACATTATTTATACGTACACTGTATTTGTAAAAGATAATCAGATAAAGGTATTGAGCAGAACTTTACTGAAAAATCCTCCACCAACAAAAGGACACACGCCGTATTAAAAACCCAGGCTCACACTGGAATCTAGTAACCAGCACCCGCTGCTGTAAACTCTAAACCACACACACCCTTTCCTTATCATTAGCTTTTATTATAATCTCTTACATCATCACCTCAGACTGAACTTTCGCCGCCTGCTCAATTTTTTTTTTTTTTTTTTTTTAATGCTTTGCCAGATACTTGGAAAAGTATCTTTCTGAAAAGAGAGGGCCCTGACCCAGGATCACCCAGCCCATCTGGGAACCCGAGTGACAACCTGGCTCCGAGACGTCAGCGGGCCCTTCCATGGGCGCGTCATCACTGCTGCGGTGCCCCCTGCCCGGACTGGGCCTACTCTGTGCACTCAGGCCGATTCCCTTGTCGCTGCCTATGACAGCGAAGCTCGGGGAGGAAGAACCATGAGGTCGGCTGGCACTTTGCACCCCTGACCCAGGCTCTGGCCCTCCAGGGCGCCCTCTCCCGAGGCCAGCCGCACACTGCAGCTGCGGTCCCCACATGGCCGCCGGAGTCCCGTACTCCGCTCCGATTCAGTGCGTGTGGGACTCAGGGTCCACTCTTCTCCCTTCCCAAATTCCTTCACTCGAGTTCTTCCAAAATTTATTGACAAAAATCTTAAATCATGTTATTATTCTTGAGTCCCACTTTATTTCTTCCTTATATGCTACAGTCTTCCCACACAAAAATGTATCCAGAAGCTAGTACTTAGGTTAAAAAAATCCTTGTCAAACTGCACTTACAGGTAAAATGGCACGAGAGCAAACTTTAACAAAAATATTCCAGAATATAAGTGTGTGCATCTGCGTGTGTCCACGTGCAAGGGGGAGAATGACCGGAGGTTAAGAACGGAAGAACGTGAGCAGGGGCTGGGTATGGGGCACGCTTCTATTCTTGCCGCTTTCACTTATGCGTGGAAATTTCTGTCCTAAAAAGTTCTAAAGAAGGGTCTGTCCCTGGTAAATTCAGTTCAACAAATATCTGTTGAACACAAGGATGTGTTACCCTCTGGGGATGCACAATGAACCCCACTTTGTGCCTGTCCTCAAGGAGCTCTTGACCACATAGGGTGAAGGCAAAGATAAGCACCAAGGAACTCCCTTCCTGCGTCTGTCCGTCCGTGTCCCTGCAGGGACAGGAAGCCCCTCCCCTTAAGAGGCCAGCTGTACCCGCACTCCTCTACTTGCTTGGCCACAGGGACAGGAGCAAACTATTACTCAAGCACAAGTTCCAAGAAGGCTTTCTCCCTGGTGCAGAGTCTCACGGGGGACGGAGACCAGGGGAGAGAGTCCGTGGCTGTCCCCAGGCCCCCGCAAAGGCCCAGCCACGGCACCCGGAGGCCACCCAGACCCTGCAGCCTGGCTGAGCTGACCCGGGCAACACACCAAGAATGATAGCAAGTGTGTGATTTAAGGCACTGTATTTGGTGAGGTTGGTTATAGAACAAAAACAGCCGATACAGTAAGCAAACCCATCTATATCGGCTTGGGAGGGTCCTAAGGTCAGCAGACAAAGGTGACAAATGAGGAGACGCTTGGGGGAAGGACAAGGACCAGCCACTTTGACAGGTCAAAGCCTCCTTTCACTCTGGCTAAGACCGTTGGATCCCCACACCGGCCGCTCCATCCGACGCGTGCCAGCCGAGATACGTAAAGAAAAGCCAGCATCTCGCTGATCGCTCACTGGGAAGGGGCGAGCCTTTTCGGATCACTGGAGGTATTACTCTTGGGTATTTACACGAGAACTCAACAAGTGGTAACGTCCTAAACTTAGACCTGAGAGGGACCCTGAACTCATGTCACGCTCTGCCCCACCGGAGCCCATGCGTCCAGCTCGCGCTTCGGACGGATCCCGTCTCGACGCAGGGCTCTGTTGCGCTGTCAGTCACTGGGAAAACACGGTTCACGGAGCCGAGCAGACCTCCCACATGACAAAGCGTGTCCTCACAGTACACCAACACAACAATCCCGCTTGTCCATCGGACCACTGATCGCACCAGGGAGGTCCTCACGCCGGGGGAGGCTGGCAACCACGGGGTGTGTTTCCAGAGTTCCTGTTTTTGCTCAACAAAATGCCATGCGCTTATCTCTGGCCACAAAGACCCCCAGGGGCTCTGCTTCATGGGACTGGCTCGATCCACTCATTTTTAAGAAGCGGGGTAACAAATGCCCACATCCACGTCACCGGTTTGTCTGCCGGTCACACTTTCGGATACAAAATTGGGGGAAGACGTATTGGGTTGGGTTTGCGGCTCTGGCCCCCGAGAGCCTTTCCTCCGGGTAAGCACCGCGCCTCGCTCAGAAGGCGGCACACGTTGCACGCACTCTCCCTGGGCCGTCACACCGAACGTGCAAAATGCATGTGTTCTGGGCCAATATCTGATCAAATTACAATTTTTTATGTCTTCATCAAGGAGATCTTAAAGTTTTTTTTTAACTACAAGAGGCGTGCAGATGATCAAAGACCGGCTCAGACGGGGCTCCTGCAGTCCTTAGGAGAAAGGGTCTGTGGTTTCCCTACGTTCCCACAGGTGAGGAAGGGAAACTGTATGTTATGATGCAAATGGGCTGACCCTGTGGGGCCCAGAGAGAGGGAGCCCCACTCCTATACCTCCCAGACAGCCCCGTGGGCCCAACAGAAAACCAGCAGCCTGTCATTTATCATCTGGAGATTTTCGGTTTATTAAGTTGCCCTGAAAAATGCAGCCTCCAGTTCCTGCCTAGGGAGCGTCTCATGTGAAGGAGGCGGGCGCTGCCGGCCATGGGCATGAGCGGACCCACACACGCAGAGTGCTGGCAGCCTCGCTGAGCGACCACAGGCCCCACAGAACTCCGCACGCACCCTCGCCCCCCCACGCGGCAGTCCCACGCGCCAGATGTGACAGACAGAAGTTCTACACAGAAGGTGCAGAGCGTGTAACGTGCCCCGACAGGAAGGACGCCGGCAAACAGTGAGGGCATCCCCGGGGCACAAAGATGAGCCAGCCCCACACTGGGAACCACGGTGCCGGCGACCAGGGCGTCCTGCAGGTCTCCGCAGCAGAGAGCAGAGTCGCCAGGGCAAAGTGGCCCCTGGGCCGGCCGGTCCTGTGCTACAGACGCCAGCTCTGCCACAGCTTCCCCTCACGCGCCACTGAGAACAGCCTCCCAGCAGCTCAGCCCACCGCCCCCACGTCATCAGTCAGTAAGCGATCCACATGGGGAGCAACAAAGCCCTCTCGCCCTTCAAGCTCTTCGGGGAAACAGTCCAAGTGTAGGAGCCACATGCACCACTGAAGATCGCTGCTCTCCGTGCATGTGGGGGGCCGCCACCTTTAGCGCGCAGCCTGGACATCGCCCACTCTGAGCGCGGAGAAAACTACATTAGAAGATTCAGCTCCTAGGTGGTTTCTGCTGTCCAGCAGCAATATTAAAAAAAAAATCAGTCAAGTCTTAAGAGTATCTGCACAAGGGCGCCTGGGGGGCTCAGTCGGTTAAGCGCCTGCCTTCAGCTCAGGTCATGATCCTGGAGTCCCAGGATCGAGTCTCACATTGGGCTCCCTGCTCAGCAGGAGTCTGCTTCTCCTGCTGATCTCTTTTCGCTCATGCTCTCTCTCAAATAAATAGATAAAATCTTAAAAAAAAAGAGTATCTGCACAAATTAAAAACCAGCAATATACAGGGGACATTGTACACTCTTGTGGCCATATCAGGCAGTGTCGGCAGAAACACTGTCCGTTCCTATCCAAGCACCACGCAGCCTCCACGCCTGCCGCCTCCCCAGCTCTCCCCCCATCACCTCCCCAGCTCCCTGCCCCGCCACCTCTCCAGCTCCCCTTCCCGCCTCCCCAGCTCAGCCAGCATGACAGCAAAATCAACACATACCCACTGTGTCTGCGCCGTTTCCTTCATTGACTCTGTGAAAGCGACAGCAAATCTAGTAAAATGAACAAAAATAAGGAAAACAATTAGGGCAGAATTCAATGAACAGAACTAGGGAACAGCTCTTTGGAACAAATTGTGAGAGACAAGGCGAGAGGCTGAATTTCAAGCGCCGTCCATCTCCATCACGTGCGGTCAGCGGCGATCAGGTTCACCTTCCAGTCACATCAAAACAAGCGTGTGTGCAAGGAACAAACACACGGCGCTCCGCATTTCAATGTTTTATTGTTGCTCCTTCCACGCAAGGTCAGAGAAGCAGGGAAAAAGTCAGAGAGCCACATGCAGGAGAGAAGCAGAGGATTTAGTTAATCCATGCGGAACACCCAAGGACAGGCTGTCCTGGCCCTGGCTTCAGCGAGGGAAGGCCTTGCTGACGCGCGGTCACAGCTCCGAGAACGCGCAAGGGTCAGGAATGTTAATGCGCGCGTTTATCAAGCAGTGGCCGTCTCCGGAGGTGGGGCCCGGTACCCAGGGGATGAACCAGGAACACCTCATGGGGGCCAGACAGTAAGCTATTGCTCGAAACTGGTGAGGGCTGGGAGGACACGGGAGTCAGCTCAGAGCATCCTCAGAGAAAAGCGGAGGAGCGGGGAAAAGGGTCAATGACAGAAGGACGTGCCTTTCACCCCATAACGCTGTTTCTAGATAAACGCACGGGGCAGCTGGAGGTGCTCGTGGGAAGCTAACCCGCTCCCCCGCTCCCACGGGAACGCCTGGCCCCTGGCTCTGCGCACTGTGACTCCCCCGGCCCCTGGAGTCACGGTGGCACCCGGCAGGCAGGCAGAAATACCCACGGACGGACACACGAGCAAGCGCGGCCGGGTCCAGCCGTGTGTTCCCGCAGGACGTGGCTCAGAGCGGGGGAGAAGGGAGAGCAGGTGTGGCGGGACCCAGTGCAGGAGAGGGAGCTCCGGAACCCCCGCCCAGGGCTGGCTGTCACTATCCCCGGCCTGTCACCCTTTCTGCCAGCATGTCCCGTTAGCTCAGGACCCAACACTGGGGGATCTTCGGCTGAAGACCAAAGGGAGGAATGAGAGCCCTGGGAGGGTCTTCCTCAGGAAGCGCGCAGACGTGTTTTGGGAGTCGGGGGTGAGGGAGGGCTGGAGCCAGCGCCATCATTTCCATTTATTCCGCGGTGGCAGGTAACACTCTGTCCTTGCGGCCCCTCCCTACAGACACCGCCCCGGGTTTACACCCACCGACCTAGGAGACAACCCTGAAGAGGGTTTTGAGCCCACCAATCCTCGAAAAATAAAGAAATTTAAAATCACACATTTCTTACCAAAAAATGTGAAACTGCCACTTTTGCACTTGGGATGAATTATCGCCATTTCAAAACGTCCTCACCTTCATAGGTGACTTTTTTAGTCAAAAACATCTTTGGGAACATCATAGTTCAAAAACCACATGAAAGGACTGACACTGAGCCATCCTGACCTACAATTTCACATGATCTAACCCGTCAGGATGCATTTCCTAATGGTGAAACGATTTCTGAGCCAATTTAATTCACATAAACTCTCTTTTGCTCATTTGTGGATGATACTAAATTTTTCTAAAATGCACCTGGATGATCTTTCACAAAAAAATATCCACACGTTTCAGACTCCTTACCTAATTTGGATTTATAATTACCAAATACTTATCATACTACAATAGAAGCCAAAAAGCTGGCGTGGAAGTGAGTTTAGTACTATACCATGCAGAAAAAAAAAGTTTTAAATACTAAAAAAGTTCAAAAATAAGCCTCATAAGAAAAATGTAACTATTTAAAAGTATTTGATTAAAAATGAAACTCATTATAAGGCGAGATAAGTTCAATACTTTTACAGAAAAGTATGCTGCACACTGTCCGGCTAGAAATCTAATGATTCATCTGACTTCCCTGCCCACTGCCTTCCATCAATACTCCCCCAAAATGAAAATCAATGTGTTTTAATAACAATGCAATGAATGATGCTAACGGTAATACCGTACGATGAATTCATTCAATACTGTTTCTACCTAGCAGAATTATTTCTTCCGTAAGACCGTGCGAAACTGCATGAATCCAAAGGTAATTAATTTTCAGAGTCTGAGAGCGACAACATCGAGAAAACCTATAATGACAGATCGCCTTTCAAGATCAACCCAAACTCGACCTTTGTTGCCTGTGATTCTCTCCGGCGGACGCACACACACGTGGGGCACACTCTCTATTTGGACCAGGTTGTGTGGCCACATTTATGGCCGGGAAGTTCTCAGGAGGAAGAGGGTCCTGAAATGGAATGATATTTCACAGTAACCCTAGTTTTCAGGAGCGAGACTGACTCCTGCCTTGTGAAAAGAGGGGGCTGCCTTGGGTTGCATCCTGGAACATGGAGTGCGTCCTTTCTAAGGGATTGGGAATGCTCCAGTGACATAAAGACACAACGAGCTCTGGATTCCCTGACCAGGGCTTCTCAACCGTGAGAGGGCTAGAGACGAGCCACAGACATTGCGTGGCTGGCCCTTTACTGGGGGCATGGGAGCAACCTACAGGTCCACGGACAGGCAAACGGATACGACAGTGTAGTAAGCACATACATCGGAATGTTACTGAGCCTTGAAGGAAGAGACAATCCTGCCAGCGCAAGCACGTGCGTGAACCTGGAGGACAGGAGGCCCAGCGCAGGGAGCCAGACACAGAAGGACAAATCCTGTGCGATCCGCCTGACAGGACAATCCGAAATAGTCCAACTTCTAGAAGCAGGAAGTAGGACGGTGGCTGCTGGGGGAGGGGGAGAACAGGAAGGGATTCAGCAAAGGCACAAAGTTTCCCTTGTACAAGGTGAGTAGGTCCTGGAGACCCCCTGGAGCCTACAGCTCACGCTGCTGTAACTTACACTTGCGAATCTGCAAAGAGGGCAGATTTCGTGTTAAGTGCTCTCATCAGGATAGTAACCACCAGAGTGTGGGAGGAAGGTTCGGAGGGGATAGAGGTGTTTACGGCACAGACCGCGATGATGGTTTCACTGATAAAGACTCATCCTCACACTCATTCCACACAGCTTCTCTTTTCCACGCCAATCATGCCTCAGTGCAGTGTTGTTTTTAAAGAATTAATAAAGCAGTTTGTCCACATTAAAAAAAATTGATTGCCTGTTTTGGTTTTTTTTTTTAATAATAATTCAAAGATTTACAAGAGTTGAAAGGCTGGAGTCTCGGTAAACTTTGGATTCAGGGTGACTCCACACTCGGGTAGGACTCGCTCTGTGCCCCAGAAAACCAGGGGTGCCTGGCAGGGACCGACTGCGTGGCACCCTCTGGACCCTTCTGTGGAATCACCCCAGAAAGCCTGCCAGTCACCTCTTCACTGATGAACAGAAGAGCTCTTGGCTTTAGGTCCCCGTGACTATTTGGATTTTGCTTTATTTTCTTTAGCCTTTTAAAAGAACTTTCATATGGACATAGAGGATTTCTATACTGTTACTACTGTGTTAGGTATTCCCACCATCTTTGCGATACACAGGAATGGGGGTGATTTTCCCCCCACCTGTCCTTGTAGCTCACACTGCCGTACAAATATGCCTGGACAAGGAGAACTGGGGGAGCACGGCTCTGGATTCTGGACTGGGGGCAACTCCCCCCGCAACCCAGGGGCTAGAAACAGGTTAGACTCTAGCTGCAGTGCTGGCAGGTGTCACCAGTGTGCAGTGTCTAGCCAGGCTCGGGGAAGTGCAGCATGGCCCCACAAACAATGACTGTCCTGCCCCAAACGCCCACAGTGACCCCCTCCCTGCTGCGTGCGCTCACGGGCCCAGAGTCGGTGTGTGCTGTTCTGAGGACTACCAGTGTGCCCCTTCGACCCAGCAGGAAAAAAGAGAGAGAAAGGGAAGAATCTGGTCATTTGCATTGATGGGAATAATTCTAATAATTCTAATAATTCCAACCTTCTAAGAAGGTTGGCCCAATGTGAACCATCACTGAACAATTATTCATGAGCAATAACTTGCTTACCATGACTCTTCATGGCAAAATTAAAATGTGCACATGAAAGAAAAAAGTGAAATGAAAAAAAAAAAAAGAGAGAGAGAGAGCTTGGGTTTATTATGGTAAGATGGGAACCTCCCAATGGCGGCCCTTTGGAATCGGCTGGTTTCAGTGAACTCTGCCCAAATGCTTAACCCCTGGGAGGTTCTCAGCTGCGTTACCTGGCTTCTTCGAGGACCTTTCCCATCACTTCGTTTTTTTCTCTGTGGTTAACATCTTCATTTAAATCAGTTCCACCAAAGATGATTCCAAATGGGATTCCATGACCTGCAAAATTATGACAGTTAATGAAGCACAGTGAGGCTTTGGAAACAGCCCTCACCACCCCATCCCACAGCAGACGCGAGAACATGCTCCCTGAACTTGGCAGACCATGTGGGGTGTTTGTTTCCTTTTGTCCGGCTCCACCTGAGGGAGGAAGAGGCATCACTGTTATACACACCAGGACGTGGGGGTAATCAGCTCAGACCACCGGGGCCAGCACCCTTTAGAATCAATTAACTTTACATTTTAACAAATGAAAAACAGTGCGGCCACCATCTGTCAAAGCCAAGCTGACTGCTCTCGGGAGATGGGCATTTAGGACAGAGCGCATCCCAGTGCAGCCAGCTAGGGACCCCAAGAGCAAGTGTCATGCTCTCGAGGACCTACAGGAGACGTCGGGCATCCTGGCGCAATGACTTCGGGCAGGGCTCGGCACAGCTGCTGTGGGGGCCACACACCGTGCACGTGACATGTGGGAGGATTTGCCAGGGAGCAAGTCTGTCCTGTGCCAGTGACAGGCTTAGTCACAGGAATGTCTGTTGAGCTCCAACGAGCTAGGCATCAGGCATGCACAGAGCGAGCTAAATGATGTGCTGAGCAGAAGCCACACCAAAGGCCAGATGCTGGCTGGCAAGCCACCAACTGAACCAGACCCAAGAGGGACCTTCATACTGGGTTTCTGGAACGAGCCATCCCTCCTGAGACTCAGTAGATCACTCAAAGGGTACTCATCTTTCCTTTTATTTGCCTTAGAACTATTCCCATCAGTGCAAATGAGCAGATTCTGTCTGTTTTCTCTCTGGTGAGATGGCTCTTCCCCTGGAATCTGACTGCTAAGAATTCAGCCCCTAGATGCTAAGTCCAACGGTGGCACCCCCAGACACACCGAGGCAGCTAGGGGGAGCAAAAGATGGGAAACAACTCAGATACAGCACTGAAGACCAGCCTTTTTTTAAAAAAAAAAAAAAAAAAAGGAAGCCTATGGGGTTGTGTGTGTGTGTGTGTACACGGGCATAAGAAGACTGAAAAAAACCTATTACATGAGTGCTAGCTCATGTTTATCGTGAATGATAAACATTCACATGTATATAAACATACACGTGTTGTGTGTGTGTGTGTCTATACATATGTATAAACTCAGTGTAAGACATACAGAAAACCTGGTTGTTGCTACCTCTGGACAAAGGACCGACAAGACCACAGATCTGGGATGGGAGGGGAACATTACTTTTTACTCTGTAACGTGTTCTGTTGTTGGCTGCTTCTTACTATGGACAGATAATGACCTTTTCCACAACCGCAGACAGAGAAGAGCACCCCTGCAGAAATGATTCCCTTTCTGTAATGGGTGTAGATATTGGGGGATGTTGAGAGAGTGAATGGTTTTAGCATGTGGGACCGACACGAATCTTGGGGGCCAGAGGGAGGTGTGAGGAGAGAAGAACAGTGACCCCCAAAGATGTCCATTCCTAATTGCTAGATCCTAGGAACGTTTCAGGGGAAAGGTAAATTAGGCTACGTAGAATGGAGGATGCCAGTGAGCTAACCCTAAAATGGAAGAGATTATCCTGGACCATCCAGGGGGACCACAGGGTCCTTACATGCGGAGGAGGCAGGGGGAGGAGGAGCTCCCCGCCCTGCCACATGGGGGGACTGGACCGGCCATGGCGGGCTCTGGGGAGGGAGGGGCTCTGAACCAGGGAGTGTGGGTCCCTCCAGAAGGTGGAAAATAAGGAAGTAGATTTGCCACAGAAGCTCCACAAAGAAAACAGTCCCGCCAACATCTTGCTTTTAGTGCCAGGAGACCCATTTTGGTTTTCTGACCTTGAGAGCTAGAGGACAAAACCCGTGTGTTTTATGCCACTGGGTTTGCGGTAAATTGCGCAATAGGAAACTAATACAGCATCCCCCCCAACCCATAAAAACTGCCAGTTAAGGAAAATTAGGGTAAGGAAGATCACAGAAAGAGCCTTTTTTTCAGTGGAATCTCCAAAGACAGGACAGCAGACACCAGAAAGATGTACAGCCAGTATCACAGACGGAGAAACGAAGAGCATTCAGTAATTAAAATGATGGGCACCTTGAGCTGCTGGCCAAGAGGCAGCCGCTCAAATTCATCAAATCAAGGAAGAAAAAAACACCAGACTCTGACACCTCACCATCCTGGGTCAGAATCCTGGTTCTCCTCCTGGAAAATGCAGGACTTTGAGCAGGACACCAGGTTTCTCTGAACCTCAGCCATCTCATCCGTGAAATGGAGGTCATGCTAATTAGCTGACTTACTCGTGGGGTTAAATGACTCACTACATACAACCTACCAGCATAGGATGGACTCTGTGATACTATATCACCATGCTTTACGCCCAGCAAGTGTTTAAATATAAAATCCAGAAGCTCTCTGAATTAAATCAGCACTCGGAGGGATGGAATGTGGATACTTTATTTGCATTCCTATTTCTTCAATACTCATTATTGGTGAGAAAACAAAGCTTTAAATAAATAGCATGTTAGTCTTAATGGAAATGCATCCATAATTATGAGTGGAAAATTCTAGAAGTCCTCTGCTATATAAAATGTTTGGAAACTCCTATTGACCCTTCAAAACCCCACTCAGGCACGCCCTCCTCTCTGACATCTTCATCGGGCCCCTCGGAAGTAAATCCCCCCACTTCAATGCCACGCCATGTATCGTAAGGTTTTAGGATTGATTTGTAAAGGATTGGAAAATCCTTGAGAATAGGCACCATGGCTTATTAATTTTGTACCCCTTGCTCCTGATACAATGCCTGCTCCCAAGTTAAATCTTTGAAAAGCCTTTGTGGAAATGAACAAAGCTTGAAAAGTGGTCTACAATCTACTTTCCTAGTGCATTTACTTAGAGCTGCCGAAGCGACTGGTCCTCGTTCATCAATCAATGCCTCCACTGAAAATTTGTCATTCCTGGGAGCCTGCTGAGAAAAAACATCACAGTTTCCTGAACCTGGCTCCTTAATCAGCCACCTGACACCATCTGCTTCCTCACCAGGTTGGAGCCTGAAGCCGATTCTCAACGAGAAACCGAAAAAGAACTTTATTGAAGCACTTCTCACCCAGCTTCCTGCCAACGTTGGATCACCGGGCCCGTTTTCTTTGTGTGTCACTTAGGGCAGATGAAGGAGAGCCCAGGAAGCCCCCTACACAAGTGGTCGTCTGCTGTATTTTAGACCGGGAAGCTACGAAGTTCTCTTCGCATGTACTTGAAAGACGAGTGGGTATACACATAGAACGTCTTTCACGGATATGTCCAAGAGGAGGAACATATGCAATGCATCCATTAAACAAAGCATTAAGACTCATATTGTTGGGGCACCTGGGTGGCTCAGTGGGTTAAAGCCTCTGCCTTCGGCTTAGATCATGATCTCAGGGTCCTGGGATTGAGCCCTGCATTGGGCTCTCTGCTCAGCAGGAAGCCTGCTTCCTCCTCTCTCTCTGCCTTTCTCTCTGCCTACTTGTGATCTCTGTCTGTCAAATAAATAAATAAAATCTTTAAAAAACAAAAAGATTCTTTTTTTTAATACTTGCATTGTACCTGCAAAATAGCTATAATAAATGTTAATATTGTTAATATGCTATTTCTCCGAACTTGAATATTCTTCTTAGCAACTTTATTTACCTAATTATTCTCTCAGTAAATACTGGTTTTATTTATTTATTTATTTATTCATTTTAAAGATTTTTTTTTTTTAATTTGACAGATCACAAGTAGGCAGAGAGGCAGGCAGGTAGAGAGAGGGTGGGGGAAGCAGGCTCTCCACTGAGCAGAGAGCCCGATGCGAGGCTCGATCCCAGGACCCTGGGATCATGACCTGAGCCGAAGGCAGAGGCTTTAACCACTGAGCCACCCAAGCGCCCTAAATACTGGTTTTAAAAAGAAAAGCAAACTTCCACTTGTCCATGCCATTAAGGTTTTATTTAACTATATTTACTGCGCACAGACATGTAAGTGTGGCCGGTTACTATTTGGCAACGTGTATCTGATATAAAAATGCACAGATATGCCCTGGCGGGGGGGGCGTGCCCCACTTAGAAAATCAAATTTAAAACAAACGGGTTCTGCAGACGCCTGCTCACCACAACACTGTTACAGTTGAGGAGGACAGGGGAAATAGGATCTGACTGCTCCTATCACGCTGTCGAAGACCATTCAATGAGGGGGGAAATGCTCCAAACGTATCAGTAGGTAAGACAGATCGCTAAACTGTGATACGATCCACACATTGCACAGAGAGAAGGATGAGAATGTCAGACACGGTGTCTGTAGTGCTTAGCCCGGGAAGCATGAATTAGTATTTCTTTAAAAGAAGTTGCAAGTTTATATTGAACGAGTATATATTTCTGTGTAAATTTAATTTTGAAAAAAACCACGAAATCAATAAAACCAAACATGTACAGGAAACGCAGTCACATCTGGGTAGTGAAACTCAAGGGGCTGTATTTCCTTCTTTGTGCTTTTAAGAAGTTTCCAAATGATCTGCTTCCGCAATTAAAAAAACACACAATTAAATGTTCTACATTTTAAAATATGGTTTAATCCAGGGGTACCTGGGTGGCTCAGTCAGTTGCGTGTCCAACTCTTAGTTTCGGCTTTGGTCGTGAGCTCAGGGTCGTGAGTTCGAGCCCCATGTCGGGCTCTGCGCTGAGCACAGAGTCGGCTTGAGATCCTCCCTCTCCCTCTGTCCCTCCTGCTCATGCTCTCTCTCCCCAAATAAGTAAATATTAAAAAAACATAACTTTAAGAACTATATACTTTAATCTAGGGAAGACTTAGAAACGTATGAAATCGTGCCCGGCCAGCCGCCAGCACAGCGCAGTCCAGCGCGGAGAACAGAGAGGAAGCGGCCCTGGACGCAGGGGTGAGGGTCACGAGGTCATCCTGCCGATGGCGACCGTAGCACTGCTCACGGTCTGCGGCTCGGGGAGAGTGCGCTTGCAAAGACATGAGCTTTAGGAACACACGTGCCACCATGGAAACAACTGGGAATAAACGCGCAGACAGAAGCCGGGCTAAGTTCACGAGCAGCGGTGCTGCTTTGGGTCCCGGCGTCTGTTCGACCAAAGCAGGAAGACTCGTTTCCCTCATACGATGGGTTCTAGGGAGGGTGCCCCCCTCCTAGTACTTGGGAGAGAAAGCTTAAGTGACTTTGTGCTTTTCCTCCACTTATTTGAAGCAAAGGCCAAGAAATGGTAACATGGAGAAAAACTGGACTTTGAAGGAGAAGAGCAAGAGGAAACAGGTCTTTCCGTCTATTGGTTGAGCCTGGACTGGAATGACCTTTCTGGAGGGCAATCTGTCCCCGTGAATCCAAATGAAAAATACACAGTCCTCTGGCCACAGGTTATTTGAGGAATTTAATCCACCACGTATACCCACAGAGTGAGGTAAAAAATGTAATCACACTTGCTGTGGCTTTACCTGTAATAGCAAAAGTAAGGCAGACTTTTAATAAACACGGTGCATTCTTCTGGTGGAATACTGCACAGTCAGGAAAAAAAATAAGGCAGAAGGAGGTCTGCTGATTTGGAAAGATCGCTAAGATATGTAGTTCAAGTGTACTTAAAGATAGAGTCACACAGTTGTGGAAGTAAAGTACGCTCCACATGTATGTGTGTAACACATTAAAAATCCATGGTTTTATAGACAATTATATACCCGATGATAAACAGAGTCACTAGCCCCAGGGTATGAAGCCTACTGAGTGCAGAACAGACTTTCATCGGTCAATTACAACCTTGTAAAAGTTCCCAAGAGCTTTAAAACGATGGACTATATCTTGGCCTCTACGCTTTTTTTGTATTTTGAGATCAATTGCAGACTCTATGTCCTAGGACATCTGCAGCAGAATTCCAAGTCGTATCTGTTCAGAGGGAAAGAGCTCTTGGGAGTAATACTTTGAGGAAACCGTCCCCATGGATGGAAAACATTTCGTGCAGATGGTTCAAGCAGGGCTGAAAAAGTACGGAGGCACAGGTAGATTCTCTTAGGTTCCTAAGCAAAGATGTCCGTACAGAGATGTTTGCTGCCAAGATTGTGGGAGAAAAGCATGGAAGACGGCTTCAGTGTTCCAATGGAAGCTTGGTGACATGATGGCACCCCCAAGCATGGAAGGTTCCGCAAGTCATGGCAAAATGAGGTAGATTATACTTGCGCTGCTGCAGAAACATCTCCCAGAAGAACCGCCGGATGGTACAAAGCGAGACCCTGACTACAGCGTGCTCCCACTCATGCTGATTTTCAGGGAGGAGATATGTACAAATATGTACCTGGCCTCACAGGGTGGCCAGCCCGGATGGTCCCGCTCGATGAGGTGTCCTCCCACGCCCCCAAGGGCTGATCTGTATAAGCAGCACAAGCTCTGGAATCTAGGGCTACCAAGGATGGATCCTGAAGACCCGTCAGCTTCCTATGTGCTCTCTTGGAGAAGCTGGCTGCCATGTCTCGAGGACACTCAGAAACCTCAGCAGAGGCCCACTGGTGAGAAAGCGGAGCCTCCCACCCACAGCAGGTGGCAGGTGAGGGACCAGTAAGGCCTCCAGATGACGCAGCCCCGGCCAGAGCACGTCCGGAGCGCATCGTACGGGGTCTTGACTGCAGCCTCGCCGGACAGCCCGAGACCGAATCCCCAGCACGGCTGTTTCTGAAGTCCAGACCCACGGAATCTACTACATGGAAATGCATTGCTGCAAGCCACTCGCTTCGGGGGGGAATGTATTACTAAGACAGATACTAGCACAGTACCTGTAATACATTTCCAGGAGAATACACAAGCAAATGATCACTAGTTGTCCCTGGTGGTAAGATACTAGAGCGTTGGAACGAGAAGTGGGAGAAATTCTTTCTGTCTTTGATCATTTAGTTACGTTCACTCTGCACTAGGGGGAGGGTTTTTTTGTTTTTTCTTTTTTTAAAGTGTGCATGCAGCAGCTTACTTTCAAAACCAGCACCTTGCCCAGTGTACCCAGGCAGGAAGTGAGCATCCGGCGAGGCTCCAGCTCCTGTTGGGGGCAGGAGGCAGGAGGGAGAGCAGGAAGGGAGGCCAAGCCAGACACGGTGTGGAGCGGCAGGAAGTCACCTTTAGCAACGAGACTGTGGAAAACTTCCGAAGTCCGGTCCCGCTGCTGGCGGAAGCTCCACCCTCGTGTGAAGACAGCCCTGGATCCTTCCAGCCCTCAACTGACAGATGCCTCCCAAAATGTGATGCCACTGCCGTGTCAGCCCACCGGCGTCTGGGGAAAGATCCTCGCTCAGCTACAACGTCGCGATGCCGTGGCCGTCGCTCGGTGACTCTGTGCTCGCCCCCATCACACCGGCCTCGGGAGGGACGAGAAGAAAGAGCCCCCAGTCGTAGCTGAAGTCAGAACAATAACTGCGCCCATGTCCTCTCAGGGACTGAGGGAGCCGTGTTGTGTTTTAAGGCCCCCGTGGACTGATGAGCCGAGTGTTTAAGAGAGGATACTGACGTTCAGCTTCGCTCTTTACTACTAATTAGGAGCTCACACCCTGGGAAGTTGCATCAAATACTTTGCAGTTTGGGGTGCCTGGCTGGCTCGGCCCGAGAGCACTGGACTCAGGGGTTTTGTTTTGCTTTTTAGTTTAAATTCAATTTAGTTAACATATAGTATGTCATTAATTCCGGGAGCAGAACTCAGTGATTCATCAGTTGCGTACATCATCACATCCTGTGTCCTCCTTCATGCCCGTCACCCAGGTACCCCGTCCCCCACCCACCTCCTCTCCAGCAACTGGCAGTTTGCTTCCTATGGTTAAGCGCCTCTGTGGTTTGCCTCCCTGTTTTCATCTCGTTTTATTTCTCCTTTCCTTTCCCTACGTTCATCAGTTTTGTTTCTTAAATCCCACATATGAGTGAAATCGTATGTTTGCCTTTCTGATTGATTTATTTCACTGAGCATAATACCCTCCAGTTCCATCCACATCGTTATAAATGGCAAGATCTCAGGGCTCTGAGTGCAAGCACCATGTTGGACTCGCTTTGGGTCAAGTTATCGATGGAAATCACTTCTGTGCATTGGTGATGGTTAACGCTATGTCTGAGCTCAGGGACTGCCAAGACAGCTGGTAAAGCATTGTTTCGGGGTGTGTCTGTGGGGGCGGTTCCGGCCGAAATGAGCACCTGAATCGGCAACTGAAGGAGGAAGACGGCGGCCCTCACTGAGGCTAGTGGATGGCACCCGGTCGTCTGCTCAAGGCCCCAGAGGAGCAGAAAGGCCAGGCAGAAAAATTCACTCTTTGGGTTGAGCGGAGACATCGCTCTTCCCCTGTGCTCGGACATCCCAGGTCCCCGCTCTCTGGTTTTCCGATGCACAGCGACTGGCTCCAGCAGCCCCCGATGCTTGGACCTTTAGACCCAGATGGAAGGCGGCATCGGTTGCTGGTTCTCCGGTTTGCGGAGGGCAGGTCGGGAGACCTCTGGGCCTCTGTCATCACATCTAAGCCCACCTTCTCCTCTATGTGTCTGCACATGTCCTCCTGGGCTTGTCTCTCTGAGAGCCTTGACTACTGCACCCGGAGGGCAGACAGCCCCAAAGCTTCCCTCATTGCCCGCTGGACGTGAGCCTGCTCTGTAGCTAACCGAGCAACCTAATTTAATATTCTCCACTAAGTCACCTACTCAACTCCCAGCTCCTTATGCTCTCTAAGCCGGCTGCAGGATCTCAGGGTTTCCCTCGTTAGTAAATCCGCGGCATCAAGTGTTTCACACGTGCCCATTCTGTGTTCCTCAAAGATGTGCATGTTTGACTTCTGGAAATTCTACTGAGTGAGGAACTGCACATCGGAGACATCCAGGACAGCTCCCTGGATGTAGCACAGTAGTTTCAGCACACATCCACTCCCACTCGTTAGAATTACATCCTTCTGGAAAGTGAGTCCTAAGGAGGACCAAGCAAAAAAGACAAGTGTGCTCCCTCCAAGTCTGAACCGGGCAAAGAGCATGAACTGAGAGCTCAGCCCTGTTTTGTTTTGTTTTTTAATATTTTAATTATTTAAGGAAGAGAGAGCATGAGCAGAAAGAGGGAGAAGCAGACTCCCTTCTGAACAGGGAGCCCAACGTGGGACTCGATCCTAGGACCCTGAGATCATGACCTTAGCCAAAGGCAGCGGCTTAACCCACTGAGCACCTCCCCCGCCGGCGGCCTCAGCTGTTTTATTTGACCCTGTAAGTGCTTCTAGTTTCCACAGTTCCCAGTGTTTCACCTTTGGAGAGAAAGAGGCTTACCTCGCAGGAGTCGGCCTCCTCTGTACAGATGAAGAGCCAGTGCTGCCTCCAAGTTCTCGGCCTTGATGAGGCGCGCGATTTCAGATGAGCTTTCCAGGTCACAGGCATCTTTCAGAAGACATACGTGGCCGGCAGCTTCTAGATGGTCCCTTTACCAAAAAATATAAACAGAGAAAGAAAAAGATGAGGGCGAAGGAAAAATATGGCACAAGTGGCTACGGGGGTTAACTTCTTAAATGGAAAGATTATTTAAATCAAAACGTTAAGAAAATAATATCTTCTAAATTGTCCTGGAGGGGCAAATCCTCCTAAAATACAGGTCAAGGCTCACTATCACTAGCAATAATGATTCACCCACCAGTGTCCAGTCCCTGGGACCTCGACAGGGACCAAGGCCAGCAGGATGAAGGGCTAATTCAGTCCTGAGACAAAACACACGCGCATGCGGACACGGACACACACACACACAGGGCATTCAGTCACATTTGCTGGAACAGAAAGTTCTTTTTTTTTTTTTTTAATATTTCCTTAATTTTAAATTTCCTTAAATTCTAGTTTTTCCCTCCTGTCCCTTAGTTATGGATGGAACCTGAAGTTTGCTTTGTGGCATCTGAAATCCAGTTCTTACTAAAGCCCAGCGATGGGTATTAAGGAGGCCATGGATTACACGGAGCACTGGGTATTACACGGAAACAATGAATCATGGAACACTACATCAAAAACTAAAGATGTTCTGTATGGTAACTAACATAACATTAAAAAAAAAAAAAGACAAAGTCACCCATTATTATAGCTTCCAAAGATGGCCTTTCCATTCTACCTCCAAAATTATCTATGAAACATGTCTTTCTTCTCATCCTGGCTCAGTTCCTCATATCATAAATCTAAAATACAAATCTAATAAAAGAAAAATTCTGAATAATGACACAGAATGAGCAAAATCAAAAGGTAAGAAACTGAGAAAAACTACTAACAACTCTTACAAAAGCAAAGAAGCTAATTTACTTAATAAAGAGCTCTCATAAACCAATAAGAAGAAAAAAAAAAACAAGTAACAACTTAATAGTTAGGGATGGACCTAAAATTGTGGGCCATAGAAAAAGAAATTCAACAGGGCTTTTAGATACAGGAAATGGTCTCAACTTTGTCGTCTTTTTACAGAGAACATCTGTAAAGCTCAGAAGTCTGACTATGGCTCTGTGAAATAAACCCTCCCGTACACTCCTCTGAGCGGGCAAACGGGCACAAACTCTCCGGTGGACGACAGAGCAGCAGCTAGAACCCTGGAGGTGTGCACACTGTCACCAAACACCTCCATGTCCAGGAATCGGTTCCCAAACTGCCCTTGGACGTGAGTGCAGACACACACAGACGGCATGAGCCTGGGCAGCTGTGTCTCACTCCCCGAACAGACTGGACCTGACATCCGGGTCCTTCAGCAAGGAGCCCAACACATGCACGTGTGATACAAGTCCAGCGCTGCCCCCGCCAGAGAAAGGAATGCAGCAGCTCGCAGCGACATACAGCTGACTCTTGAACAGCTGGGGAGGGGGGTTGCGGCACTGTCCCCAGACGAAAATCCACATATCACTTCGACTCCTCCAAAATGTCACCAACTGCCTACTTCTGGGAGCCTTCCCACTAACGCAGTTGATTAATACAAATGTTGTATTTTATACCTGTCATACACTGTATTTGTACAGTAAACTGAAGATAGGGAAAGGTTACCCGGGAAATCATAAGGAAGGAAAATACATTTACAGCCCTGTACTGTATTTACAGAAACAAACTCTGCACGTGAGCAGACCCATGCAGTTCAAATGCCGAGTTGTTCAAGGATCAAGTATAACCTGGAATCATTTCCAGGATATGTTGTTAATGAAAGAGATAGTGAATACTACTTTGTGTCTTTACACACTGTGCACGCACGGAGTGTCTGTAGGACGCACAAGGAAGAGACAGCCATGACCATGTCTACACAGGACAAACACCGCCACGCCCTTTTGTGCTGCGGGGGTTTAAGCACGGGCAGATATCACATTTTATCATCGTTGGAGGCATGTGTGCACGTGTAAGTATGATGAACCTGCCTGGGTCTCCCGGGGTAGCCAGCTCAGCCGTCCACTCTGGGAGAACGGCCCCAAATCTGCCTTGCTTCTTGGGTGAACGGACGGCTGAAAGCACCTCCGGGATCAAATCCAATGCCCTTGCCTAGCACGCAGCAGGCGCCCTTCCCAGCCCCCCCGGACGGCCGCCCCACGCCCCACCCACCCGAGCTCCAGACCTGCTCTTCCGGCTGCAGGACGCCCACTGGTGCGCGTCCAGAGTGCCCGCGGCCATGACTGTCCATTTCCAAATGCCAGCCTCTCCCCCCACCCCCGGCCCCAGTGAGATCTGACGCCCCGCTCCCGCCCCACATCTGCCCCCATCGCCGTCGTGCCGAGTCTCTCTCGCTCAGGACCCTTCACTCCCACTTAGGCTTCTACGACAAAGCCAGCGTGTAGGTGACAACCAAGTACCCTGGAACGGACCCCTGAGCATCTCCTAAATCATCCAGAAGTCACTGGACTACAAACTTCAAATCCAACATAGACCACCTTCTTTTTTTACTCCGGCAATAAAACAGACCGTTGTTTCCTCAGCTAAACACCGGGCAAGTTAGCTGGCTTGCATGTAGGGCCAACAGGGTACAAAACAAATAAGGGTAAGAATAAAAGAATGAAGGAACTAGAATCTTTAAGCAAAGGGGTCATAAAATGGCCAAGTTGTTTGCAACGTGGGAGCCACTGGCAAGCTCAGGAAGGCTGAGGGAGCAGCAGAGCCAGCCAGCATCTCGCTCACACCAGCTCGGCGGAGGAAGGTCAGGGTCCACACCTGCACGGGTCTGCGAACCAGCACTGCTCTCTCTAATTAAGCGCACACTGCGGCCGCTGTCCCCGGGCGAATACGCGATGCCGAGATCTTGCTTAAACTACTGAAGTACAGGGAGTACCTTGATCTTATCCCGTCCACTGTTAATGCTGATCAATCATTATCGGCCTGGAACGCGGCCCCACCCCGCCCAGCCTCACCCTGCCCCACCTCAACTTCTCTGGAAGGGTTGAGCCGCCGACAAACAGAGCCTGCTCCCGGTGGCCTCAAAGTTAGTGTTTGACAAACGTGAAACTTCGTGTGCTTCTGAGCACGGGTGAATGTTACTCCATTTTCTTAAAATTCTAGGGAATGAGAAACCAAAAAACAAATGTTGATAAATGGAAAAGAAGCAGTTTGATTTCTACTTGGAGAACCCATTCCTGAGAGATTCCGGGCTCATGCAGAATGAAAAGATAGCACATATGGATTGGAGGGTTTAAGTACACACAAGGGGTTGTTCTTGATCTATTAAATATATTTTTAAATGGCATTTCAACACTAATGTTATGATCTTATAAATATTCCAAAATAATCTTTTTAATCATAGTTCTCCATGACTAAGAGTTTACCCTCGTTTCTGGTTTTAATCAGAACTTAAAAACTTTTGAAATTTTTTAACTTTTAATTTTTAAAAACTTTTAATATTTTTAAGCTGCTCTGTCTCTCTTCCTTCTATAAGTGATCATTTGATTCAAATAAACTCCATGAGCACCTAATATGTCCAAGGAGTTCTGGTTTACTTGACGGCTTTTTTATTTAAGATTTTATGTATTTGAGAGAGAAAGAACAAGAGTGGTGGGGAGGAGTGGAGGGGGAAGCAGACACCCCAATGAGCAGGGAGCGGCGGCTGCAGGGCTCAGTCCCAGGACTGAGCTGAAGGCAGACGCTTAACCGACTGAGCCACCCAGGCGCCCCAACCAAAGACTGTTTTGAGAAGGAAGGCCTCTCTAACAAATTAAGAGATTTTTAAGCATTGTTTGGTGGTTCTGGGAGAGAGGAACCTTTTGCACATGCCTGACTCCAGATTCAATAGGACTTAGCTGCTGCTTCTACCTGGCTTAAAACCATCCTCTTTAACTGAGGGAATACAGAACCTTGATCATTTGTGTGTTTAACTTATGCATATCTGCATAAAGGATGCTATCTGAATTACAAAAAAAAATGCAGGAGAACTTAAGAGGGCAGGCAACACCAACTGCATTCCATTCCATCTCCATGGGCCCCTGTGTGACCCTGAGATGGGAACAGGGCCCCTAGGACTCCTCAGGCCTGTCCCACACCGTGGGCCTCTCACAGCATGAGCCCCTGGCCCACTCCAGTGACGCAGCACCTATGATGGAGAAGCAGGGATGTGCCGTTTCTGGTTAGGGGAAAGGAGGCGGGGCTGGAATAAAATGGCACTCTCTGGACAGTACTGCAAGAACTTGTGATGTGTGAAAGAAATGATGCTGGTCTGGGAATGATGAGGGTGCTCATGAGGACGGAAGACCTTGTGTGGCAGCCTGCTCAAACTTGCAGGCTCTAGCCGGCACGGTGAATTAGACAGGACGCTGCCCCGTGCAACCTTCTGTGGACTGAGTGAGACACCACCACATTTGCAGGACAACATTTGACTTCGAATAATGTTGTCAATGTGTTTTGTAAACTGTAAAGTGTATCTACTTTTAAAATGGGATTTTAATGGGATTCTGCTGCTCAAGAGATTACTGTCGTGAAGCCAGTATTTTTTAAAAGAATAAAAAGGCCCATAAGAAAACAGGCAAAATGTCCAGATCAGGAAGTGTCCCAAGCCCCAATGCCTGCTGAGATGGGACTAATGAAGTTTTAATGAAGGGAGGGAGTGGGAGAGGCTAGTGAAAACCATGAAGCTTGTGGGCTAGCCTATACAGAGATGTGCTAAAGGCCTGAAGAGATAAGCTAAGTGCCCGACTAGAGATGTGCTAGGTATAAAATATGCACACAGCTAATTAATAATTTCTGTAGCGATGACATGATATTCGGAAATACTGAGTTTAAGAGAATATATTATTACAATTAATTTCATCCATTTCTTTGTGCTCTATCTAAAGTGACCACCAGAATACGCAAACTGACAAGGACGATCACATTGCTTCCATCAGTGCTGGGCAGATGCTCTCACCACCGCCAGTTCTGCCATTTTTACCAAGAGAGAATTAGCATTTGAAATTCTATGGAAAACTCCCCGATTTTAAGGCTCCCAAAGGTATTTCTTGCTCCTTCAGTGCCAACATTTCTTATTCCCTTAAATCTTCAAAGTTCACGGACCTCTGCTTTCCCCTTTCCTTGATGAGAATTAGTGAAGCTCTCACACCTGCCGTATATTGTGGCTTCCGGAGTGTACATTCCCATGTCCCTCTTCCCAAAACGTTGGAAGTCCCAGTTATCCATCTAACTGGGATGTGCCCCAGCCCCAGTCAGGGGTGCTCGGGCTCGCTCGTGGCCATCACAGCGCCCCTGCTGGCTGTGCTCCCACCACGGAGAGCTCCTGCCGCCTCAGGGTCATCACAGCCCCCAGCCGGCTGAGCACACACCACGAGTGTTCCTGCTGCCTCACGTCATCATAATTCCCGGCTGGCCACGCTCCCACCATGGAGTAATCCCGCTGCCTCGCAGTCATCACAGCCCCCAGATGACCGTGCTCCCACCACAGAGTGCTCCTGCAGCCTCGCGGCCATGACAGCCCCCAGCTGGTCGAGCTCCCATGACGGACATGTGACTCTAGAACTTGGGGGCACGCACTTGCACCTGCAGAGACTCCGACCCTCCTTCTTTCGAGGCTGATGTGGGAGATGGGGCCAGGAAAACCTAGCAAGTATGGCAAGTGGACCCAAGAAGGGGCAAGATGCAGACTCTTGCCTTTAGCATCTCAGCTGCAAAATCAAGCCTGAAGCCTGCCTCACCTGCACACCTTTTACAGGATAAGCTGCTAAATTCCCTCTATTGTCCAGGCAGCTGGGGTTGGGTTTCCGCTTGCTGAAAGCTGAAAATCTCTGATAACGGCTGTAGACAAGCAGCTCAGAGCTTTTACTGGTGTCTGATATACAGCCCGGGTGCTGGAGCCTGCTCTCCGTAAAGTCATCCACGTCCTAACCACAATCTTCTCTCTTCGCCAGGCTCGCAATCACTCCAGCCACGAAAGACCTCTCACCTCACCGACCTCCAGACCCTGGCCTCCATGCCTGCCACCGGCAGCCCATCCCGCACCTCCTCCAATCCCACAAACTTTCCTTTTCCCGTCTTTCTAGTGAGTTTCTCGTCAATGCCCTAACCTCTCCTCTCCGCGGGCCTCTGCTGCGCCCTAAGCGCATGGAACATCTGGCAAGGCAAGCCCAGGACACTGCAGCCACCCACTTTCTGGTGGAAGTGACACAGGAGAGTGCGATAGGGTGGGAGGGCTGCGGCCCAAGCCTGGATTGCAGGGACCCCTCCCAGCACCGGGCATGGCTACCCGCCCTTGGCAGTTGATCATGCCCTTCCCTCGACTCCCTCAGAGCCAGTGCCACCTGTTTCCCGCCCCTGTGTCTGCCCAGAGTGGGCCTGGCTCGGACACGGAGCTCCCCCACCCATGGTCACGCTGCCCTGGGCGGGATGGGCACCTGGGCATGCTCACAGAGCACAGCCACCTGCGGGAGTCTGGCCGCACTCCATGCACACGGGGCTGGGTGCTCACTGGGCCACAGAACCAGCTCTTCTCTCCCAAGCCCGCGGTCCTGGGAGCGCTCTGTGTCCGGAACCTCACTGTGGCTCCAGCCGCCAGGCCTGCTGCTCTCTCTCTCCACACTCAGGCACCTCCGCCTCTCCCACATCTAGGCCTCCACACAGGTGATTTACATGGCCAGGAACGCCATTCCCAGCTCTCTGCGCCCTCACCTTGCTCACTGCAGGGCTCCGGCCTACGGATTACTCACCATCTAGCTCATGCATCAATGTGTGCGCTACTGGCTCCACTTCCCAGAGGAAGCACCCCCAAGAGTCCTTCACCCCAGGGTCGGGGATGGGACAAACACAACATGGTGTCCACCCCTGGAATGACTCGGCAGTGACGTGTGTGCACGGTCTGTGGAAAGGATGACTCTGCACGTGATTCCATTTACAGGAGCGCACAAGAGACAGAGTCACGCAGACGGAACGCAGACAAGCGGGACAGGGCAGTGGCGGCTGGTGCGGCCGGGGCATCCGGTGAGACAAACGTTCTGGAATTAGAGAGTGGTGATAATTGTGCAACTTTACGAAAAGACAAACAACCACTGAATTGTGCGCCTTGAAACTGAATTTTTTGTGAACTCCATCTCAATAAAGCAAACTGTAGGAGAAAGGAGCGCTATTTCTCAGGGGGGCGCCCCAGATGGTCCAGAACGCCTGCTCCTTTTATCACCTGGCTCTCCTCCCTGCACTGATCACAAGGCTACTGGGTCGTTTCTGCCAATGTGTGTCTGTCTGCCACGTGGGAATGCTAGAACCTTCTGTACAGTCACCTGCCGAGCCCTGAGCTGTTGTGTTAAGAGCTCTGTGGCCGAGTGGCCGTGTGCTCGGGAGGCAGAAGGCCCCCTCGGGCACTGTGCCTACTAGAGATGTTCAATAATAAATATTTGCTTAATGAAAACATTAAGTGACTTTTCAAGAACTATTACTTCAAGAGGAACAAGGATAAAGCCTTTTCCTATTGACTTTATGCACGTCCACAGCTTCCTTGGCATACGCGAAACAAAGCTGGAAGACTAGAAAACTTTCCTTCTTCCCCTGAGGCTGGGCAATCACGGCAGAATCCCAAGCTACCGAGAGCAGGGAGCGGCAGATGGGAGTCAGCCCTGCCCTGGGTGCGGGCTGTGTCCGGCTCCCCCTCCGCCAGCGCCTTTCTGCACAGTTTCCGTTGGCTTCTGTTATCTAATGCAGCTGCCAGTCTCCCGCACCTGCTCCACAGGAAGAGAAAGATCCTGCACCACCCACGGCTCGAAGGGCAGCTCCCCACATTCACACGGACGCCAACACAAGCATCTGTGGGCCGCACTGACCCCCAGGATGCCCTCTTCTGGACCGGAACAACCCGAACCCTCTGCCCTTCCCCGTGCCCTGAGGAGCTCTGCCGACCAAACCCCAGGGCTGGCTCCCGGGACTCTGGCCAGCATCCGACAGCTTGGTGTACAACAGGGGCCAGAATCCCTTTCCTGGAGGTGGCCAGAGACTGCGTATCTTTGGGTCCCTGTCCGACTGCCCAGCTCTTCCACTGCCGTGGGAAATGGGGAAGCACCGTCCAGTGCCCCAGGGCATCACCCTGTCCTCCAGATTCCTCTCACGGCATAGGCACTGCCTCTGGCTGGCCCTCGGGCCCAGCTCAGCGCAGCCATGACTGATCACTTCCAGGGTTCCGAGGACCAGCCTCGCACTTGGGTTCTGCACCCTTTCAAACTGTGGGTCCACCACTCTTTCACGAAAACAACTGTATAAATATTTGCTTTTCATATCCATTACTTGTGCAATTTACTTCTCCGTCACCCATGAAATGAACTTTGTTCTCTGGAGAACTTTGTTCCCTACATTCCTGACCCCATTTTTTAACTTCAAAGCAGCTTTCCCTTATGACCTTCTTTGTTAGGGACTGACCTGAACCCATCTGCCTGATGGAGAGACCTTGTCAGGCTCATTGTCAGGTTCTTCTAGAAAATGCTTGCAGCTTCAGGGGGTCAGAACAGGACAGGGAAGCCCTGGTGCCCTTGCTGGACTGCACTGAGAGCCAGACCAGCCACCCGGGCCATGGAGGTTGGCGCCACAATGGGGACACGGTGGGCCCCCTGACTTTGTGTTCACACAGGGACTCCCTTAACCCTGCCAGCAAGCCAAAGACCCTCCACACCGGTAATTACTCCTGAATGCTCCACGCTAAAGAATGAACACGCTAACACTCACAGGCTTCGGAAACCACTCCAGAAGGAGGTACCTGATGAGGGCATCCGAAAACGCTAACTAATGCCCACTGAGTCGGACACGAAGCGAACGGACCTTCACATGTGGCACACAGGTCTACAGAGAGGTCAGGTGCCACCCAGACACTCAGTCACTCTCTGCTTCCCAATCCCCGCACAGGCCAATCTTCCCAGCTATCGTCTACACCAGCTAAAACACTTCATCTGGCAGGACCCACGAAATAAACAGAGGCTGCCCGGTGGCCTGGCCCACGTCCCTAACCTGAGCCGCGGTCGGCCAGGAAATGCATCCCTAACACCACTCCTGACACTCCATCCCTAACACACGGGTTAGCCAGCTCACTGGCCCCTCACAGGTGGGACCTGCTAGCTTTAGAGGACCCCCGGCTTCCCAGCCAGCCAGGCCTGTCCCCGCCGTGGCACTTCGAAGGTTCCATGAAACTCGCTCTAGCCCCAGACCCCTCGGAAGTGCAAGCTGGCTGTGAGGCAGGGCAGCCCTGACCCACGGGCCATTCTCCCTTGAATAAAGGGCATCAAACTCTTTACTAAGTTGTTGTGGCTCCGTCACTTGGCGCTCTCCATTCAACAGCCAAGCCCTGCCTACCTTACTTCTGCACTATGTTAGACCCAAATGCTCACCTCCTCTGTCCCCGCAGTCCACCCTTCAAAACACAGCTCAAAAGACCCTCTTGAAAACTGGATCGCTTTTGGTGGCTTAATTCTGTTCGTGGCACCAAACCGTAGATTCTGGATGACAGGGCTCCTGCCCACATCTCCAGCCACGTCTACGCGCTGCACCCAGAACGGGATTTGTCTCAGCAGTACTGACATTTCGGGCTGCATCAGTCTCCACCGTGGGGGCTATCCTGGGCACTGTCAGGGGTCTACCGGCACCCCTGACCTCTGCCCAAGAGACGCAGGGGCCCCTCATGCCCAGTGTGACAACCAAAAATGTCTCCTGACACTGCCCAGTGTACCCCGGGGCAAAATCATTCCTCCTGCCTCCACACATCCTTCCAGCCCCGGGCCCCACGGAGAGTCACTCATCCAGTGCACTGGACACTGCTAACGCTGCGCAAGCCGGGTCTGGAAGGACCTGCTCCCCCCCTTGACCCCACCTGCTGCCCCTTCACCCAAGAGACCAACCCGCGCCCGCCTGTCCAGTGAAGCGCCGTGGTAGCACGAATCACTCATGTTTACCGAGTGCACACTAGGCACCCGGCCCTGCTGTAAAACACTGAAAACGTAGGGACGCATGTTTGATTTTCCTAACAAACCTGCGAGGCAGATCCGAGCAGTATCCCCTCCTCCTGGATAGGACACTGAGCTGCAGAGCGCTTACGGGGCCTGGCTTCACCTCAGCGGCTGCGAGCCCGCCTGTGAAGCCGGGAAGCCGTACTCCAGAGCTCGTGCTTTCCTCAGTTTGTGACGCCCAAAGGCCTCTGCCCGCCTCTCGCCTGGGATGGGCCGCCTGCCTACATGCTCCCAGGGCCCCTGGACCTCCCTGTCCGCATACTCGACAGGATTCTGCAATGCTGCTTCCGGACCGGGTCTGCGTTTGCATCTATAAACAGATACCCAAGGATGGACCTGCTTCATCTTTTTTTTTAATTTTATTTTAAAGATTTTATTTATGTATCGACAGAGAGGGCGAGTGAGCCAGAGAGCCCGAGCAGGGGAGTGGGAGAGGGAGAGGCAGACTCCCCGCTGAGCAGGGAGCCCAATTCGGGACTTGATCCCAGGACCCTGAGATCATGACCTGAGCCAATGGCAGACGCTTCACCAAAGGAGCCACCCAGGTGCCCCCGTTTCTTCTTTTTGAAAATCCAGTATTATCTAACTCACACCCCCTCCTCTGCTACACTGAAGGGAAGCCCAATCTTCTTCACTTGGGGGGCTCCCTGCCCCATGGCCTGGGGTCACTTGAAGGTCAGAGGGGTCTTGGGCAGGGAGCGTGTGTGTAGATGCTCTAGCTCCAGGAGAACGTCTGTCACCAAGGGAACCTCCATTCCCCTCCCGTTCCAGGACACCTGGCATTCTTTCCTCAAAGCGCCTCGGTTTTCACAGGCCCCAAGATGTCTTTGGCAACCCTGGAGTCTTCCTTTTCTGCATTCCCTCCAGAGTGAAAGGGGGACAAGGCTGGCTCTGAAGCGACCAGAGCACAAAGAGCCCTTCGGGCGCAGTCAGGAACACAAAGGACAAGCAGCACAAGGGGCCTGCACAGTCCCCACGGCCATGTTGCCTACTCCTCCTAATGGCCCTCTGGTGGGGGCCGCTGGGGGACCTTTGGAATATTGGGGTTCGTATGTACAGTTTACATCCTGAGCAAAACATTTAAGAGCTGCTTTCTCTAGTTCCCTAATGGGACCGAGTGTCTCTCTCTGACCCTCACCCTTCCCAGCACTGGCCCCCGGGACATGCTAGATTCCAGACAGCCTGGCCTTCTGGTTCTCAGGCTCGCCAGCCTCGGTCTGGCCTCGGAACCTGCGCTCTGGCTTGTCCCCGCTCCGGAACCATCCTCCCAGACCAGAGCTTAACAGGCACTAATCACTGCCTGAAACGGCCTCCTTTAATTTTGCGGACTCCTGCAGGCGCTCGCCCTGCTGAAATGTGCTTCCTCAGAGCAGAGGCCACAGGGCACCTCCTCCCTCCGTGAGCCTATGAGAGAACGCAGGGGCACTGAAATTAAAGCGAAGATAAACCTGTATGATGAAAATCCTCATTGTGAAATCCTAATTGTAAACCTCAGAAAACTAATTTATCCTCTAACAGTCATTGCCACATATGATCTGGAGGAGAACTGTAACAGTGGGAAGGGACATTAAAGGCTTTGCCCCAATCACTCATTTTAATGATGGGGAAGCAGACCAAGAGAGGGGAAGTAAGTTGAGAAATTTCATGAAGCAAGTCAGTTAAAAACAAAACAAATCTCTCCATTAAGCTTCAGGCACTAACCTGCTCTGGTCCTGCCCTGAGGGGCTTCCGTAGCAGAGAGCAGACAAAAAGAACACAACTAAGCATTTGACCGGATTGCTGCAGCCCAAGTGCTGAGAAGGTGAGCCCGCAGGAAGAGGAGGATGGAACAGGGAATGCTGGGAGCGGAGGAGGGAGGCCCCCCGGAGAGCAGGGTCCACCTGAAGGATGAGGGACCGCTGGCGTGTTTGCTGCACGCTGGGCCTGGAAACCCTCCCCAGGCCCCCAGCTTCAAGGGACCCTCCTTTGCACTCAGGATTCCGCGCAAATGTCACTTAAGCAGGGAGGCCTCGCTGGCGCTCTGGCCCGAAACAGCCCCTAACCCTGTTAGGTTATATACATCGCGTATGTCACGGCAGACATCCCTGCATTTTTGCTCTCTCCCCCCACGGCAATGTAAGCGTCACACAGACCTCACCGCGGTTCTCCTTGCTGAGTCCCCAAGCCTAGGTTGCTCCTAATACACAGAAAGCACCAGTGACCACAGGCGTGAAAGACGTGCGCACAGAGCAGCCCAGCAGTCCCTGGAGCGCTTTCTTTCCACCGTCCTGCCCCAGTGCCGGTTCCTAAGCGGGGTTCCCCACCCCCCAAACAACCCCAGGAGCTAGTGGGGGCCCATGAGGACAGCCGCATCCAGGCCGGCCCGGGCACCGGCCTGGGGCTGGGTCCTGCGCTCCCACCGCCCCCACCTCCCTGAGCCCCCGCGGGTCGCGCGCCCTGCCGCCGCCTTTCCGCGCCCGCACAGGCCCCTGCGCGCCAGCCCGTCCGTTTGGGCGCGCGGTCCGGGCGGCCGGGTGGCCCCCGCCGATGCCCCGCGCTCACATCGCGGATGCTAGGCCAGCGCCTGCACCTACCGGACGCGCTCCGCCGTGACGGCATTGCCTGTGTGCCGCCGCAGCACAGCCAGGAACAGGAGCCGCATGCCGCCGCTGTCCCCGCCGCGGCCCAGCCATGGACCGCCCAAGGCCGCCGACCAGGCCGGGGGGCGGGGGCACGGACCGAGGGGAGGGGGGGCGGGGACACGGAGGAGCGTGAGAGGGGGACGGGCGGGAGCCTGGGCGGCGGGCGGTGGCACTGGGTTGGTCCCGCCCGCCGCTCCCAAGGCCGCGCCCGGCACTCGCTGGTTCTGGAACGGGGTTCCGGCGCGCGGGGACCTGGGGGCAGGAGGAGACGCGAGACAGCTCCCACGGGACCAGCACCGGGGTTCCCCGGGTTCCCGCCCATGGGAGCCAGAAGAGATCACAGGTAGACTCTCAAGGCTCCAAGGGAAAGGGTGGGTCCACTCCCATGGGGACCAGGCCGTAGCTCTGCTCCTGTGGGGACTAGCGCCAAAGGTATTTTGGGTCCCCTCCTACAGGGACCAGCAGCAGGGGTGACTGCAGATGCCCCCCCCCCAGGAACCACCGAGATGGCATTCCATTCACACCAGGGTGGTCAGAGTCTGCCCCTCAGGTATCAGGACCAGGGTCTCTAATATGGCTTGAAAAACCAGAGATGTTTCCAACTTAAGTCAGCATTTCCACGGTGCACAAGCCAGATCTGAGGAGGAGCTGTCCACTCCAGATGTGTGAAAAGATAAACGCGGGCACATGAAGATTCCTAAGTTTGTCTGAGCGGAAGTTGACTCCAATGGAGCAGTACTAAACTGGAAACGGTTGGGGGGTGGGTAGAGGAGAGGCCTTCACACAGAAGATGCCAGAGCAAAGAAAGTATGTTATTAGGTGGCTCCCGCTGAAAGCCGGGTCGCCGTTTGTGACTGGTTGTGCTGACGTGTCAACTTCCTAACAGTCACCTCGAGGCACTGGCAGAGTTCTCTCTCCGCCTGAGTACAGCAGCACCCAGTGTTAGAGCCCCATCAGTCCGGGGGCCTCCCGTTCAGTCTAACAGCTGGGGCCTGGACTCTTCCGTGCACCACAGCGCTGACGGGCTCACTTCGACGCCTCCACCATCTCCATCTGAATGTGAAGGAGAAACTGACGCTTCTGTCTGGCTGCACCGTCACCACGGACCCAGGCTTCTAAGTCCAGCATCCCGGTGTCTGTCCTCTGTTCTCAACACGGCCATAAGGCGCAGCATACCTGCAGCAGCCCCAGCCATCAAGTTCACATTCCAGGCAGGAGTGAGGCCCCGCACGAGGGTGCACTGAAGAGCTCTTCCTGGCATGTCACACAGCCAAGGCCTTTCTCTTAAGGTGTACATGACCACATCTTCCATCCCTGCAGCCAGGCACTACATCTATCAGCTGGGCGCACGGCCGCCCTGAGGCAAATGCCGGTCACTGAGAACACGGTTCTAGGGATTTGGACGTGGACATCTCTTCTTCGAGCCAACCACTCTACGCACTAAACGGCCCATTTCAAAAATGAGTTTGTGTATGAAGGCCCCACCTCCCACACAGGGGACTACTTATTCCCCACTTCTACAGCCGGGGCTCTCTGACCCCCAGATGGTCCCATTCTGTGTAATAATCAGAAGCCAGCCCTTCCCTCTGCCTGGGTCTTCACGCGGGCTCCAACTTCCCTGTGCTTGGGAAGAGGCTGTGGGTAGAGAAGGCACTCAGTAGATGTTTGCTGAATGACATCCCCGAATAAGGCACTGCTGTTAAATTTTATTCCTATGATAATGCGGTCCTGATGCTTTAATGGAAGTCAGCGTTGCGTCAGGATCTGCTGCTGAAATTCACTTTCATTGGATTTTTCTGGAATACACCTGTTCTGTAAGGTAAGAGGTTCTGACAGATCTTTGAGGGCCCATTACTTTATTCATTCATTGCTTCAGTTTACCCGTTTATAAGACAAAAAAGACTGTATATAGTATCATAGCTAATTAGTTCATTTTTGGTGAAGTCTTTTGTGACTCTCCCAAGTAGGTAATAGAAAAGGGTACAAAGACAAATGTGTTACTGTGGGATAATACGGAAATAATTACGGGGGGTGGGCGGCGACTACAACAGAAAAGGTTTTAAGCATCTCAGTATTTCTCCAGATGCTTCTAACATAAGGGTCTTAAAATATATGTAAAGCAAAATCTGCTTTTTCATCACAGTGTTTGCTCAGACTATTTCTCTAGTTCACGGCACCATGGAAAATGAAAGCTTATTATCTCCCCTGTATTAAAGTGATAGCATTTCAGGGGAGAGCACCCTGGGCATATTGACTTTAGAAATGGTTTATGATAAAAATCAGCACCTGACATCTTTTTTCCCTCATTTTTTTTTGCCTTCATGACATTAACAAGTGGTGCACTCTCCTCTTTTTCTAGCAGATTCCAATCTCCGTACCATTATTCTTCCCCACCATAGTACTGAGAACTACAAATATTGGGGGTGGGGGTGAAGGAGAGAGAGAGACGGAGAGAGCACTTTCTAAATACAGAAGACAGAGGCAGAACTGCTACGCTCTCTCTTCCGTCCTTCGCCGACAGCACGCGGATGTGACCACACACATGAGCGAGCTGTTGGTCTAAAGTAACTAGTTTCTTCCAGCCTCGCTTAGGGAACATGGTCACTAGTCAACCAAAACTAAACAACTTTCCCTTTGAGCTTTCGGCAAAAAAGCGGGCCTTCCTTCCCACTGCTGTGCTGAACATGGGGCATACGGGGTTCTTAACTCTACAGCACAAGGACTCACATCCCAGAGCTCTCATCACTGCCAAATGGGCCGGGACGCCTGACAGCTCTGGTGCAGCTCACTTCAATGCCTCCACCATCTCCATCTGAATGTGAAGGAGAAACTGAAGTTTATGTCTGGCTGCACCGTCACCACGGACCCAGGCTTCTAAGTGCAGCACCCCAGTGTCTGGCCTCTGTTCTCAACATGCCATAAGGCACATCATGGTTCTAATAATGCGGGAGGCAAAGGTCCCATCGTTGCGCATAAGAGGTTGGCTAGAAGGAAGATACAGTAACAACCTGTTGTACGTGCTGACCCATACTTATTCTTTTAAACTTCTTCTTCTTCTTTTTTTTTTTTTTAAGATTTAACTCGAGAGAGCGAGCGAGTACATGACCAGGGGAAGGGGCAGAGGGAGGAGGAGGAAATCTCAAGGCAATTCCCCACTGAGCACAGAGCCTGATGCAGGGCTCGATCTCACCACCCTGAGATCATGACCTGAGCCCAAATCAAGAGTCAGACACAACCGACTGAGCCCCCCAGGTGCTACTTTTTCACTTATTTTTATTAAACACTCACATATGATTAACACACACAGATAAAACAGAATTTAAACACCACACAGAATCCCACTGTCCTCAATACTTTGGTCTTGAGTTTTTCCAGACTGGATGGATGAATGGAACCGCGGTGCCCATCACGCAGCTATGGTGTCCTGAGCACTCTCCGGCAACCCTCCACCAGTCCCTCCTCCAACCCTGGGGGGGCAGGTACTACTGCTGTCAGCACTTCACAGACGGAGAAACGGAGATTCGAGAAGGTGTACGTCTCCCATAGCGGCGTGGACAGTGCGGCCTCTGCGGTCCTTCAGCTCTGCTATACAGACCGGGG
Source organism: Lontra canadensis (assembly GCF_010015895.1). NCBI lineage: Eukaryota > Metazoa > Chordata > Mammalia > Carnivora > Mustelidae > Lontra > Lontra canadensis. The sequence goes on along the minus strand of NW_022631176.1, from coordinate 424,870 downwards.
CACAGCACCTTGTCGGTGACAGCTTGCATTGCTTTGTGTCTCTCACTTTACTAAAAGTAAAAATGCTTTCCATGGGTCTTTTGTTATTGTTATTATTTGCTCTTTTTTTCAGACTTAATCATCACGGTAGGCATTTTTTTCTCCTTTGGTGAGTAAAGCCACAGACGTTTATTTAAAAGGACGGACACAGACAAAGCTCTCAGGAGTGAGGGGTCGCGACAGGGCTGCCCGCGGCAGGCAACATTCTAACATGGCCCCAAGAGCGCCAGCCTCCTGATGGGCGCCTTCTTCCAGGTACTCAATCAAATGCCTGTCCAGACGATGAGGTGAAGAGAATTTTAAATTACATTTCCAAATCAGTCGCTCTTAGAATAGGGAGGTCATGCAGGGTGAGTCTTGCCCAGTCACTGAAAGGCGCTGGGCCTTCCTTGAGGTCTCCCGGCCTCCGCCGTCAGGGAGCCTCTGCTGCCGGAACTGGGGCCAAAGGCGGCCACGTGCACGGAGCGCCGGGGGGCTTTCGGGGCTGAGAGCAGCCCCAGCCGCCAGGCAGCAGGAAGCAGCCCCTCTACTCCCCACCTCACAGAGCTACATTCGGCCACAATCGCAGGAGCCACGACGAAGTCCAGATGGGGCCTCAGCCCAGCCCGCACCTTCACTTCTGCTCTGAGACCGGGAGCTGGAACCACTCGGTCATGCCCGGCCCCGAGGCTCACACAGCTGTGAGCGGACACACTCTGGTCTTGCCTGAGCCCCACAAAGCTGTGGCAATTTGTTTTGTCACAGTAGAAATGAACACGATGTGTCTTGAACGTGTTTCTACCTCAGAATCTGGTGTCATCTGAGTAACTACATAGTGCCCCAGTTTACCCATGGACTATAATCAATGCCTTGCTGTTTCCCATTTTTTGGCTATTTTAAATAACAGTGCCATGAACATTTTTTTTTTTTTTTAAGATTTATTTGACACAGAGAGAGGGATCACAAGTAGGCAGAGAGACAGGTAGAGAGAGAGGGGGAAGCGGGCTCCCTGCTGAGCAGAGAGCCCAATGCGGGACTCGATCCGAGCACCCTGGGATCATGACCTGAGCCGAAGGCAGAGGCTTAACCCACGGAGCCGCCCAGGCGCCCCTGCCATGAACATTTTATACTAAGTCTCTGCACACATTTCTAAATTCCCAGCAGTGACACTGCACATTCAGAGTGTGGGCAAACGTGGTTTTGATATGAACAGCCAACTGCTAGAACCCTTGTACGGAATTTACCAGTTCATTGACCGCTTACAAGTATGCTCACTTCACTGCCCGACAAGTGCCAACAAGGACTATTTTTCAGTTCAAATGACGTGTCCCCTCTTTTTGCATTTTTAAGTTACTGGCGTAATTTGGCTTTGTCTCCTCGAAGGGCACTTCCCCCGTGTGCGTGCACGCACGTACATGACTGCTTGCACTAGCTGGAACTTTTCCACTCGCAAAGGACTGGAGAGTCACACCTGCTTAACCAGAAAGGGAAGTCACGGGCTCACCGCTCAAACGTCCAGGAAATAGAGCTACTTTACGTGACGGGCAGAACCTGGACCCACAACACGTCCTTTTCAAACAAGGTCTCTCTTCATCCCTACCTTTTTCTGAGTTGTTTCATTCCCAAGTTTTACAAGATGGCCCACGGCAACTCTAGGCTTGTATCTTTAGAACTACAACTCGAGCAGAAAGAACAGTTCATCCCTGGTCCTCCAGAGTAAGACAAGAGGTTGGCCATGATTAGACCGAGCTGTGCCACGGACCCATCTTTGAGCCACCACGGTACTCGACAGACGGTATCTGGCGTTGGATGGGTTTCGGTCACATGAGCATGACCAGAGCCAGCCCAGGAGCCAGCCCAGGAGCCAGCCCAGGAGGCAGCCCAGGGGCCAGCCGGGCCTGCTGCACCACCCCAGGAGCCGAAAAGCACGTGTCGCTAGCAGAAGGCATGCTGAGCAGCACCAGAGGACCGCTCTCTTCTAGGATGCCCATCCACTTGGCCAGTTTTACTTACTGGGTGTTTACCCAAGAATTCCCATAAGAGTCCTAAGAACTTCTAAAACAAAGATATTAACTTTGTCGTACATGTTTCAAATATTTTTTAAGTTTGCTGCCAACTACAGTTATCCTTTTTTTTAGGCAAATAAGTTTTAAGTCTTTTTTTTTTTTTTTTAAAGATTTTATTTATCTATCTGACAGAGAGACAGAGAGGCAGGCAGAGAGAGAGAGAGAGAAGCAGGCCCCCTGCTGAGCAGAGAGCCCGATGCGGGGCTCGATCCCAGGACCCTGAGATCATGACCTGAGCCGAAGGCAGAGGCTTAACCCACTGAGCCACCCAGGTGCCCCACTAAGTTTTAAGTCTTTATGTAGCCAAATTAATTAATGTTTTCTGTTATGGCTTATGGCTTTGGTGTTAGGCTTAGGAAAGCATTTCCTGCCCTGAGGTTTTCTATTTGCCAACAGTTCCGGGACACGCTTTTGATATTTTTTATTTTCATGTGGTAATATTTGACCCATCTGGAACTTACGCTGGTCTGAAACACAAAGCCTGTTTCTCCCGTGCGTACAGTCACTCACCCCACCAGAATTCACTGGATAATCCCTTTTTTTCTCCATGAGTCGGACACGCTGTGTTGTTTCACACACATGCTTCAATGCTCGCTGAGTTCCCCTCCACGGACCTCTTCTGTAAGGCCCGATCTAAAAACGAACACGCTGCAGCTGCTGACTGTCGTATGACTACAACACAGACGGAGACGTTTACCCGGAACTGTAAGAGAGGGAGACGAAAGGGAATGGGCAGGTGCCGTCCCGTGTCTTGTACTTTTTCAAACGGAAGGAAGCCAAAGTTCCGATCGCCTGGCCTCTCTCGTCCCTCCCCCTTTCTGCCGGTGAAGGTCCGCCTGTTGCAGACGTCTCACTGTCCTCTCAAGCCCAGGAGAAAAGGAACCCAAGAAGCAGAGGGTGCTACGCACAAGGCTCAAAGAAAATGAGTGTTTGAAAACAGCAAACCCAAACCCGTGTTCCTGGCCACACTCACCTCCCCCGCAAAAGTAAAACACAAGCCGTTCTGAGAGCTGAGGTAATTCACACAACAGCTGGTTAACGCGACTCTGTTTCGGGCTCCCGGAAGTCAGGCCTGACTCCACCCCACGGGCTGACTGTTTTTACTTCGCATGTTTTCTGCTTCTACCTACGTGCTCTGCCACAACAGGGGTTCCCGAGATAAAGAGAACTCACGACAACTCCGCACCTGAAAAGTCAAGAGACCGAGGAGAGGGCCTGCCTCTAATGCAGCTAAGGCCTCACGCCGTGGCCTGGGGTGTAGAGACGAGCTAGGCCTGCCGCGGTCCCTAGGACGGGACTGCGGGAGCTGAAAAGCAGAAGCATCAGCCACGAGTATGGACACCGAGTGGTCATGACGTGTGGAGAGGGCTGGTGAGGGATGTGCAGATGGCACAGGACGTCCACAACGGGCACTTGTGAACCCGTGTTTTGAGGAAGCAGAAACTATGAGTAAGCAGACACAGCTGTAGGGGGCAGCCAGTGATGGGTCCTGCAGATGTGAAATGAGAAGCAGAAATACCATGAAGAAGTCGACAGCCCCGGGAATGTCCTCAGTCCCCACTGGTTTCTGGAGTCACTCCATCAGAGAGCATCTCCTCTGGGCTCCGCACTGAGCAGGGACAGGGTGGTGACGGAGAAGGGTCCTGCGTCAGAGCAAACGGTGCATTCCGGTCCACGCCACAAGCGACCCTGCAGTAAGGTCCTCTTTCCCAGAGGGCCCCTGAGGTGAAGAGACTGCCCACAAAACGGTACTTTGTAAGACAACGTTGCCTGCCGTCCAGACGCCAGTGGTATGAGTTAGGTCATTTACTTATTTATTTGAGTTGTAAGGAGACTCCCATGATTGCTTTTAGGAACAAGGGCGTCTTCCAAGTATACACCTTAAGGTGGTAAGAGTCAACTTCTATCAATTCTTTCAGCGTTATCATGGTTGGGGCTTAGCACAGGGGCTCCAAACACACTGATCGCAAGGGCCAGCAGAAACTCTAAAAGCAAATTAGAGTGTGAGGAAAAAAATCAGGCTGCCCTCTCTTATTTTCCTGCTTTTTGATAAAACCATGACAAGTGGCTTTTGGCTTTAACTAACAGAAGAGCTGACACAGTGGCCTAAACAGCATCAGGTTTCTGATCTTTACTAACTTCTCCCTGATTCCCTACTGTGCTATCCACATCCTGAACCGGTTCATCTCATGACTGTGAGACCGCTGCCAGCAGCAATTAGGCCCCTAGGCTTCCGAACTCATGTCCCGTTTGGATGAGTGTCTCCCTTGCAGTCATAGAACAAGAGTCCTTTCTTTTAGCCTGACTGGGCCAATTCATGTCATCTGTGCTCTGCTGGGCCCTGGGGGGAATGTCATGTCTCGAATGGTTACAGTCTGGGTTTCCAAACCAGACACTGTGAAGAGGCAGGAGAGACGAGCATTGGTTCTGAATATTCAGATGGAGAAACACAGATGAAGTTAGCTTCTCCTGAGCTGCATGGGTAGCTGCGGGGAGCAAGGCAGGCGAATGACATCAGGACTCGGTTTGGGAGGAGAGGAGGGTGTGCACTCCACGTTCGTGTAAGGCAGCGCTGTCGGACGGAAATTCCTGCAACAGTGGGGCAATCTATACTGTGCTGTTCACCACGGTAGCCTCACCGCGGTCGCCGCCGCCAGTCGCAGGCTACTGGGTACTTGCAATGCGGCTGCTGTGATGGAGGCGCAGAACTTTTCCTTTCATTAAACTTGTAGTAATTTAAGTTCAAATTGCCACATGTGGCTAGTGGCTACCGCACCAGACAGTGCAAAGAGAAAATTTCTCTGCAGTAAGAAAGCAAGACAACAGAGAGTGAGCGGGATGTAAGCTGGAAACTATACGGCCCACATCAGACAGTAGCCGCGACCTGGTGTCAGGTTCTGGCCCCCAGAGAAGACAGGTGTGCTTTCATCTGATGCTGCCTAACAAGTCTGCCCTGAACTTACTGGTTTAAAATAACAAGTATCTCATTTGTTCACGATTCTGCCATCCGGGCTGAGGCTCAGCTGGGCAGTTTCTGGGGGTCTTGCTGCTGGTGACTCGTGTGGCTTCCTTCAGCGGGGAGGTTGGCTGGGGTCATGGGGAACTCCTCTCCACATAGTTGCAGACTCTTCTTCGACATGTGGTCGCTCCAGCAAGGTGCCTGGACTTTTTATGTGGGGGTTCAGGGCTTCCAAGGCACAAAAGTAGAAGCTACCAGCCCTTGCTAGGGTTCAGGTTCAGACCTGACCGAGGGATACTCCACCGCATTCTCTCCACCTAAGCAAGTTGTAAGCCCACAGCGTTTTGTGGTTTTTTTTTAAGATTTTATTTAATTATTTGTGAGAGAGAAAGAGAATGAGGAGAGAGGTCAGAGGGAGTAGTAGACACCCCACCAAGCAGGGAGCCCGATGTGGCACTCGATCCCAGGATTTGAGGGTCACAACCCGAGCCGAAGGCAGTCACTTAATCAACTAAGCCATCCAAGTGCCTATCCACAGCAGTTTTGGTTTTTTTTTAAGATTTTATTTATTTGACAGGTCACAAGTAGGCAGAGAGGCAGGCAGAGAGAGAGAAGGAAGCAGGCTCCCCGCTGAGCAGAGAGCCCGACGCGGGACTTGATCCCAGGACCCTGGGACCATGACCTGAGCTGAAGGCAGAGGCTTTAACCACTGAGCCACCCAGCGCCCCTCCACAGCAGTTCTTAATCCCTGCCACATTCTCTTCACCAAAGCAAGTCATAAGCCCAGAGCAGTTTTTAAAAACACTGCAACCAAACCGAAACATTTCTTCCCGCAGGACTGATTTTGCGACTTCCTAGTGTCAGAGACAGCAGGGTATACCCGACTTCCCACCCCAGGACCAGGAACTGCTCACAGTGCCTCCGTAACTGCCATACCCACGTCGTTCCATTAGCTCTACACTCCTCAGCTGAGATAACCCGGCTGAGTTAGTCTGGGGTCCTCCAAGATGGCCCGTCTGCACTGAACAGAGCTTCATACTAAATCATCATGTGAACCAACAAATCGCTTCACTTTTACGCCGTTTACTCTGCACTTTCCCGGACAGTGTCAGTTTCATCAGTCTTTTAACAAATACCTGTGGAGGTTCTGTCTCATGTTCCAGCCAGAACGTGCAAGAAGCACTGCGTTGTACCAGGGATTGAGAAAAACCCTTTATTTGAGACTGAGCTCTACTGCCTACCAGGTGTGAGATCTTACGGGGTTTGCCTTTCTTCAGTTAAATTAGGAAACCAATGTATGCTTTAAACATCAGGGGAGTCTCAAAAAAAGTACCATTTAAAATTCAACAAATATTCACTGATTCAAATCCACATGTATTTCCTGTTGGCGGGGGTTGTGCTAGATTATGGGCACACAGTAACGGACAAACAAAATCACACTCTCCCAGGTCTGAAGACAGACATTAAGTCATTTCACAAAACATAGGATCATAAATGAACGTGGTGCTGTGACGAAATCGTGTAGGCACCCTAATGACACAGGAAAAGCTTCCCCCCTGTTCTGGGAGGATCAACTAAGCTAACAGCGAGGATGATCTGCGCGTTAATGGACTGGGAGGGAAGGTCCTATTCGGGCATTCCGTGAGTCCCTCTTTAAATACCTATCAAGTACCTACTGCGCGCTGTGTTGCCACCACCAGGTGGGGATCGGTCTCCGGGTCACTCATTTAGGAAAACAAACAGGAGAATGCGTGCTACTTCAAGGAAGGACGTCTTACCTACCTGGCAAGCCGACTCCTCAGGTCACGGCTGGCCTCGAGGACCGAGGAGGGAAGAAGCAATGGTTTCGCGGTAGCCCCAGCATTCCGATGCGGGTCCCACCGCTGGAAGCCACGCTCCGGCCATTTCTCAGGGACACACTCACTCCACCACGTGCCGGTCACTGTCGCAGGTGCTATGGGCGCGATGAAGACGACGACACGTTAGAACCCTGCCACAGTGCAGCTAGTACCTGTGCGGACCAGGACAAGCCGGGGAGGGGGCGAAGGGGGACACCCCCGAAAACTGTGGCAGGTGCTACGGAGAGACGGAGAGGGCACCGGGATGGGGGCGGGTGCACTTCAGACGGGACGGCCGCGACAGGCTCACAGGGAGCGACACCTGAGCTGAGGGGCGAAGGGCAGCGGGAAGCCGTCCCTGTGACAAGGACACGGGCTCTGAGCCTGGCTTCTGGGACAGCGGTCCTTGGTAGGGACCCCCGGGAAACCCTGCAGTGTGGCCGCCAGCCCGGGAGGCGGGCGTGGAGCCGGCAACCGGCGGACAGCGGAACCTAGGGGTGCCGCTCACCGTCCCGGCGCGCACGGGGTAGCCGGCCACACGGAACTCAGCCCCGACAGTCAGCGCCGCGCCTGCAGACACCCCGTCCGGGGCGCGGAGGAAGCCGGGGGCAGGCGCCAGCTTCGCAAAGCAGCCTGGAGCGCGGGCACAGTCCGGGGCCACCATAACGGTCTACGTTTCCGTAACCGAGGGCTGACGACTTGGCCGTGCCAGGCGACACTCTACTTTTTAAAAACTCTGCGGGTGGGGACGCCGGGACTCTGACGCGCCACGCACGCCGGAAGCGGGAGCCCACCGGAACCGGAAGTCACCGGCGGCCGCTGCCAATAAGGGTACTGAGACGGGGGCGGGCCGAGGCGTGGCAGGACGGGTTTCGCGAGAAGGGCCGTAGCCAATAGGGACGCCGCGGGGGCGGGCCGAGGCGTGGCCGGGCGGGTCTCGCGAGAAAGGCGGCGGCGGCCAGGGCGGCTGCGGCGCGGAGCGGCGGGCCGAGCGGCGGCTGGGGCATGGAGGGCGCGGCGGGCGAGCGGGCCCCGCTGCTGGGCGCGCGGCGGGAGGCATTCGCGGGCCGGCGCGCGGCGTGCGCGGCCGTGCTGCTGACGGAGCTGCTGGAGCGCGCCGCCTTCTACGGCGTCACGGCCAACCTGGTGCTGTTCCTGAACGGCGCGCCGTTCGGCTGGGAGGGCGCGCAGGCCAGCCAGGCGCTGCTGCTCTTCATGGGCCTCGCCTACCTGGTGTCGCCGTTCGGCGGCTGGTTGGCCGACGCGCAGCTCGGCCGCGCGCGCGCCATCCTGCTCAGCCTGGCGCTCTACCTGCTCGGCATGCTGGCCTTCCCGCTGCTGGCCGCGCCCGCCACGCGCGCCGCGCTCTGCGGGGCCCCGCGCCCCACGCGCCTCCGCAACTGCTCGGCGCCGCCCTGCCCCGACGCGCCCGCCCGCTACTGCGCGCCCGCCGCGCTGGGCGCGCTGGCCCTCGTCGGCCTGGGCGTGGGCGCCGTCAAGGCCAACGTCACGCCCTTCGGCGCTGACCAGGTGAGCGCCGCGCGGGAGCGCCAGGTGCGCCCAGGTGCGCGCGCGGGGCGCCGGGGAGGGACGGCCCCGTCGGTGGACGGGCGCTGCCCTCAGGGGAGGGGCCTCCGGGAATGAGGGCGAGGTGGCGGCTGTCAGAAGAGCGGTCCGGGACACGCCGGCAACAGGTGCAAAGGCCCTGGGGCCGGGAAGGGAGCGATGCCCTCGTCGCAGAAGCCGCTTCAGTAACAGTCCTGCAGCGGTCTATAAATGGATCAAGTCAACACGGGTGGTACACGCTTCAAGTTCCCCAACGTTCTATATCAAATACCTTTCAGAGAACCTAAAACAGAAGTGGGGAGAGCGGTGGTAGGCTGGGGCCAGGTCCTGTGAAGCCTTTAAAAGACTTTGAGGCGTGTTTTGAATAGAGTAGGAAGCCTTTGTGGGTTCGGGTGGGAGTAACATGATCTGCTGTTCGTTTCTATAAGCGGGGCTTCAAGAGCCCAGGTGTGTGCCTGGCAGCTGAGGCCTGACAGCCAAATCTGGTCCACTTCCCGTTTTCGGGGCGCCCATAGGCTGAGAATGTCGGTGGTTCTTAGGTTCCTGAGTGGTAGAAAAAAAGCAGAGTCTTTTGTAGCAAGGGAAAGTTTTAGGAAATTCAGATTTCGGTCGCCGTAGATAAAGCTTTATTGGAACAGTCCTGCCTGTTGCTTTTCGCACACTGGTCTGGGCGGGGGCCACTTTCACGTGCCGCAGCAGCAGAACAGGGAGTTGTGACCAAGACTGGATGTCTCTTAGAACCCAAAGTCCTTACGTCCTGTTTCGTCACAGAAAACGTTTGTGGCGTGGTGAGGAGATGGGCAAGGGAAGTGATGACCACCGGCGTACCAGGTGGGAGTCCATTACACTGGCCCAGTTAGAGGGACTTGGACTAGGGTGGACTTGGTGGACGCGGATTCAGGAGGGCGCATTTAGGACAAGTCGTGTTGTAGAGTCTGCAGCAGTAGGGAGGACGATGCCTAGGATTTTGTGCTGAAGAACCGTGTGATTGTACCGACGGTGCTGTGCACCAGGCCCTGTGCGCCATCCGGTCTTAGTCCTTGTGATACCGCTGCTGCTGTTGTGCCCATGTCAGAGATGAGGAAACCAAGGCTCGAGAGGATAAAGCATTTGCCGCAAGTCGCACAGCTAGTACAGGACTGAGCCAGCGTGCAGAAGCCTGTGCTTTGAATGTGAGCTTTAGGTAAAGGACCTGTGTCAGGCTCCCCTCGAAACAAGGTGGCACATCCTAATGATGTTGGGAGTGATAGCTGCCTCGTGTCCCAAATTCTTCCTTCTCTGCACCAGGAAATGTGCTTTACCCACATGAACTCATCGGACCTCATGTGAATCCATACCTGCTTTTCCAGTAAGAAGATGGAGGTACAAAAGATGACTTCTTTTTGTTGTAGGGCGTGGTCAGGCCAGCGGGGTAGTCTGGGTCTGATTTCTCGATCTCTGCTTTAACTGTGGCTTCGAGATGGGCATTGTGGGACACAGTGTGGCTGGGGCGGACTTGGGTGTCTGGGTCCAGGCTGGTGGCTTCGGCCCTGCTGCCGTCAGTGAAGGCACAGCCTTAGCAGCACAGTGAAGCACCTTTAAAACCGGCCCTGTGGGCCACGAGCCTCATGAATGTTTGTCGTGCCCCTCAGTGTCCTTGTTATACTGCCTTAGCTACGCCTCAGGACAGCTTACAGACTGCGCTTGTGTCTTTTACCGGAAACACCTGGGGAGAAGGTTCGACCCACCCAGAACCACAGCAGGGAAGTGGGAGCTGGGTTTGGACCCAGGCAGTCCGACTTAAACGTCTGTTCCCTCCAGGCAGTAACGGACCAGCAGTTAACGTTTCATAAAGGAATGGTGTTCTTGTAGAGGTTATCGAGAATGCGAGACGGAATGGGAACTTTTTTCACGTGTAATAACACTTGGACGTTAAAAACAAACAAACAAAAACACTCTTTCTTCTATGAGATAACTGGTCTAATCTCTTCAAATATTTAAAAAAAATTTTTTTTGTTCGTTTTCATTATGTTCGGTTGGCCAACACGGAGGGCTTCATAAGTTCTCGTGGTAGCGTTCAACGATTCACGAGTTGCTTATGACACCCAGTGCTCACTCCAACACGTGTCCTCCTTGGCTTTATTTTTAGGTTCCCGGGTGTTGCAACTTTTAAATCTTTCAGCCTGATGAGTATTTCATTTATAGCTACAGAAAAAGAGAACCAAGGATCTAGATGCAGGGTCTATAAAAGCGTATGTTTCACTGTTCCCTTCAGTTTGGGCATAAGATTAAAACGTTGAAGTGCACGGTTGAGATCATACCCTGAAGTGATGTGTGGACAAAGTAGATGGGATAAAGTGATGGGATAATGTAGATGGGGTCCCTGGGCGCCCTGGCACCTCCCCCAGCCGTGGGCATCGGTACGGGCTATGGTGGGAAGGAAGGCTGGGCACGCCATGCCACGTGATCCAGAAGTGAATGCTGATACGTCCTTCCGTTCCTGTTGTACGAAAGTGCCTGGAATGGACAAACCCATAAAGACTGGAAGAGCAGTGGCAGCAGGGGGCCGGTGGAGAGCGACTGGGAAGTGCCCGTGAAGGAACTGGGTTTCTTGGTGGTGTGATGAAATGTGGAATCGGATAGTGCTTGTGGTTCCTCAAGTGTGGGGAGGCTCAAACCCACGGAGACAATTGTACCTCAGAATGGTGAATTGTTTCATATGTGGACTGCGTCGGCAACAAAGCATTTAGGAGGGAAACGTTGGTGCCCTTCTGCCAGGGTCCTAGCTCCGTGGCCAGCGGTGCTGGCTTGGGGCAGGGGGTGTGACTCCGAGACCCGGGTCTGGGCAGGAAGCCCGCTGGGCTGGACGACTGCACTCGTCCTCAGGATGACTTACCTGCTCCTCTCCTGGCTCTTCTCATTTTGAGGAACTCTGACTGTGTTTCTAAAGTACTTTTTATGCTCTCTCACTCCCCGCACCCCTTATCTCTGAAACAGGGCCTATAGGGATTGTTCTGAATGAGAGATGGCCGGGGTCAGGCTGTGCAGCTCTGGGGGGTGTCTGCTGGCTTGGGACGGTAGGTGTGCGGCTGACGACGCCGAGGTGATCCACAAGGACCCCGGTCGCGCCAGCCCCTTCATTCCGCCCAGTGCCCCACCTGTTGCAGAGATCACAGTGTCCTTTCGAACAGAGAACTGAAAGAAGAGCTTACTGCACAGATGGCAGAGAGCAAATGATACATTTTTTTTTCTGATGGAAAAGAAGTGGCAGCCTTGCGCATCTGAAGGAGTCTTTCCGAGCCAGCCGGCTGTCTGCCTTACTGGGCCGGTCTCTGGTCTTCGAGCTGCGCTTTTCTGAGCTGACTGCAGTGGCCTCTGTTGACCAGTCACATGAGAGGCTGTTTGCCCTCGCTGGGGAGGGCGGGAGGCCCCCCACACTGGTGCTGATGTAATGGGACCAGCGACGGGCTCGCCAGCTCTGGGCACAGAAGCATGTGATGTGTAGTTTGTAGGAGCTGGCTTCCCATTTCTAGAAAAAAAGCCACTGGTGTGTTGTTACTTCGGGCCTTAGTAAGAGGCTTCGATTTCTCGAGTAATGTTGGAGAATTCGACGTGGACGTTCCAAGCACTTGACTTGTTCCCGCCAAGTTCTCGCAGGACGATATGCGCAGTGTCGCCGTAGGTGACGAACAGGGCTGATGTGCTTGAGCTAATAATGTATGTTGTCTGCATTAATCGCAGATGTTCTGTTTACCGGCCCTCCTCCTTTTGAGGTTCGCCGAGTCCGCCCCTCCCCCCCATTGCTGGTTCTTATATCTTTAGTTACATTTTCTCTGAAACCATTTCTCAGCTTATGGTTTTTTCTTCCCTCTGGTCTGTCTTTGGGTAGCGTGAATATTTGCGTCCAGTTTAGTAACATTCATATATTTTGTGTCCCCATGAGGAGCCGTCTTAGAAATAAGAGAAATTCCCAGGACGACTCACTGATTCTGTCCTCACACCAGCATTGGGTCTAGGACCTCCGCCCAGATCTGACATAGGTGGGAGACAACTTGAAGTTCCTCCTGAGAATGGGTGGTTTATTTAAAACTCAGATTTTCAGTTTGGGATGCTGGTTAGCATGTCATCAGCTCAAGCATGTCTCTTGCCATCACAGTAGCCGTACTAAATAATTTTGGAATACAATTTTTTTTTCTTTTGAGGAGCACACAATTTTGGCTGTTTTATACCAGCAACTTCGATCTCAGAAAAATAGCGATTACGATGTTATACCAAGTTACAGGAATGCTGACAGGGTGCTTTTTTGTATCGGGTACTTGGTTGTCCAGGCCCCACTGAAAACCTTTGTGCTTTGCTGATGGGGATTGTTCTGTGGAACATGTCAGATCTGTGACCTGGACAGAAATCAGCCTCTTAATAACTTGTAAGGAGGAGACAATAGAGGTTCCTCGGACAGCAAGCCTAGGACTGTCTTTGTATGCAACCCAGCATTGACCTTTAGGTAATGAGCTTGTTGAGAAATTGTGTGAGATCACTGGCTAGAGTAGACTGGTGTCTGTGTAAACGTGGACGTTATGGTGAGAAAGGAAGGCGTGTGGGATGTCTGCCCCCCACGTGGGGAATGTTACCTGGTGCCTCTGCTGAGTTCTGGAGATGAACGGTTGTCGAACCCTCCAGGAATCTCTGTCCTTAAGCAGCACGTCTCCTGATTCCCTCCATAGCCTTCTTGGTCTGTGCAGTGTTGGTTTCGGTGTGGGATTTCCTCCGTGCCCCAGATTGATCAAGGCGTGAGCTACACAGCAGTGGTTCTGAAACTTGACTGTGAGTAGAAGTGCCTGGAAAATGTTTAAAAGGCCTGTTCCTCGCCCCCAACCCCAGAGATGGTGACTCGGTAAGTCTGGCCTGAGAGCCTTGTGACTCGGCCTTTCAGGCCGCGTTCTGGTGTTTCCAGAGCACGCGGTCCCCAGATGTTGCTTTGAGAAGCTCTCTTGGATTTCTTGGATGTGAGCTCACTTAAGAAAAACACCACGCAGACAGCATAGTGATTGAAGTTATCAGGTGCTCCTTTGTCAGGGACCCGAGCGTACGTGTAAGCGGACTGTGCTGCGTTTCCTGCAGGTCGCCGTGATGACCGTGACCGTCGTCACCTCATTCTACAGGCTTTTCATCCTCGAAGGTTACCACATTTCAAAGTCTGTTTCCTCCCTGTTGCTTTAGGTTAAAGACCGAGGTCCAGAAGCCACAAGAAGGTTTTTTAATTGGTTTTATTGGAGCATCAATCTGGGGGCAATCGTCTCGCTGGGAGGCATCGCCTACGTCCAGCAGAACGTGGGTTTTGTGACCGGCTATCTCATCCCAGCGGTCTGCATAGGCGTCGCCTTCCTGGTCTTCCTCTGCGGCCAGAGCGTCTTCATCACCAAGCCTCCCGATGGCAGCGCCTTCACCTATGTGTTCAAGATCCTGGCATATTTGTGCCGGCCCCAGAAGCGACTCGGAGAGCAGAGTCACAGTGGGTGAGTGCCCAGTTGTGATCGTAGGCTCGGCCCAACACGACTTCCCCATCGCTGTGAATAAAGTGCTTGTTTCGGTCTGACGCAGGCTGATGTGCAGAGCTCCGGGCTAGTGGTTTAATGGCTCACGTCGGCTCGAGCATGTGCTGTGGCATTACTGTCTTCCCGCAGCCAGACTCCAGAGCTCATGCTTCGTGTATAACTTCCACATTGAACTTGCTCTCACTGCTGATTTAGATGGACCTCTTGCTTGTAGAAAGATGAGGGAGGTAGGGGCGCCTGGGTGGCTCAGTGGGTTAAGCTGCTGCCTTCAGCTCAGGTTATGATCCTAGAGTCCTGGGATCGAGTCCCGCATTGGGCTCCTTGCACAGCGGGGAGCCTGCTTCTCCATCTGCCTCCCCTCCCCCTGCTCATGGTGTGTCTGTGTGTGTGTGTGTCTCTGTCTCTCAAATAAATAAAGTCTTTCAAAAATAAAAAAGGTGATGGAGGTAGAAATTAGCAGAGAGCACAGGAGAGATACTATACATACTGTCTACATTTCTCTTATATTCTAGAAGCTTGGAATTTATTTGAATGAGCAATAAAGCAGTTGCTTACTTTGTAGGTGCCCTTCTGTGCTCTAAGCTGTTGTTTCTCACTTGTGAGTCAACAGCTTTGTGGGTCAGCCTGGACCCCATTGTCCCATGGTCACTGCAACTGCTCTGTGACAGAAGGACATAATAATACTTTGAGATGCAGGTAGGGGAACTACATCATCCCCTTTGCATGGGACTTTCCCTGTTTTAGCACCAAAAGCCCCATGGTCCTGAGGGTTTTAGTGCTGAAAGCCCCGTGTCCCGGGGAAGTCCCAGCAAACTGGGACGGATGGTAGGTCACCGTAGATGCCCGTTAACAAGGGCAAGTCTGGACCTTCAGAGACCTCAGCAGTCCTGGTGTTTATTGAAGCGTAATCTATGGGTAGTACAGTGCGTCCGTCCTAGCTGTACGGTTCTGGAATTATGAGCTTATTTAACCATGGAACCGCGATATGGTCAGGACAGAGAATATTTCCATCACCCCAGAGGAGTCCCAGGGACCCTTTGTGAGCGACTCCCTTGGAACATTGTGATCAAAGTAGGCATCTCTGAGGGGCAGTCTGTCCCGGAGCCAGATGCTGACCCCGCAGGGCAGCACACTCCTGGCTGGGTGGCTCTGACTGCCAGAAGGTTCTGCAGGCCGACTCCCAGACCTGCCTCCTTGTGGCTGGTCTGCTTGTGTCTTACGTGTGCCCTTGGAGTCACATGAATGTCTGATACTGGCTTCCATGTGGGAGGTTTGAAGCTGTCCCAGAAGAGCTCTGATGGCCCTGCCCCTTGGCTCCAGGCTGCTGTGCTTCCCGCCGGTCTCCCAGCTGGTCCTGGAATCCGAAGGGCTCAGTGTGGCCTTCGGACTCCTCATTGAGCACTAGCCGTGGTGGCATCGCACTGGAGAAGCCGTAAAGATTCGGACAGCGCTGCCTTCCTGCTGCAGTGCCAGGACCTGACTTCAGGCAGAAGCGGGTTCACACCCAGATGCTTGTCCTGCGGGTTGGTTACTCACGAGCAACATGAGTTCCTCTGCAGGTTCAGTGTGTCGGTGCGGGTGGCCCCTGGCAGACATTTCCGCAGGAGGACAGTCCTGCTTTGTGGATGGTGTTGGGTTCTGGATGCACACGTGGCCTGACGAAAGAGACTGGGACCTACTGCCACTCGGGAGTCTGATTTCCCATTAGGTTTGGTTTGGGACAGCTGGCACAGTTAAGATAAAACGGGCTGTCTTGAGAGAGGTTGGCGGTCCAGAGAATTCTCAAATTACGCTCTCCTCGTGCACAGAGTCCGAGTTCTGTGACCTTGGGCAGGTGAGTGACCTTGCCAAGCCTGCATTCCCGTTTTGTACAGCGGACAGGGGCTCGTCTTACGCGGTCATTGTGAGGCCTGAGAAGCTGATGTGTGCACAGCTATCAGCTGTGGCGCGTGGCGCGTGAGGAGCGCCTGCTGGCGTCAAGGGCTCGGTCAGGATGCGCTTGCAAACGGTCGGGTCCAGAAACCCAGGCAAGTGCAGCATTGCCCAGCGCTCCTTCATCTGGCCCAGGCTGATCTGTGTCTCCAAGAGGTTGACGCGTGGCAAGTCCACGTGTGTTGTTCAGTTCATCGAACTGAGTGGGACGAGTTGTAAACCTTTCCTGAGGTACATACCTCGTTGAGTTGAGAGTCTGAGAATTCATAGCCCCTCTTCCTGGGAGAGAGCCGCCGTGTGTGCACTCAGACCTGGGGAGTGGGGACACTTCTGGGTCCTGTTTGTGTTTCGTGTCATTTGTGTCTGTGGTTCCACAGTGAACCCTCACGTGTTGCAAAATAATACACCGACACTGTGTGTGAGTTAGGGAAGGCGTCAGGTGCCCGTCAACTTGGCACTTCTTTTCAGAATGTCTTGATGGTACAAGACGAGTAACGTGACCAGTAACATTTCTGGGTGGTTCCCTGTGTAAACATGGGTTTCCTACTGGACACTGACATGTTTTTGGAGAAAAACACGTAGGATGTAATGACTCACTGATAGTATCTGAAATAGGTACGCAAGAACTTTACATTTGCTTTTGCACCCCACCCCCAAATTGGAGAAGCTCTGAATATCTTCAAATAAAGTATGACAGTATCTTTAGAGTTTAGAGTTTCTCTCTGAGTGTAGTTTTCCTGGTTATTTTCCCTGCTAGATAAACCACGTATGATTAGGAGTAGTATTTTTCTGAATTAATTTGTGTCTCTCTAGCACCAGGTAGAAGAGACCTGGGCATGGAGTATGTGCTCAGTAAATGTTTGTTAAATTTAACTTAGCTGTCCTGTCCAAAATTCGGCTAAAATACTAAGTTACAGTTTTCAGTTTTTTGCTTCCTCCTCCTGTTCAGATGAAAAAATATCAATGTTTTATGAGACAAAAATGATTTATAATAGTTGTAAATTGGGTAGGAGTTTATAAACTAGAAAGCATGCACTGCCATTTTTTTCCTGAGTCCCAGAACGGAAGAAGGGAAGAATTCTTGAAGGTAATTATTCATGTCCTGGTATTTCTGACTTTAGAGAATATTTGGCAAATACAGCAGCTTTTTCTGTTTCATCCTTAAGAGTCTAGGAGCATGCCTCACTGTTAGAGTGTTTTGGACCTGTTCATTTTATAAGTAGTGAGACTGTCCTAGAGTAAGCGAGCGCCACTGCTCACACACAAGCTGTGATCGAAATGCCTGAGTTCTGAGCCGACACACCTGAGCCTGAGCGTGAGGCCTGTGGCTGGCAGCAGAGGGTGGGTGGCGTCCCTGGTACCTGGGTGTTGGGCTTTGTGGCCAAGGCCCTCTGGCTCAAATCCCAGACCTGTTCTCCAGCTTTGTTACCTTGGGCACATTCTTGCCCTCTCTGACTGGCTTCCTCCTTGGGGCAGTGGGGCCAGAACACTGTCCTGATGCCTCCTCCCAGGGTCGTGGTCCAGGGTAATGAGAAAGCACCCAGTGGACCCGGCTGCCTGTGACATCGTCACGTTACCATCAACACCACAGCTCTCCCTCCCAGAACAGAGCCCTTCCTCCCGGGCCCTTCGTGGCTGCACTTTCCGTCAACAGCTTTAATAGCAACATGGGTGTTGTGGTTGTGAAGTTTTAAAGCCACCTGCTTCAAAATCCCCATACTCCAGCCTGGTTTTTTTCCCCTCAAACGCTTGTCCAGCGATGTCGCTGGCGTAGTGGCCAGCCTTGTTCGGCGCGGGTGACGGGAGCTGGAGAAGAGACCGGTAGTGTGGCAGGAGCCGCGGGTGCCCTTTGTGGCGAGGCCCTTTATTGGCCCTGTTGGCGCATGCGCAGTGCTGGCCGCTGTGTTGGGTTTGCACAGCTAGTGAGCAGGAGGGCCGGAAAGCAGAGCAGTGCAGCAAGCCGGTTCCCCGCCTCCCTGCTTAATTTGTTGCCACGTACCTGATTTCTGGGGCTGGAAGAAAACTAACTCCTTCATTTTATCTCCCAAAGTGAAGGCCTTGGAGTCCTTCAGCACTCTTCTAAACACAGTCTGTTTGATTCATGTAAGAGGTCTCGCGGAGGGCCGTTTACGGAGGACACGGTGGAGGACGTGAAGGCCCTTGTGAAGATCATCCCCGTGTTCTTGGCTTTGATCCCCTACTGGACAGTGTATTTCCAAGTGAGTCGTGACTGTCACGTAGCCATAGCTTTCTGTCCCCGCCTTCGCTTTGGGCGCCACCAAAGTGCAGGGGTGCTGTGCCCTCCTCTGCGGAGTCTCTGGGATCTTGGAATCCTGTTTCCAGTCGTGGAACTCACTCCTGCTGACTTAGGTGTCCTGAAACCCTTTCCATGAGAGATGCTAAGAGCTGCGGGTGTGCTGCTGTTTTTCCAGGCCCCACCTTTGGGTTTAGTCTCCGTGACTTCTGTTCTAAAGTTGCTCTCCAGGGGACTTGTGCGATGACCAAAGAATTGCTCTGTTCTCAGACCTGAGCCCCACGCACGTCCTCGCGGGGCGGCCTGGGGTGGGCGGCCCGCTGGAGAGCTCCCGCACCTAACGGCACCACTTTTCACATGCAGATGCAGACGACGTACGTTCTGCAGAGTCTCCATTTGAAGATCCCGGCAATTTCCAGTATCACAGCCACTCCTCATACGGTGAGAACTGCTGCGATGATGCGAAAATGCTCCCCGGAGCTTACGTGAGAGGCGGTGCCTGCGGCCGGTCGCAGGTCCTTCTCAGGGCTCCGCGGCTGCTCTGACGGGCGGCATTGTCACTGGAGTGGGGACTTGCGCTTGCTTTAGAGACTGTTCTCCTGTGGGCCGTGTTGTTTCCTGGATGGTTGACAGGTGCCAACCAAACGCTAGTCTTCCTACCTGACTTTTTTCTCTGTGAATGCATAGAGGGACAAACCGCAAACGCACTTAGAAGTGAAAATCTTTTTCAGCTCCAGTATCTTGATACTGAGACTTTTCCCTTAGGAGGTTATACTTTGTGGGAATGGACTTCGCTAGAATAAAGATTTTCTCAGTTAGACATTAGTTGTGAGGTGAGCGACTCACTCCTCCCAAGAACTAACCTTGTCTCGTGCATTTCGATTCCAGTTCCCGGCGGCCTGGCTGACCATGTTCGACGCAGTTCTCATCCTCCTGTTAATTCCCTTAAAGGATAAACTGGTTGATCCCATTCTGAGAAGAAATGGCTTGCTCCCGTCATCCCTAAAAAGGATCGCCGTTGGAATGTTCTTTGTGATGTGTTCTGCCTTCGCTGCAGGTGGGGAGGCGTTTTGGTCTCATTTCTGGAGCTCGGAACTGGCCTTAGCCGCTGTGGGTGACCCGGGGCCCCGTGACGGGCCCCTGGGCACTCTGTGTAGGCGCACCCTAAGAGGACGGGGGTGGGGTGTTGTGAGCAGGAGTTGTTCGTCGCTTTCTGGTTTCCATGATGTGAAGGTTAAGATTTTCTCCCTACGGTTCCGCTGTTTTTCTTCTAGAGCCGAAAGCAGTAAAGTGCTCTGGAAAGTGACTTCTGGCGTGGATCAGAGGAGGCTTGTTCTCTCCCTTCTGTTGAGATCGTGGGCGGCGGTCGATAGCTGAATGGATGAATTTTTATATCGGTCTCAAAGTCGTGGGTTCACCCTTGGCGTTCTTAACTTAGGTCCGCTGGTGACTTTGGTCTGTCCCTGAACAATCGCGTGTGTGTTTCGTGAAGAGAAAGGTTTCCTCAAGTCCAGGTTCACGACCAGCACCCACGCCCAGAGAAGGAGGGGATGCGAGCCAGTGTCTGCAGCTCCCCAGGGCCGATGAGGGGAGTTTTCCGTTGGGGGCCTCACTGTGTTTTCACGGTTCTTACATTCCGGACTGGTAGGTTGGAATATCTTCGCCGACATTCTCAGCTCGCTCTGGAGTTCTTCCTTCATTAATATTTGAAATCATTGGACCATAAGACAGCTTAGTTACATAACAAGAACAGAAAAGCTGATCCTCCCAAACCAACCACGTATCACCCACTGTTATGAGGAATTTAACGGTAAGCACTGCTGAGACAGGATTTAATATTCTGCAGCCGGGTTTCCCAGCAGCCTCCGTGTGCCGTCCCCGGAGTGAACATATTGATATAGTACTTAATAGATACAAAGAAATGAGTCTCTAGGCTTAAGAAATCTATATTCCAGGGACTGGGACATTTTAGAAGACAATTACGTTTTCTCTTGATCAAATAGATAATTAAAGCGAGCTTGTGTCTGGATGAAGTGTTTCCTGTGTGCTCTGTTCATGGTTCTGTTTCTCCTCCAGTCCCGTGGCACAGGGGGATTCAGAGCAAATAAAAACTGAATGGCAGTGGGGCTGTGACTGCGGGTCTCATTAAAGCAGGTCCAGAGATCGTCAGGGCTGTCTGGAGTAACTGCTGGCCGGGGATGCTGTTTGTCTGTCCTGCCTCTTTTGAGCAGCTGCCGCAGGCTCAGCTTTGGCCCCGCAGCTCCCTTCTGTCCCTGTACCGGTGGGGCTCTCTCTGCACCACAGCCATGCTGGTCACATGCCAAGGAAGGGGGTCCTAGTTCTCTCCCTCTGTGAAGGGACGTATCCTTGGTTTTCAGGCATTTCCTGGGAGATTCTGGGTTTGGGCTCCTTTAATACCGTCTTGTCTTTCGATTTGATTCCTGGCTGGGTAGCTTCTGGGGGCCGCTCCGAGAAACAGGGAGGGCATTCCTGTGGTGTCTGCACGTGTTTGTGTAGGAGGCAGCTGACAGCTGAGTGACTGCGGAGAGTGCCCCGTGGGCATGGCAGCCAGTGCTCACCAGTGCCAGTGGAGCGCTCGGCACTTCTCGCCCAGCGCTGGGCAGGACGGGCCGTGCTCTGCGGGGTGGCCTGTGCCTCGGGGCGGGGGCTTGGGGCAGCTGGTGTGGTCACACGGCCCTGAGGCTTTGGAGTTGGAGAGTCTCCCGTAGGAACAGGAACCGCCCACCGTACTCGTGTTATTATACTCGTGTTCTCAAACAGCGGAAAGGAGACTCAGAGTCACTAGTTCAGGGATTTTAAGTCTCTGGTACTTGATTTAGGCACAGTTTATTAAGTTAACAGTGGCACGAGCTTCATGCAGCTTTACTTCCAGCTCAAGCGAGCATTTAAGTGGAACATTAGTAAGCTTTGAGTAGAGATTGAAACTCTCAGCAAACCAACATCTTAATAGAAAAGAAACTTTGCCTTTGAACTTACTCCTCTCCCCCATAATCAATCAATATCTTCCATCTAGAATCACGCCTGCTGGGAATGGTTCGTTCTTTCAAGTCTCTTGGATGAGAATGAGGCAGGTCCTAGGGGTTTCTCAAGCACGCATAAGGGAAAAGGAAGTGTGCTCGTTAGTTAGATTTCCTTTCCCCTTAAAGAACCGTGTGCCCCAGAAAGGACTGTGTGCGTACAGTTCTGGGTTACCGGAGCAGCAGATGCTCGCTGGAGGGAAGGCGAACTCAGAAGCATAAAGAACGAAATAAAAACCAGCCGTGATTGCCCTAGAGGCACTCAGCATTACGGCGGTGTGAACCTGCCTGGTCTTGTGTGTCTGCCCACACCCCCTCTGTGTTTTTGCAAGAACGGGATCCCGTTGCTCAAGCCTGATTGAGAAAGTAAGTGTCAGAAAAACCCGAGGAGCATAGTGAAAGCCGTGTGTGTTACATGTAAGGAGGGAAAATCGTAGATAGAGAGGAGCCGTGGCGCGCGCACACACACGCTCATTCACGGGTCGTTCTCCCACCACCGTCAGAGACCCATGGTTACCGCTCTGCGGGCGCTGGGGAAATGACGGATATGATACATGGTAGATATGTTGTATTTCCTTTGCCCCCTTCGATGACCAGCCCTGAAGCGTCGTGACTGTCCTTCCCCGTCAGCTGTTCCTCTGCAGTCCTCTGTGGTTGGGGCTCGGGGTGCCTGGGAGCATGACTGGGCATTCCTGCGGGGGTTTCTGCAAGTGTAAGCAGGGCGTCCCTTTAAGGCGTTGGACGAGCCGACAGAGTTCCCTTACGGGAAGCCTGTGACTCCGCCCTCATCCCAGCCATGGGCCCACCCATCCGCGTGCCGGCCCCTCCATACCTTTGGTGGTGTTGTGGGTGCTGGTCAGCACGGGCGTAGGCGGGACTCTGTGTGCGGCCTTCGGGGCCGAGAGCATCCTGAAGTTGGGGCAGAGCCTGCTGAGAGCCTTTCCCTGGCTCATATCTGGCATTAGTTAAGCGCGGGTCCGCAGCACGTTTTCAAAAATTAGTATGACATAGTCGATCCGTGGTCATGACAGACGCACGGAGGAGAGCCGGGGAGCCCCCAGAGCATCCGTAACCCCCCCTTCCAGGGTGACCGCGTGATGTCTTCCAAGGACATTTGCTGTTACAGCTAAGTATGTCCTTTTTTTTAAAGAGAAATGAAACCGACTATTCACAGCTTATGACTTAACTCTTCCTGATTCTGTTTTTCTATGTCAATTACACTTAAGTCACGGTGTTTAACAGCTAAACGCGCCGTGTTAAATACACCATCAGTTCTTCCGTCCTCTCGGAGCGGGTGGTGGCTCACTCCAGTCTGTCTCCCGCCAGACCCGCTTGTGCACACGCCCCGGCCATCTGCATGTCTGCCTCGGCTCTCTGTGCCCTCAGTGGAAGGTGTTCAGGCCACGGGCACGAGTTCCGCTGCCAGCTCTCTTGTCAGTGCTCGTTACTTTCTCTGCGAATCTCTTCCCTGAAGGATTTAAACACGGAACGTCTTTGTTTGGAGGCATGTTACAGTGATGACGATTCCCCCCGTTATCGGACCCCAGATTCTGTGTGCAGTTAGGCCCTGTGGCATTTTGTGCCGGCGTTTTCTTGTTCGTGGTGACATGCAGTCAGACCTTTCATTGGAGGAATATTCTTTCTAGTAATTTCCTGTTTTCTTGAACTTTATTTACGGTATTTTGCAGTTTTACGCATGTCTTCATTTTAGGTGCTGTGCATTTTGTACTAGGTTTATTCCTAACCCCTTGGTGTATTTTTGCTCGCTCCCATAAGGAATTTTTTTTAAAAATTCTGAGTTCAAATGAATTCTTTTCAAACGGTCACTTGTTTTCTTCAGACAGCATGGGTTCCCTTCCTGCCGGCAGGTGACTCTCCCTCCCTGCCTCTCTGGTGGGCGGTGTTGGTGGGACTATGGGTTAGTGCTGGGAGAGCTGGCGGTTGTGGAGAGCCCGCCGCCCCCTGGGCTCTGACAGGCGCCTCCAGGGCAGCTCCCCGAAGCTTAGAACTGGAGTTTGAGATGCATATTCATGGTGATGCTAAATTTCTAACCTTTATTTCAAGGTTACTGGGTCTGTTTTGGTTTCCAAGAGGATTGCATCCTCCCCCCACCGCCCCATCTCCGGAAATTGATGGTTTAGTTTTATTAAATTCTTGATGCTCGGGCCTCCTGGGTGGCTCAGTGGGTTAAGCCTCTGCCTTTGGCTCAGGTCATGATCCCAGAGTCCTGGGATTGAGCCACGCATTGGGCTCTCTGCTCAGCGGGGAGCCTGCTTCCCCCTCGCTCTCTGCCTGCCTCTCTGCCTACTTGTGATCTCTGTCTGTCAAATAAATAAATCAAATCTTAAAAAAAAAAAAATTCTTAATGCTCCTTCCTGCATTTCTGAAACAAATGAGTCTGTCCAGAGGGCAGCCTGTGGCAGTCTGCGTTCCTCCACCGCTAGCTGACAGCGGTCTGCGGTCTGACGTTGGGGTCGTATGGCTTCAGAAAGGGAGTTGGTCGGCCCCCAGTTTCTCTGGGCAGGAGAGTGTCACACCGGGGGAATTCCTGTGCTCCCAGGGGAGTTCAGGTCTTTGCCTTGAAAATCACATGAGCCTGTTACTCTCTCAGGAGAAATGGGATGATGTTTTCACCTTTTCCTCAATTTTGTGCAGATTGTGTTTTCTCTTGAAACACTTAGGTGTTTTGTTTTTTTTTTTAATGTCCTGAGTAAACTGTTCATTTTATTGAGTTTTAGAAAAATTATTGGACTGGAGATAAAAATTACCTTTTCAATAAATGCGTTTCCTTCCTCTTTTCCAGTTTCGTGTATTTATGTGCTTTTTTTTTTCTTTTTAAATCAGGCTTGCCAGAACTGTGTGTATGTGATGATTTTTCCGTAGAAGTATGTCTTGAATTTATCAATTTGACTTTCTTTGTGTTTTCTAACAACAGAGAACAAGACAGGATTTCTATTACCTTGGGTTTGTTTTGTGATTTTCTCTCTCGTGAGTTACTCCAGCCTTCATTTACTTTTGCTTTTTCTTCCCCATTTAATAGTGAAAACCGTGGAATGGCATGAATTTGCCTGTCACTGACACTTTGGCAGGTCTCATGTGCTTGGATTTGTTGTAATTTTGTCGTCTTCTAAGGCGCCTGAACCTGCGTTTTACTTCGTGACCCTGCTTGATTCGGAGAGCGGTTTTCCTCGTACTGAGGCTGATCCGTGGGTCGGTGGTGTCTCGTCTTACTGTGGAGTTGGGAGAGGTCATGGCTTTACAACTCCCGCCTTTGGACTGCAGGCCCTCCTTTCTGGCCTGGTGGCACTTTCTGGAAATGTTCATAGGGAGCGGAACAGGATAGATCCTCTGTTGGAGCTCCATGGGCTGTTTTATCGGACGCGTTCTAGCAGGAGCCCCGACCCGTGCGGCCTGCGAGGGGCGCCAGAGCCCTGCGGATAAGCGTGCAGCCCAGGAGCGAGTGGCGGACTGCGCATCGTCTGCTGAATGGGCCTGGGTCCTGCCACACCCTCTGTCAAACACCGTGTGGGTCTCCCAGTGCGACCCCACGAGCACACACCTTTGTGTCCCCAACCCGTTCACTGAATCCTGAGCTGTGGGTCGTGGCCACGGGGGCCAGGGTTTGCCTTTGGGCCTCCGGATGGCAACCCTTGCACCAAGCAAGCCTCGTGGTTTTTGTCCACTTGTTCGGCTGACAGGGACTTGGAGAGCCGTGTGTCTGTCACGGTGTCACTGTGTCTTTCTTCTCTGGGGTTAACTGTGTCCCCTGGGGGAGAAGCAGTCCCGAGCCCGCGCCTGCAGCCAGATTTTCGTGCCGTTCCCCTTTCCAGAGCGTGGCGCGTCCGTCTCTCCGTTCGGGGAGGATGGTGCCGGCGTGTCTGTGACGCTGTGGGCAGAGGGCCGTGCGTCGGTGCAGAGGGCGCGTGTGAAATAGAGCGCATCTGTGATGTCCTGTGGGCTTCTCTTGAATCTTTCTCTCTGCTCGTGTCACGTGGCGTCACCTCGTCCTTTGCTGGTGACTGCAGGCCGTCGTCCGCCAGTCCTTCCCCTCCCCGCCCCCCGCCGTGCTGGTACGCCTTCCACCCTCGTCCTACCCACACCCACGGGTTTGCTTTCCTCTGACCTCTGCAGAGCCGTGGGTCACTGAGGAGTGTGCTGTGTCGGCCATTCCGGCCCCTAACGTCACGTGCGTGTGGGTGCTGCCTTGTTAGTTCCCTGCTGTTACCTCCTGACGTCCTGCGCGGGGCCTCAGTGCTGGCGACTCCCTTCCTCCATGAGCAGCGTCTGCGAACAGCGCTCTGTGCCGCTGCCGTCTGCGTGGTCAGCCACGCGCAGCACACCTCCGGATCCTTCCCGACCCACCACAGGAGAGCCCTCCCTCTCCCCACTGGCCTCGTCCTCTGTGTCCCCTGGCCAGCACCTCTGTTTCAGCCTCTCCCCTGATCTGCACAGCGTGCGTGTCGCGGGTAAGACCACGAAGCAGGTCTTGTCCCCATTGGCACCCCCAGGCCCCGCACGCAGGCACACATGTCCTCTCACTGGTCCAGCCTTGCGTGTGGAGAAGAGTGTCTCCAGCTTCAGTTTGCAGCCCTCAGCACGGGCTGAGAGAGTCCTTCCTGCAGACCGGGCTGCTCTAGAATTGCCCAGAACCTTCCAGCTGCACGCTGGTGGCTGGTGCGGTGACCTTGCAGTGTGAGGGGAGCCTCTGCTGACCCAGAGGAAGCCACTCACACTTTGTCCCATGCCCAGAGGACAGCTGTCCCTTGTAGACAAGACCCTTCATGCCACTACCAGAGTCCTGGCAGAGAGAGCCACGGGCCCTGCCATGCCTCAGAGGCCCCATCCAGAGCAGCCAGGAGCCCCAGGCAGACGGCTCTGCACACCCGGTCTGCTCCCGCACTTCCTGCTAGAAGCCAGGGTGTGGAGGCGGGGGGATCGGGGTCCCCTCCACGCGCCTCCAGGGAGGGGATGCAGGTCTTTCTGACAGAGGTGAGCCAGAGGCCTGTCCTTACCGTGCTCCTTTGATAAGTGCTCTCCTGGTGGGACATTTCACGTGACCTGTAGTTTGGGGGCCGATTCCAGAATTCGTCTTCCCCATCCTGTTACTGGTAGCCTGGACCTTCTCATTCTCAGGTTTCTCTCAGACAGCTGACCTTCCTCGTTCTCACGCTTTTAAATACATTGCGCTTGCATAAATATTAAGTACTCCGGCCCATTATGCCATTCACAGAGTTCTTTAGGAACAAGACCGGTGACCTCTCTGACCTAAGAACTCGCTGCTACGCTGTTGCCTCTCCGCTGCACTCTGAGCGGCCTGTGCCTTCCTCACAAGGAGGGGCTGCTTGGGCGCTTGCTCATTTCCCTGTGCAGTTTTGTTGCCCTCGTTGCCCTTGACAAATGACCGAGCGAGATTGAGGGCTGCTGGGGGTGCAAGCTTTCGCCGGGGTTCGGCGGGGAGACGGGCCTCATCAGCTGTGGCCGGGGCTGTAGGCTAATGCCCGGAAGTCAGCGGGCCAGCCTCAATCCCTTAGCATGGCGAGAAAGACGACTCGGAACTCAGTGCCCCCAATGAGTGGATGCGTAATTACGCTCCTCACCGTAGGCGGGTAACAGAAAGCGATCGGGACGGCGGTGATCGGGGGCCATCCCGACGCTGGGGCAAAGCCCGTGTGGGCAGCGTCCGTGGTGTGAGGCGGTGTGAAGACCCGCCGGAAGGGGTCTGGTGGGATCAGTGTTGGAGTAACTGTTTAGGAAGTCTTGAGTGTGCGGTCCTTTAGGTCGGGCGTTTCCGGGGGCGCTGGGCCACACCCTTCCACTTTTTCGAGTAGTCTGTAAGCATCTTGCAGCAAGCCTGTAGTGTTTTAGTTTAATTGCAAACGTTAACGAATAAGTGTTCTATTAACCTCCTTATGAATTTCAGGAATTTTGGAGAGCAAAAGGCTGGACCTTGTCAAAGAGAAAACCATCAATCAGACCATTGGAAAAGTCGTGTATTATGCCGCTGACCTGCCGATATGGTGGCAGGTGCCACAGTACGTGCTGATTGGTGTCAGTGAGATATTCGCCAGCATAGCAGGTGGGCCTTCTCTCGCGCGGGTCTGGGGCTGGTGTGGTGCGGAGGGGACGGGGCAGGATGTCTCCCTGTGCGCTCTGGTAGGACGCACGGAGACACAGGGACCCGTGTTTCATGGCAGCAGCTGTGGTCTTGAATGTGAGTCGGTAATTACGTGGTACCGTGGCTGAGGCTTTTGTTTTGGGGGTAGAAACGGGGCTCCCAGAGACATTTCTATGGCTCATCCACTACCGTGGAGGTGCCACAGAGAGAGAGGGAGGAAGAGGCCGTGGGTTGTTCCTCCCAGGTTGGACACTTCCTGACCACGGCTCTGTGGTTCTGCTGTGGCGGCCCAGGCACTAGCCACTGCCCGAGCTCTGGGTGTGTCTGCTTTATGAAGGACGCAAACCTGTTCGCAAAGTCCTCGCTCCTCCCATGAGCC
Source organism: Lontra canadensis (assembly GCF_010015895.1). Lineage (NCBI taxonomy): Eukaryota > Metazoa > Chordata > Mammalia > Carnivora > Mustelidae > Lontra > Lontra canadensis. Next base: position 397,174 of record NW_022631176.1, on the reverse strand, counting down.
GTGTGCTGTGGGGTGCGGACAGGCACATTGTGTGCAGACCAGTTCCATGCTGCTGGGAGGGAGGGACGGAATTAATGATGACCAGAGCCCAGATCGATTGTGGGGGATTGTGGTTCCCGCCGCACCTGTCACCAGACTCCGCAGCGTGTGCTCATGACTCTGGAGGGTGAACAGAGTGGTCCTGCGTTTGGAATATGTTGTAAATCTCCACGTGGGCTTGTTACAAAAACCTGAATTTATAGGTGTCTCATTGAGATTATCTTAGATGTGTCGCCTTGAAGATGGAAGTCTTACCCGGAATCTGCATTTTAGTCTGTATGTGTTGTTCATACCCTCCTTAGTTGAGAACAGAGAAGTTTGCTTTTTTAACCATAGAGATCAGTGCAGGAGCCAACACGTCAGACGTCACCGTGACGTGGGAGAGCAAGGACTTGTCCTTTTGCCCCGTGACCGACTTGCAGGACTCTCGTGGTGAATAGAAAGGGCCCCTGATTTCTTGACCTTGTGTTAGATGCAGTCTTCAGAGCAGGGAAGGGAGCCGCCCTGCTCACCCGAGTCCCCACATGGGCCCCGTGCTAACCCTGCCGCACGTTCAGGCAGCGGCAGTGTCGGCCCCGCTCTCACGGAAACAACCTCTTCTTCTGCAGGTCTCGAGTTTGCCTACTCGGCCGCCCCCAAGTCCATGCAGAGCGCCATAATGGGCTTGTTCTTCTTCTTCTCCGGTGTTGGCTCGTTCGTGGGCTCCGGGCTGTTGGAGCTGGTGTCCCTCAGAGCCATCGGCTGGATGAGCAACCACACAGACTTCGGTAAGGGCCGCGCCGTGCTTGAACATGGCCACTGGCCAAACCCGCGCTCTGGCTGCGGCGGGTGGTTGTGTTAGCGGAGGACGCGGGCTCGGGCTGCGTGTGGTCGCAGTAGTGGAGCTCGGCCACCGGGGAGCTGCCTGAGACCCCGCCCCGCCTGGTCCCCTGCGTCCTTGTGCGTTTGCCGGGAGCAGCTGAGCCTCTGGGTCTGCGGGGCTGCTGCTTCCTCGGAGTTCCACGGCTCAGTCCAGTCCGTGTCACCAAGTTGTCTCCATTCACCCGGGTGTGTGTGTGTGTGTGTGTGTGTGTGTGTGTGGTGTTTCTCTTTCCTGACAGCACTTCTACATTTTCTGCTGTTAAAGACACGGATAGATAGTAAGTTCCTTTCTTGAGTCACAGCTGTGACTCGTGACTGTCAGGAGGGGATTTTACGGCTCATGCCAGTAGGGGGCATGGTGGGGCGCTGAGCAGAATCACTTACCAAAGAGAGTTTTGGTGTTCCCAGATTTATGGTAGCTTTTAACTGGGTGCAGGAGTTGAAGGTTTTCCTCTTCTGTCTGGCCTGTGAAAACTGTCTTCTTACTTGTTCTTGTTCAGTCTGCGGCATTTCCGTGGGTCCAGGGCCCTTAGCCACTTTTGGGTCCTAAACCCCCTTGGAACTCTGATGAGAGCCTGGGGACCTGCCCCAGGAAAATACACAATTCCAAAGACCCTTCCCTGACTAAGCTAACATTCCCGTCGTGAGGGGTGAGTTCCAGCCTGTGGAGTCCCAGGGTGATTTCCAGAAACCACAGCCGCTCCTGTGGCCCCGGGAGCCCCAGCCTCGCTGCGTTCCGGCTGTGGGAGCGTCCCCAGGGCTGGCTTAGAGGCCAGGTTAGGGCTTTACTGTTGATCCCCGGGCCCCTGGGCGGGTGAGCGGCAGTGGAGCGCGCAGCAGGTGCACGGTGGCTTCCAGGAATTCTCGCAGGTTCTTGGTGTCCCGTGATCTGTTTTTCTGTGCATGGGACGGACCTTCTACAGACAAATCCTTGATGCAGAGAGCAAAACCCTGTTGATTCTTCTGTTTCTTTGTCTTACTTTTCAGCATATCTTGAAGGATTGGTTGTTTTGATGATCTCGATTGATTGCTTTCCAGTGATTTCATCCCCTTGTCACTGATTATCTTCAACTTTACCATCATTCGCCCTTTATTTCTGACAGTAGCTTCCAGCCCCCCGCTGTGAAGCTTGTCTCCAGTCCTGGTGCCCAACTTGGAGCTGGATCCTGTGTGCCCGTATCATTTTCAGAGCGGTGTGTCTTAGGACAGCCCCACACCATGTTTAGTGCTGTCCTTATTTTCACACCAGTAAGTAGAGTTTCAGCGAGCTGTGGCCACAGCCCCCAAGGCCCCTGCAGCCTGGTTGGCAAGGAGGGGATGTGGATGTGGGAAATGCACAGTGAGCCAGGCAGGTCCCCCCCAGCACCCTCCCACCTGGGGATTTGGGGAGAGAATGGGACCAGGTAATCCCCAGCATACACGCGCAAGTAAAATCTGGCAGTAGAGGTAGCGGCAGGTGTCGTCCTGGGCGCCGTCTGTGCTTTTCCTGGCTCCCTGCTGCCCCAGTCCTTCCCTTCTGCACTTGTGTTCAGGCTGGTGGTGAAGCAGCGGCCTTGAGCTCGCGTAGCCTCTCACGATTGATGTGCGGAGTGGCTCCCTGTGCAGTTACAGGACTGCGGGATGGAGGTGGAGCCCGGCACTGGCTCCTCTGCTCCTTTCCTGGCCTGTTCTCCCAGTTGGCTGGTGCTCGAAGTCCTCGTCATCGTCCTCGTCATCGTCACGTAGATCCGAGATGACTCAGGCTGTGAAGCACACCGATCTTTTTTTTTAAGGGTTTTTTTTTTTTTTAAGATTTTTTTTTTTTTAAAGATTTTATTTATTTGTCAGAGAGAGAGAGAGCAAGCACAGGCAGACAGAATGGCAGGCAGAGGCAGAGGGAGAAGCAGGCTCCCCGCCGAGCAAGGAGCCCGATGCGGGACTCGATCCCAGGACGCTGGGATCATGACCTGAGCTGAAGGCAGCTGCTTAACCAACTGAGCCACCCAGGCGTCCCAGGATTTTCTTTTTATTTGACAGAGAGAGAGAGAGAGATGTCACACATAGAGAGGCAGGCAGAGAGAGAGAGGAGGAAGCAGGCTCCCTGCTGAGCAGAGAGCCCAATGCAGGGCTCGATCCCAGGACCCTGGGATCATCACCCGAGCTGAAGGCAGAGGCTTAACCCACTGAGCCACACAGGTGCCCCAGGGGTTTTTTGTTTTTTTTTTTTAGATTTGTTTTAGAGAGAACATGCATGAGCAGGGGGAGGGGCAGAGAGAGAGAGAGAGAATCCCCAGGCAGACTCCACGCTGAGAGGGGAGCCCGAGGCGGGCCCAGTCCCGCCACCCTGAGAGCATGACCTGAGCTGACTGAGGTCAGTAGTCAGATGCTCCGAAGACTGAGCCCGCTGGTGTGTACGATGTGCAGCGCGCGTCTTGGAAGGTATTGAATCTGGATCAGGATGCGGTCCGTTTCGGGAGGCTGCCCTGGGCCTGCCGGGTCAGTCCGCTCACCGGCCCGCTGGCTGCTCGCGGCCGCGACGCTGGGCACCATGGACTCCTCCTCTTGGCTGTGCTCTGTGCTCTCGGGCTCCGTTCCACACGTGGGTCTGGCTCCATCACCTGCAGTCCGTTCTCTGACCCTGAGGAGAAGCCACGCGGCGAGTCAGTCACGACTCACTGGTCTTTTCTGCTCTCGCTGGGTGTTGGTGATGTTGCGGGTGTGAGGCTGTTGTGAGTGAAGCAGCTGGAGACCTCGCTCGTATGTCTCGGGGGACCTGTGAGCTCATTTCTCCGGGGCCCAGGAGCCTGTCTTGTCCAGTCCAACCTCCCAGAGTTCACCGTCTTCAGGGGTTATTGTCCTTCGGTTTGCGATGAGGCCCAAGAAGTACAGGGTGATGGTGGGCGGCAGACAGGTCTCTGAATGCCCTTTCTGACCCCACACAGGCCGACCCTAGCCGGGAATACTCGTTCTCTTGGCATGCCAGTTTTGAGCTTCGGAAGTTTTAATACTTATTTACATCTTCACTTGAGAGGGAGAGTGAGCACGTGCCCGAGGGAGACACAGGCTCCCCACTGAGCAGGGAGCCCCAACTGTGGCTCGATCCTGGGATGGTGACCTGAGCCGCAGACGGACTCTCAGCTGACTGAGCCCCAAGGGCGCCTGCGCTTTGGAAGTTTGGAGTGACTCCTTAATTTGGGGGCTCCTGTTTCAGTTTTAGCACGTGGAATGACATCATCGGGGTCCCACCAGCAAGCCTGTGCGGCACCGAGGAGCTAAAACAGCAAGTGGCGACAGCAAAGCCCGGGCACTGGGGGGGCTGTGTGGGCCTCCCAGTACCTGGGACGGAGCCCGGCACACTGTAGGGGCTCAGTCACTGTCCTGACTACCGTGTAGACTGTAGGAATGCAGGTGCTACCAGATCCCTTCCCAGGCGACGCATGGGGGCAGCCCTCATCTTCCGCAGCCCACCCGAGCGCTGGTTCGGATGTGTGCTCTGTCTGTTGTTCCTTGTGTGCAGAGTAGAAGCGCCGCGGGGCACTGAGTCAGTGAGTGTGTTTCAGACACAGGGCAAGTTCCAGAACACCCCAGCCTCACGACCCAGCGTCAGACAAACGGGAGCGCCCAGGTCTGATAAGTGAATCAGAGAGCTGCTTCTGATGTGTGTGAGCGAGGGATGCTCTGGAGACGCTGTGGAGCGAGTACATCTTTGCTCATCTGTTGAGAAATGTGTCTGCCTTTTCAGTGGGTGACAGATGGTGGACATGGTAGGACACCTGTGGGCCGTGGCGACGGGGTCAGGCTTTTTAGGGAGCCCAGGGTGACGTGTGTGAGCGTCTCTGGATGTTTCGGTGCAAACATTGTGTTCTGCACACACACTTCTCCACACGGAGCGGTGGTGGTCAGTGGTGGCTGGAAACTCTAGCGGAAAGACTCTCGCTACAGACTTGACGGTCCTGGACCCATGAGGACCATGGGGATGGTCCCAGGCGGGCGCTGGTGACGCCTTTGTGCGTCCCGGGTCCTGTGTGGGGTGCCCTGTGTGCACGCGCTCTGCTCACTGCTGTTGCCCCCATTTCACGGGGGGTGGGGGGCAGCCCAGCCCAGACATGGCAGGCCACTTGGCTTTGAGCTGCACTGGCTGAGCTTCAGGGTCCGTCTGGAACCTCTTCAGCCTGGGTGGGGTGTGTTGGGAACAGAATGGGGCAGCGCGTGCGAAAGGCCGTGCTCAGTGCTTGGGGCAAAGCTGAATGTCAGCTACGTTAGCTGTTGGGACGGAGGATGCACCCGTGTCACCTTGAGGATGCTAAAACCTGAACCTTTTTGAGAAAATTTTAAAACCCTGTGTTAAAAGACTCTGTACGTCGAGTGTCTGTCAGCCGTCTGCCCTGGCTTGTGACGGGCACCGCCGCGTGGGAGGGCGCTTGCTGCCCAGGAACTGCTGCCCGGCACAGGACACGCGCAGCTCCTAGGCGCATGCGCCGTCCGGGCGGGCCCGCGGTGTGGCGTGTGGCGTTGATGAGTGTCCCGGTTCTAGACCTGAGCTGTGGAGAGCGTCACTTTACCATCGGCCTACGGGTGGGTCCTCAGGACAGCTGTGCGCACTGGGTCAGCCCGCAGCCCCCAGAGAAGAGCACCGCGGAGAGAGACCGGGAGGAGACACCACCCCATCCAGTATCACTTCAGGGGCGGCACAGGGCCGTAGTGGGGTGGTTTGTTCCCTTTCCCCAAACTTTCTGTACTGGAAGAATTTAAGGAAAAAAAGACTTTGTCAGCGTTGTTTGGACACTCCCCTCGTTCACCTCGGACGGTTTCCTCCAGCCCGCCGATGGATTCTTGGGAGCCGCGGTCTGAAATAGGTCTTGTTGCTGTGCTTCCCGCGCCAGGTGCTGTGGCGTCATCCTCCCGTCGACCAGTGGGAGACTTTTGCGGGGGGCGGGGGCGTTCACGCCAGAGACCCCGGTCCTGAGCCTGTGGTAGAGACAAAGCTGGCTTCAGAGCAGCGTTTGTGGCGGTTGAAGAAGCAAAGTACTTACGTATTTTGAATAATAGAGATAAGATTTTCCCCTCGTCCTTCTTGTCGTTGTTCTTTTTTTAATAACCGCAGTGAAAGATCACCGTGACCTTGCTAGGAACCGAACTTAGTAGCTGAGCTCTTGAACAGTCCCTAAGTGCGGCTGACGAACTTCCTTCTCCCTCTTTCTCCGCAGGCAATATTAACGGTTGCCATCTGAACTATTACTTCTTTCTTCTGGCCGCGATTCAGGGAGCCACCCTCCTGCTTTTCCTGATCGTTTCTGTGCGGTACGACCGGCAGCGCTCGCGAGCCAGCGGGGCGCCTGCCAGCAGGAGGACCTGACGTCCCGAGGCCACGGCCCGGACTGCAGGCAGCCACGTGCTGAGCAGGAGAAGCTTCTCCGACTTCCTAACCACGTGCGTGGTCCCTGGATTGCGTCTCCTCTTCTCCCAGATGAGCTGGGTAAGTGCCTTTCCGTGGTCCCCCTCTTGGAGCAGACGCAGGCTCCTCATCTGGACCGCCGGGAGCCGCAGGGACGGAAGCTCTCGGCCGAGCCAACGGGGCCTCGGGAGACTGCGTGTGTGTCCGTCGGCGTCCTGGTGTGTTTCCTCCCTGTAGACCGAATGAGCTCACTTTGTTTTCCTTTTTGATTAACGCACGTCTGCTTGTCCGGAGGAATGGGAGGGCTTTTAAAGAGGTAAAAGTCAATGCTGCAGAGATGTTGTGCGAAGGTCACGTTGACGGTTTCTGTCGAGAGATGTGGGTCCCGCCGTTGCCCGGCTCGTCGGTGCGGGCCAGTAGTGAACCTGTTGTGTCTGCTGCTTCAGAAACAACTTCTGTTTTCAGCCATTGACGTCAAATTTTTTTCTTAAGAAAGAACTTGCATCAGGAAATACTTAAGACTGTGTGTCCTATCTCAAGCTACAAAACAATATACAGGGTATTTGAAACCTCGCCTAGTCTGTGTTTCTGGATCACTTCCTTCCGGACACCACTGAGGTTGAAGACCAGTCGTGGAGGACCGTTAGGGACACGTGACTAGGAGCAGAGTCTGTGTCATTCGAGACCGTTGGCAGTGTTACACGTTACCTGTGGACTCGAGCTGTGTGACGTCACCGGCTCCTGGATTGTTCTGGTACTGGATGTGGGGTTGCTAATGTTGTGAAATAAACTGTTCTCTGTTTGTTGCTGTATTTTTGGTGTAACGTTATTACAAAAGCCCCACAAATATGAAGCCCATTGACTGTTCATGGGGGTTCGTACACCGCCACGTGGGAGGTGCAGTTTCCCGAGTCAGCAGGTGACAGAATTAGTGAAATCACTTGCTCTGTCTCAGCTCTTTGATTTTTCCCAGATAGTGATTCTTGCGCCTGCTCTGTATTAAGACAGTTTTACTAATGGAGGAAGAAAATGAACACAAAACCCCTGCACTGTCGTTTGTCTGTAATACACAAAATGGAAAGCTATAGGGAGATCCCGTGATGGCTGGAGTTCTGGCAGAGCGAGACAGACGACTGTTCTCAGTGGGGCTGACGGTGTGAGTTTGGGCTCAGAAGCACCGATCTCACAAATACAGATTCTACTAGAGGTATAATTTATGTCTTCAGGATAGACTGAAAACTGTTAACCTGTGCTGTGAAAAATACATTGTCTCTGTTGAAGGAAGTAGTGGGGAAAGGGAAAAAGAAGGTCGAATGATGGGGCCGGGCTGTGTCCGCCTCGTGCACCTTGCCGTGTTCACGCCCTGGCATGGGGAGGCGGGACACGGGGCACCCTCCCGGGGGTGTCCCCAGATCTCTGCAGGCACCGTCCAGGAAAGTCTCCCAAGTTCGTTGGAGGACTGGCAGGTCAGAGCGACAGCCGTGTCGTTTTCCAGCTGAACTTGGGTTTGTGGGTGATCGCGTTCACCCTGTGGCACGGCGCCGTGGTCGAATACCACTTTCCAGTCGCAGGAGGCCGTCGGGCACGGTGGGCCCACCCTGAAGGCTTGCTGAGTCTGCAGCTTGCGTCAGCCTCGTGCTCTGCTGGGAGAGCTCCTGCCTGCCTTCTCTGTTGGAGGACGACAGGACGGGGCTCTTTATCTCCCCCCAGTATCACAGGCAGATCCAAAGAGCAGGTTTTAAGAGGACGGAGCTTTCCCACATGAGCTTGTGGGAGCAGGACCTTGGTCTGGTTTCAGGGGGACCTGTGAAGCCTATCTGGCGCCATCCCTATGTCCCGCAGTTTCTCTGGGACCGGGGGAGTGGTGGGGGGTGCCTGCTGGAACGTCCCCCATCTCACCAGGGGGGGATTGAGATGCCCCTTGGTGGCGGGTGGGGACGCATAACCCTCTGTGTGTGATGTCACACAGTTTCAAAACTCCACCAGGCTCTGGTGGCTTCCAGATGCTCGGTAACGCGGCACGGACGCTCGCCAGCGCTTCCGAAATGTTCTGCTTGGTACAGGACGGCCCCGTCACATGGAAATGAGAGCACGTGAAAGAGGAACAAAGTGCTGTCATAACCCGAAAGTGACTCACTGTCGTTGAAACGGGCCAGATACTTTATGGGCACTTGCGGGTTGAACAAAGTCAGTGTAGGAGACGCTTGAGAACATTTGTCGTAACAACTCAGTCTTACGGAAACGGGGCCTTTTCCAGGAAATGGGATGTAAAAAGTGCCTGGTTCAAATCGAACATGTGAAATAAAGGAGAAACACAAAATAGAAAGCAAAGGGGGAAAAGAGGCCCACGAGGCAAGGCTGCGTAACTCTGGAAAATCAGCATTTACCGATCTCTGTATCGGCCGCAAGCGCAGGGCTCCCTGGAAGTGAGACCAGTGTGGTGCTGGGGGGGGCGTCGCTCTCGTCCTACTGACTGGACCCAGCCAGCACCGCAAGGGGAGCAGCTGAGTCACGGGCTCTGATGGGGGTACGGGGGACCCGGCAGGAACCCCTTGTTTCTCCTCTGGCTGTGCTGATTTTCCAGAGTTTTGAATCCAGTAAAATGGGTCCACTACGGAGCCGAGGAGGTGGCAGACCGCCTGGTGTTTTCAAGAAACGCAGGGTCAGGCCCTTGACCTGGAGGACTCCTGCGGTCAGGACTGAGCTGGACAGACAGGTCTAGGACCGGTCACTGGCTCAGCCTCCACCTCCTCCCCCAGCTCCCCCAGGCGGAGTCCCAGTCGCTCTCCGCACTTCCTCTTAAACATAGCTCAGTGTCTTCGTCATTAGTAGCATCGCCGGAGCCCAAGCCTGGAGACCTGCCTAGACATGTCCAAAGGGCTTTTTCTCCCTGACGATGACTCCTTGGGGCTGGAGACCCAGATTTGGAGTCATCACGGAGAGATGATGCTTGACGCCTGAGCGCGCAAGCCCCCCGGAGGAGGGATGGGACTGTGGCCACTCGTGGGATCTGAGGTCAAGGAGGTGAGGGCGGACCTTGTGCACCGCATGCCCCTGCCCAGTGAGATGACGCCTTCTGGGGAGTGGTGAGCTCAGTTTTGGAGCCCTGGGTGTGCAGGTGCATGAGGTGCCTGCTTGTCCTGCAGGGTCGCAGAGCAGAGGGCCTGTAGCAGGGGCTGTGGGGTGGGGATGGTCCTCACTTCTGTCCCTCCCTCCTTCCCTCCCTCCGTCCTCCCTTCTTTTCATTTCTGTCTTCTCTGTGCCCTTCTCACCTTCTAAGAGTGCCAGGCGCAGGGAGGACTTCGTGTTCTTTCTTCCTGTTTTTGGAGTGGGGAGAAACAAGCTGTAGGGATGTCAGCGTCTATATAAGGGGAGAGTAGGGGCACGGAGAGCGCTGGACCCTGAGGTAGCGTCCTTGCTGCCTCAGGTGGACCAGGCTGGACTGGGCTCGGGTCCCCCGAGTGGGAAGAAGGGTCATGGTGGGATCGTTTGGAGGCCCCTCCCCTGTGGCAGGGCACAAACCTGCACAGAGGGCCCCAGTTCGTGGAGGACGTCTCCGTGTCCTCTCCATCAGCAAAAGCCTCGGGCAGAAAGGCAAGGGGTGGAGAAGGGTGCGGGAGACGCTGGGTGCCCCCACCACGTGTGTGTGCCACGTGAGGACGTGAGAGCCCAGACGCTCCTCATAGTAGATCCACCTCTCAGGGTCTGTCCTGGCTGAGGAGGACCGGGCTGCGGTACCGGAATGCATGGTGTCCCCCAAAAGTCATGTCCACCCAGAGCCTGCGGTTGTGGCCTTCCTGGAAATAGGATCATGGCAGGTGGAACCGAGGTGGGTCCTGAATCCAGTACTGCTGTGTCCTCCCGAGCAGAGGGACGCTGGACTCGGGCACTGGGGAGACAGAGGCCTGAGGGACACGGCCACAAGCCACGGAAGGCCGGGACTGCCCACAGCATGAGAGGCAGGTGGGGCTTTCTCCCGGAGCAGGAGGGGGGATTTCTGATGTTTCAGACCCCCCACTCTGTGGGACTTGGCCACGCAGTCCCAGAAAATGAGTATGCCAGCCCGACCTGGGCAGCTTCCTGCACTGGAGACGGATTCTCCGACAGTTCCGCAGCTGAGGAAGCTGCGTTCCCTTCCAGGGGCTCCGGGGGAATCTGTTTTCTGGCCTTCTCCATCTGGCTTCACGCGGGCTCCCGCATCCCCCCGTCTGCCCAGTGGGCAACACAGCATCACCCTGGCTACCTTTTTACCGCCTCCTCCCACTCAGAAGTTCTCATGGTTTCACCGTCCGACATGGCCGCTCAGGACCACGTCCCCTCTCAGAGCCAGCGAGGCGGTGCCCCTACGCCCACATGCACAGTGTTCAGGTGTCTGCACATGGACATAGGTGGCGGCTGCTCCTCTGCGGCTGGCCTCCCACATTCCAGAAGGCCAAGCCACTTCTGCGAGCGAGGCTGTGACCCGTCGTCCCAGGAGAAGTCCCGACGCCCCCGAGTGCCTCGCACGCACACTCAGCGGGGTGCTCCCATCGCTCCCTCTGCGCCCGGCGGTGCTAATAGCCAACAAAATTAAAGATTTCGTGCAGATCCAGACATGAGTTTTTATGCTTCCCATTACCGCGTACATTCGCTCGGGGCAAATGCGGACAAGAACAGACTAGCATTTGCTGCAGAAACGGAATTAGGACGCAAGCAGGTTTGCCCATAAACCCCACGCTGGCAGGGGCCCCCGGTGCCGAGAACGCAAGCACGGTCACGTCCGCTTCCTTCCTTCCCGGGTTCAGTCCCGGACCTGTTTCGCTCCATCCTGGACACAAAAGCCGTATTCCCGACCTCAAGAAAGCTACAGCAGCCGTTTGTACCAGTTGCGAGTTAAACATTTACCCCGCTTATTAAGGCACGTTGAACAGCACTTCACCGCGCACGCCGCTCCGGCTACGATCCCGTCTCCGCCAGAGGGACCACTCACCTGCTCAGCTGCTCTCGCTGTCCCCCCAGCAACCTAAGATCCATCAGGGAACTCGGCAAGAGGAGCCCCGGGGCTGCGCTGAGTGACATCCGTGAAGCGGAAATGCGCTGAGATGGTCCCGGCTCTCCTGCTCTCACTGCCTTCCTGGGGGGAGGGTTGGCCTTCGAGGGGAGCCCAGGCTTGCAGAGAGAGGACAGGAAGTGCATCAGGAGAGGGAGTTTCTTTACAAAGAGACGGACCCATTGTATTTCTCGGATAGAGCCCTCAGTGTTGCTAAGGCCCCTTTCTCCTGAACACACACGGCAGAGCTCCTTGGACCTGGCAGATCCCCCGTTCTCAGGCTGCCTGAACCTTCCAGCCCCTACGTGGGCTTCCTTGAGTTATGGAGTCGCCAGGGCCCCACCCGCTGACTGGCATCTTCGACGCCACTCTCACTGCTCGCAGGCGTGGTTGCTGGTGTGGCCGGGAGCCGAGGTGAAGCAGTCCTGCCCTGGGAGCCACTCTCATCTCCGGTCACACCAGGGCCAGCCTTCTTGGGCCAGCGGGCTTGCCTCATTGCCCTCCGTGTGCGCAGTCGCTTGATTCCGTGACGGTGCTGGTGGTGTCTGGCCTGTTAGAATGTCTCCCCCGGGGTGCCTGACATTTTAACCAAACAGGTGCACGTGGGACAGCTGGCCTGTGGCTGACACACGGCAGTCAGGGTTAGAAATGGTAGCATGTGGCCCTCAAGGGGGCCTCTTAAAGCTAGTGAGGCTGCTTGGGTGCCAGCAATACACCATGAGTCTTTCCTCCATTCTCTATCAATCATGGGCTAAAATTCAGATCAGCATCATCACTGACTAAATAATCCCCACCCACTACCCCCTGAACATCCCTGTCCTTATGCTCAGAACCTGTGATTATGTTCCCTTACGTGGCCAAAGGGCCTTTGCAGATATGATAAAGTTTAGGATTTTGAGATGGAGAGATTATCCTGGATCGTCTGGGGACACTTGGAATTACAAGGGTCCTCGTAGGGGAAGGAGGGAGGCAGGAGATCCAGCATCAGAAGAAGTGAGGACAAAAGTAGAGGGCAGAGTCCGGCATTCCATGCCAGCTTGGAAGATGGAGGGAGGACGAGCCCCTTGCTCTACAGGACTCAGCCTCGCTGTGCTCACCCTCCTCCTGGCCCTGCTGTTCACGTCCACGTGCTTTCTTAGTCCACGGGATAAAACCTGCACAGCAGGCCCCGGGAGCCCAGCAACATCTTCTTGGACTGCTTTGACTAATTGCAAATGGGTGACTTATCTAAAGAAATCTCTGTTCACTAGAATTTACAGCTACGCTGCTCCGTGAGTCACGTGTCGATGCTGGAGCTGGAAGGGACGGACGCCCTTCGGGCATGATCACCGGAGCCTCCCAGTGGGTTTACACTTGCCGTTTTTAACTTTAAACTCCATCCAAGCTGGTTAGACCCAGAGGACTTCCTGCTCACTGCTCCTCGGGGCTTAGATATGTCAAAGACATAAACCAGACCACAGAGTTCAGCAGTTTGCTAACATCCTGGACCCCGTACTAAGTGCATATTGTCATCCACGATGAGTCGTGGTGCCTTTGGAAACAGGGAAGTCAGAGGAGACTTGGCCCATTACTGCGGATCAGATGTCACATTCATCTGTGGTTCCTGTCATTCTTCCATTCAAGAACACCCCAGAGCTGCCTGGCTCTCTTTTAAATTGGGGGGAGGGGGATGGAGAGTGGTGCAGCCATGAGCAGAACAAAGTCCCAGCTCCTCTGGAGGGAGACGGACGGTAAACACATAAGCGAACAATAACACGGCTCAAGGTGTAAGGACTGTGGCGCAAATGGTAGAGGATGGTGGTGTAGCCTGATGCCCTGTGGTGAGGCAGTTAATGCAGAGCCAGACTCTGGAAGTGGAAGAAGGCCCTTTCCCGTAGGTCCCTGCCCCTTCCTGCCTCGCAACTAAGCCCATCAGCGTCCATCGGTTCCTGTCCATCCTGCCATCTAGTGGCTGAACGTGGAACTACAGGCTACTTCCAAAAACTGCTAGGGAGTTTTTTTCCGAATGCCTCTACTAGAAAAAAAATGTTGTTTAAGGTTACACAGTGGGAGCTAGTAAATAAATCAGTCCAGGAGAGGCGATGCACAGCACTGTGGTTGTAGCCAACCATGCTGTATCATAAACTTCGAAGCTGGTACGAGACCCGATCTGCCTCTCTTCCCGCGGCCTCCCCTGTGTGTCTCGGTGTTCTCTGCAGTCTCTGACAAGGACACTTGCACTGGGGTTAAGCCCCCCACCCCGATACAGCGTGGGCTCCACTCCATCCTTCCCTTAATTACACCTGCAAAGACCGTCTTTCCAAATACACACAAGGATCTAGGTTGTTATGAATTTGGAGCAATACCACTCAAACCACTGCAGCCAAGAGTGGAAAATCAGGAGATTCTACATTAAAAAAAACGACTACTCAACCCCTGAAGACATCAGAAAATAGGTCAGGATGGTGCTGGGATTCCAGTCCCTAGAGCCTAAGTGGGAGCTGCCTCCCTTGGAAAGGTGTCTTTCTGATTTGTCATGATTCCTCCCTCCGAGGAGGCACACGTGCGCCTCTGCCGGGCTGGGTAATGCATTTATGTCACCTGCCTGGGCCGAGCAAGGTCTGAGTTTCTGGGCCTTGATGTGAGAGAATCAATAGTCAGCAGAAAGCGCTGAATAAGCAGCCGGTCCATTATGGCCGTACAGAGTGAAACAAAAGCACCTTCTCTCGGAAAGTCCCTCAGCATGAAAAATAGACTGCGCGGCTGTTTTCAGGGCCTTCATAACGCTGGGGCATAGGTTAGAGCATAACACCTGGGTGAAATTCTCTCTCTCCAGCAGGGAACTCACGTTATAGCAATTTTTATCACGTCAATGAAGAGAAGCCTTTCCTTCTCACACTCATTAGCCCAGATTTGCTCTTCCTTTCTGGAGGAAAGCTCCTCCAAGAGACAGACTTTATGCAGTCTTCCTTTCTTGTTCTTTGCTGGAGGAAATCTGACTTAGGTTGCCAGTTAGGCTACAAAGGCACCATACTGGAGAATTATGTTGCTGTCATTAAGTTGTATGTGACGGAGTTCATTGGTTTAAATAAACAAAAAGCCCAGATGTGGATTTCAGGTACAGCTGGATCCAGCAACTCACTTTATGTCGTCAGAACTCAAATTCTTTTCACCTCCTTGATACAGTTTTGTCTGTGTTGACTTTACTCTCAGACTGTCTTTCCCCCACAAGATTGCAAGACCTTTTGATCCCCAGGAATCTCGGGCTTTCATTCTACCAGCTTTGAGTCCCGTGAAAAAAATGTTCCACCAGAAGTCTTAGCATTGATCTCACCAGCTAATCAGCAGGATTTAAGACACATGCCCAGGAAGGCTCAAGGCTCTGGTTACCCAGCACCAAGTCACATACCACCCTGGAGAGGGGTCAGAATCAGTTCTCCCAAAGCACACAGATAAAGCCTGGGGGAATATGGCTCCCCAAGGAAGATCAAGAGGACTGTTCCCACAATATGTAACATGCGTGTTCCATAGTTTGTACATATTCTGCTTATTCAGTGGTCCCTCTTCCTGCACTCTGGAATAGTTCTCCAACTTCATTCACAGATACGCCTCCCTGGGTGGCTCTACCTTACTTTCTAAGTAAGATGTCCAGAAACCGAAGCTGCCTCCCCCCACGAGTTATCGTCAGCACCAAACAATATTTTCCTATTAAATCACCAAGCACGGTGCTGCGCACCACTCGGTTCCGCCCCGGGGGTGGTCTTCTGTCAGCCCCATGCACCTCTGTGTGAATCTGAGAGGGCCCTCCTGGGCCAAGGAACCTGGCAGTGGCCTCTAACCTCGGGCTGCGTCCTGCGCAAATAGTGACAAAGCCCAGACTAACGCTTGCAAGCCGGCCAGTGGGGTCACCGGGGGGACAAGCCCAGGGACCTGGGACACTAGGATGTGTGCCTGCATCTGGGGGCGGACAAATAGACGGGGACCCTGAAAATGACGAGGTGGTCCTGGAAGGGGAACCCGGAGCCCAGCAGGGGCCCACAGTGCTTCCAAGTCCCGGGCACTCAGGCACCACTCGGCTTTGCTGTTCCAGGCTTCCTGGGGCTGCTCTCAAGAAGTGTCGTGAGCTGGGGGCTGACACAACAGACAGTCATTGTCTCGGGCTTCCGGAGCCCAGCAGTGCCAGATAAAGCTCAGTGGGCAGGACCGCACTCCTTCTGAAGCCTCTCGGGGAGGCGCCTGCCTTGCCTCTTCCTGCGCCTACTGCAGTCCGCGGTGCTCCTTGACGCCAGGACACACCACTACAGTCTCTGCCCCCGTTGTCGCCTGGCTGTCCTCCCTCTGCGTCATCTTCTCTGTCCCTAAGGACCCCAGCCATTGGACTCGGCCCACCCCAACCCAGCAGGTTGGCCCTCTCCACCTTATTCCACCTGGAAAGACCCTGTTTCCGAGTCAGTTCACAGCACACATCTCTGGGTCTCGGACGTATCTTCTTGGTAGACGCGATTCATCCCACAATGCCAAGTATCATTAACACGTTCTCGAAACCGTCTGTTTTGTCCCACCTCCATGGCAGTGGGCACAGACTCCCCAGGGACACGTCCTACGCCTTCTACTTTCTAGATGAGGAAGGAGGCACATTGTGGTACTCCACGTGCTTGTGGCCTGGGCAGAGGGGGAGAATGATCGGGCCTGCCCCAGGTGTGTGTACGAGAGAGTGTGTACAGGGCCAGGAGCAGCACCTGGCGCACAGGAGAGGGGCCGTGGGTGTCCTTACTTGACGTATTTGAAAAGACAGTGGCATCCTGCCCTTCAGTGGAAAGGCACCCACAGTGAAAGACAGTCGTCGCATCAAACGTCGCAGAAACAGCTACACACGGTCACCTGCCCAGGCACCCAGCTGCTGAACTTGGAGCAGCATTAACGCCATGCCGGCCCCTGTCTCAGACCTTCTCCCTGACCTCCAGGGAGCTTGGAAAGGAATGAGTCTGTCCTCTGGATTGTGTGGGTCATTGCTACTAAATGCCGTCACGGGCAGCCTCAGACTGTGGCCTCATGCGGTGGACTCGGGCTTCCTTCAGGCCCCAGCTTCCCGTGCCTGGGGTCGTGGTGGAGAGGGGTCGCCGCGTGTGCGGCTCCTTCGGGGTGTGGGGGCGGTGAGCGCACCTGGTGCCAGGGCCCGCTCAGCCATCTCCTTGGAGACCAGAGAGCCCTCAGCTGTGGCAGGAGGAGCGGGTGGCTGCTGTGCCAGCTGTCGGCGTCTGTAACATAAAGCCCCCCGTTGTCTCAATGCCGCCCTGACAGTGGGACCTGCCAGCGGCAGAGCTTAGCGACTGCCTCTGCGCACGCACAAACACACGAGTGCATATCTCAGGGCACACAGCATAATGCAGACTTATGCATAAGTACACAGTAATGTGCGTGTGCACGCACGCACACACACACACGCACACACACATTCACTCACACCTGAGGCTCAGCTTGACCTCTGGCTCCTGCCAGCCTCTCCAGACGCCAGCCTGGAGGCCGGGCAGGAGAGGAGACGAGGGTCACTGTAATCCGATCGCAGGGATTAAAGGAGAGAGGGGCCAAGCTTGCCCGTTGCAGCGTAATTCTCTCTCAGGGCTTCTAAGCCTTGCATGCACAGGTCATTCTGCACAGCAGGCCCCTCCTGTTTAAATTAAACGACCCAGAATTCCCTGTTTAGAAAGTAATGCAGAAAGCCTGGCTGTGGTGTAAGGAGTGAGACAAGCCCCCGTGCCCCCGTCCGGGGACGGAGATGCCTTGGAGCCTGCCGCGTGCCGCCGAGTCCTCCGCTGGGAAGTCTGTGGTTTTCTCTCTTTCTTGTCTTTGTTATTTTGTGACACGTTTGTGTCCTAAAGCACATTTTTTCGATTTGTGTGCGGCGAGCTGTTGCGCGGAGAAACGTGCTTCGCCGTCCGTGCTCTGCATGCGGACGCGGCTCTGCCGAGGCGCCCGGCCGCTCGTTCTCGCTGCCACGTGGCTCTCTGGCCCGTGGCCGTGGCACAGTCACTTCATTCGCCATCTGGCTTCCGGCATTTGGGGGACCCAGAGTTTTGCAGGGGCAAACGGACCCGCGTACGGAGCGGCCGGGATGCGTCTGTCGCGCCTGTATCGCCCCCAGAGCGGCAGGTTAGGCTTCCCTCTCTCTTCTACCCGCCGAGCATCTGCTCAGCTTCTAGGACTCTGTCTGAAGTTGTCTGTTCTGACCGGTGCCCCCTCGCCCCGCCACGGGCCAGCAGTGAGGGCATCAGGGTGCTTCAGTTTCCCAGATTGACGTGTGTGATAGCAGGAAACGTGAGCTCTGGAGATCCCTGCGGGAGTTCAAGGCCCAGGCTGCCCCTGGGTAAACTGGGCCCCAGACAAGTGGCTGGGTCAGCATTAGCTTCACCTGTCTCTGCCCGGAGACTCAGAAAAGGACCTGCGGTTCCCTGGGGGAGGTGCGTCCCAGAGGCAGGCAGGGGCGCCAAGGCCACATCAAGCCACGAGAGCCCATGGAGAGCCTGTGCCTGGGTCTGGGATGTGACGGGCAGCCCAGAGCCATCGCGTGGCTGAGCCCAGCATTGGGTAGAAAAAATACATCCCACTCACAGGGACGCCTTCGCGAGGGGCCGACAGGGGGAGTGAGAACATGTGAATTCCCACCACCACCTCATTTGTGCTCCCAATGGCCTCAGGCCAGCCCCCTAGAACCATGGGTTAGTCTAGTCCCAGAAGGAGCCCACGGGGACAGCATGGCCGCAGCAGAGGGCGTGAAGGAGAGAGAAGCCCAGGGAGGGAGGGAGAGGTGTGGTCGCATGGTGCAGGACCTGGAATGTTCCTCGGAGTGAGCCGGACGGTGATGTCAGCAGTGATGTGATCTGAGGTTTTAAAGAACGGCTCCGTTTGCCAGGCAGAGACTCGGGGTGGAGCGTGAAGTCAGGGAACACCAGACAGTGCGAGAGGAGGGGAGGGAAGGGAGCGTTTCCTCCCCAGTAGTTCCGGGCCCCCTCCCTGGGCCACTGGGAACCAGTGAGCGCTCTCGGGGGAGGGGGGGCAGTCTGCGTTTTGGCCTCGAGGACCATAGCATTTCAGTGAGAGGATGTTGGGTGGAGAAGAGAGAGAGTGTGTCACTGGTTGGGGGAACAGCCCTGTAGCGAAAGCTCAGAAGCCGGAAAGAGTCTAGAACACGTACGTCTCAGGAGCCGGTGGTGCGTGCCTACCAGGAGGGCAGCTCTCCCGGCCCTCCTGGTTTTGAAAAGGAAACGTCCATCCCTTTTCTCAAGAAGGATGACCGCTCATTTATCATCTAAGCCGAGACATCCTCGAGAGTGACGGTTTCAGAAAGAACTAACACCCCGTACTTTCGGTATTATCTTTATGGACTGACAGATTGGTTTGATGATGTCCGATCCCTGAGATGTACTCAGAAACTGTTTTCAAAACTATAGTGTTTTCTGAAATGTAAGCTGCATACGTTCCAGAAGAAAACGTTAAATTCCTTATACTAAAAATCTGTTATTACCTTTTACATGAATACTTTATATTAATTTAAGACTAATATAAAGTAGGCTAATTATTCTTGGTGGATGTATTAGAGTTCTCCCGAGAAACAGAACCAGTAGTGTATGTCTGTATATGTGTGTGTTTGGGTGTGTATGTCCCTATAGAGAGACACACAATGACATGTATAATATTTCTATACATAAACAGAATATACACGCTTGTGTAAGTATACACGTACATAAGTATATATATGTATGTGTTTTGTTTATATAAACACATATATAATTGTACAATACGTTTATATATTAACGTATGTATAATATATATGAAACGTGTGTAAAGAAATATGATGATGGGGGCGTCTGGGTGGCTCAGTCATCAAGCATCTTTCGGCTCAGGTCATGATCCCAGCGTCCCGGGTTCGAGCCCCACTCTGGGCTCCCTGCTCAGTGGGAAGCCCGCTTCTCCCTCTGCCTCTAGCTCTATGTGTGTGCTCACTCTCTCTCTAGCTCTCACTCTCTCTGAAATAAATAAAATCTTAAAAAAAAAATGAAATATGAGGAATTATCCCATGGGATGACGGATGCCAGAACATCCCAGGATCTGCCGTCCTGTTCCTTGCAAGCTGGAGGCTCGGGAAGGCCAGTAGTGTGGTTCTAGTCCACGTCAGAGGGCCCGTGGCGTGTGAACGTGCCATTCCAGGGTGGGAGAGGACAGATGTTGCAACTCAGCAGTCCGGCAGAGAGAGGGAGAACACTGTTCCCTCCTCTGCCCTTTCCGTCCCTTCCAGGCCCTCGGTGGATTGGGTGAGGCCCACCCATGTGGGAGAGGGTGGTCTGCTTTTCTCTCAGTGTGCCAAATCCAAGGTCAGTCCCTTACAGAAACACCGTTGCAGACACACCCAGAAACGGTGTTTAACCAGCTGACCGTGAGACTAATCACCATGGGGCACATTCATGTCATTTTATCTGTTTCTCTGGCATATCTGCCTCTAATACTATGCCACGGTTATTTTTCTAAAGAACACTTTTTTTTTTTTTGCAGTAAAATCTATCTAACAGAAGTTTGGAACCAGTGCAACCACATAAAGCACATTTTTATTAAGTATTAAAATATTGGAAGTAATAGACCATTCAGCCCAAATATTTTCACCGATGGTCCTTTTGACCTCCATTCAGACGACCTTTCTTTGACAAATATTCTTACAACATAACACCTGTCAAGTCATTGACCTCTACCTCAAGTTTCTTTTAATATTTTATCAAATTTGGGTCCTACAAAATTGTAGCCTTTCTCAGTTTTTCTCCATTCTGACACAGAATATAAATTTATCTAATTAAATCGATGAACTCTCTTGGAACATTCTTCTCCCAGGTCAGGATATCTCCCAGCACAAACCCATGATTTCAGAATTAAGTCTTGCCTTTTTGCACCATCACTGTTGAGGTTTTCCTGTTCCTCCCTTCCTTCTGGGGGCACACACTTTGACGTCTTCCTGCTCTCCAGCCTTTCCCCTCCCCGCCTCCATGACCGTAATTTACTAAAAACTTTAACAGCTAAGGTCCGTGGTGCTCTTCCGTTGTAACACTCTGACGGAAGAGCTGGTCTGACCCGGGACGGAATGCAGCCCGAGTCGGCAGTTTTCAGCAAACCGCCATCGCAGGATGCTTGGGTGAATTTACAAAGCGGTTCTCCAAAGACTCAGACATTCTAAACCCTGATGGAGTCGTGGCACCGAGCAAAAAGTAGTCTCTGTCTCAGTGACCTTTGCGTACCCGGGTCACCTTCATGGAAACATGTTGAGGTCCACTTCCTCTGAATGTATACAAAATATCTGAACTTTTACGCTGAGAGCTTTATGTCTGTAATCTAGTGCCTCATAACAAGTGACCCCCAAACTTAGTGGTTTAAAACAACGAACATTATATCATGGTTTCCATGGGTCAGCGATCCAGGCAGAGCTCGGCTGCGTCCTTCCACAGGGTCGCAACTGAGCTGTTGGCCAGCATTGCCATCATGTCAAAGTTTGATGGGGGCGGGGAGAAAGATGCTCCCGTAAGTCCACCCGTGTGGCTCTGGGCAGCCTCGGATTCTTACTGGCGGCTGACTGGAGGCTCGGGTGGCTTGTCACACGGCTTCTCCCTAGGGTGCTCACAACACGGCAGCTTGCTTTTCCCACACGGAGAGGCTGGAAAGAGACGGAATTCTGCAGAAGGCAGAATTCTTGCAAACGGCTCAGAGATGACAAACTGAAGGCTTATGTGACATTCAGTTTGTCAGAAGTCAGTGCCTCCATCCCGCCCATTGTCCGGGGGAGAGAACTCCAAGGGGTTGAGGACAGGTGGTGAGGACCACCGGGGTCCACCTAAAGGACTACCTGCCTCAGCATTCATTGGTCTGGGAGGGCAGTTTCCTGTGATCGGGCAGAGCGCGCTTGGTTTTTGCAAGGCAAGTTCGATACAAGGAAGTCCGCCATATGGTTTGCCGACTTAGGACACCATTGCTTTCCTCTCGTGACTTGGTGCCGCCGCAGAGTTCGTGTTCCTGGGATTCCTGTGAAAACAACTACGTTGTCTCCAGCGTGGAACTTGCCGAATTTACAAGAGCGTTCCCGGTTGTAGCCCCCATTCGTCTTCTGCTGAACGCACTTCCAAAAGCTTTGCTTTGATTTCAGTAATTGGGCGAAAAGAAATTGAGCCCTTACTGTAATAACCAATGTCTTATTGGGAGCATTCAGTATAAAATCGGCACCATATTTATCTGTTTGAGAAGCTCGGCTTCTGCTAATGGTGCTGACGCCCCTTACGTCACGGCTAGAACACATGCGGGAGCCCAAGGAATCAAATGCCCGAGCAAAGGCATTTAGAAGAGCGACTGCTCCGATCTAATAGAAAAGCCATAGTTCCCAGGGAGGTGTCAGTGTCCCTAATTCAGCTGCATGTGGGAAACCCTCATCTTGGGAAGAGACCATTCAAATAGCCGCTAATAGTTCTCTTTGTTATGGGAAATGTCAAATACACATACATTTCAAATCAAACCCCGCCCCCCCATGTGTTCCAAACCCAGCTGCCCCAATTACTATTTCCTGTTACTGTTGTGTCCATTGCACCCCATCTACTTCCTTCCTACCTGTGTTATTTTGTAGCAAACCCTAGACACTGTATCATGTTATTCACACATATCATGTCTCTTTGAAAGATCAGAGCTGTAAAAAAAAAAAAAAATCAACCCAGAATACTGTTTTTTCACACCTAAAAAAATTTACAGTGGCTCTATCATCAAGGGGCCGGGAGCTGTTCTGAATTTTAGTTGATTTGTGTTTTACGTACGTGCTCATTTTTGCAGTTCGTTTGAATCAAGTTGCAAATATGGTTTGCGCTGCCACTTAGTGATGGGCCAGCTCTCATTGGGTCTCCAGATCCCGCTGGTAGGGCTCCTTCACTTCCGGTCCCACACAACCTGGATTCACCCAAGCATCGCTAAGTCAGGGCTTCTGTGGCATTTCATGAGGATGAGGACCCTGATTCTTTCCACCCCTCGGCTCTATCTTTCTTTTGACATCTTCCTCCAAGGGTTGACAGGGTGACTACAGGCTCTCCATATCTTCCCAATTCCATGTGTGGGAAGAAAAGCAGTTGTCTTACTTTTGGTGAGGCGGGGGGGCTCCTGCAAGAGTTCTGAGATTCATGGGAGTGTGGTCCACTCAGATCACATGCTTACCCCCCCTTTTTTTTAAGATTTATTTATTTGTCAGAGAGAGAGAGCATAAGCAGAGGGAGCAACCTGCAGAGGGAGAAGCGGGCTCCCCACTGAGCAAGGAGCCCAATGCGGGACTCGATCCTAGGACCCTGGGATCATGACCTGAGCAGAAGGCAGACGCTTAACTGACTGAGCCACCCATGCATCCCACATGCTTACCCTTGAACCAAGCAGGGTGGCCACAGCAATGTCACGTGCCAATTGACTTATGTGTGGATGCTGTCACCTGCCCCTAGAAGCACTGGGCTAAGCGGGGGCAGTGGCTCCACACAACAAAACAGCATCTTTTCCTGGAAAACGGGGACAGAATTCATGGAAAACAATCCATTGTCCTTGGCATCCTTTCACTATCTTTCTTTGGGACCAGATCTTGGCCCTCGCCCTTTTCTTAGGTTATATAGACAGAAGGTCAGGGGAGAACCACGACCGCAGGGCCTGGGCCATCCTGGGGCATGACAGCTCGCCTCCCCAGGACCCTCAGAAGGAAGCCCCTATCCCTTCTCCCTCCCCAGAGCAGTGGATGCCTTCTTGCTGGGTTATTTTTGTTCCATTCAGGTGTCCTGTAAATACTGACTCTCTCTGGGAGCAGCAGTCGCTGGAACGACCTTCAGAATTAGTTTCAGTCACTTGAGATTAAGAAAACCTGTGCAGGGAGAGAGTAAACCCTATGGAGAGTGACGGCAGAGAGAGGAGAGACGTACTGTGGGTAAAGGACTCCTTCATCAGGTGGACTCCGGAGCCCGGTACAGCAAGGCTGGCTGATCCCGCACGGACAGGAGGACGGCACGGACAGGAGGACGGCTCTCAGCGAGCTGGGAAGGAGGGGGAGTCGTGGGGGTGGTGGTTGCGGCAGGCGGAGATTCTCTCAGAGAAGTTACAGAAGCTCAGCGGCCGAGTCCCAGGGCTGGTGGGGGGGTCGCCAGCATGCCTGAGCCCCTGCCTTGTGCGGCAAAGTATCGGCACCTTGCAGCTTCGTGACGTGGGGATTATAACCTCCTGTTGTCTTTACACAGTCCAGGGAGGCGGCAGGTCCTGTTCCACGTTGACAGAAAAATTGGGGTCCAGAGAAATGTACATATCCTTCCTTCATCCAACCAGTGTTTGCAGAGCAGTCTTCATGGGCCGGGGGCTGGGGACGGTGCGGGAGAGGAGCCAGTCCCAAATCCGTGCTCTCGTGGGGCTCCAAGCCCAGTTGGTGGACCATTCAGGTGACAGGAGATGGGCCAGCAGCTCCAGCCAGATGCCGTCACAGCTGGATCACGTAGCGCGGGGAGGCGATGTCCTCCACTGGGGCTGCTTGAAGTTGGGGGCAGGACATGGGAAGGCTGAGTGTGACTGAGTGTGAGCGCTGACTCCGAGTGTGCGGGCTTGTGCCAGGAGCGCGGCCGGGGCTGTGGACAAACGCTCTGTGCGGCCCGGGTTCCTCACAGCTTGGCACCTGGATTCCTAGGGCAGGTGCGCCAGGCGACAGCCAAGCCAAGCTGAAGGCCTTCTTCTAACTTGACCTCAGAGGCCATGAAGTGCCCCATCGGCTACGTTCGGTTTGTTCCAAGTGAGCCACCGAAGCTGGCCCATCCGCAGGAGAAGGAAATGGCTTCCACTTTTCGACAGGATGCTATCGAAGCATTGGCAGACCCGCATTAAACCATCACACGTACACACAGATAAACCCTCAAATCCCAGTGTCTGTGCAAGTTAAGCCAGTGCCCAGGTCACAGTGCTACGTAGGGCTGTGCGGGGTGTGTCTCCGCATCATCCCTGTATCCAGGGTGGCAGGCTCCTCCCGTCTCCTGTGCCTCCTCCTCTGCATTCTCGGGGTCCCTTTCCAGCCCTCGGAATTCTGCGTGGACATCCTTCTGCTCACCTGTCACGGATGGAACACAGCCCCATGGCGTACTTTACGGAAGGGGAGCAGAAGGGTCAGCCCGTCCGAGTGTCCGTGTAGCAAACGGAAGATGGTGGCAGACACTCTGACACTTGCATCAAGACGTGGGATCTGTTCCCCTTCACCTTGAATCCGGGCTGGGCTGAAGGAATCCTCCTTGACTGAAGGAATGGAGCGGATCGGAGGCTAAGGAACAGAGAAGGCGGCTTCTCTTGGTCCCACGAGAGCCCCACACCCCATTTTAGAAGCCCGGCAGCTTTGAGATCGCCGTGTCGTGAGGAAGACCAGGAATGAGCGAGATACTCAGCCAGATCAGCTGGCGAAACAGTGTCAGCTGGGCCTTGAAACACTGACCCCCCCCAACACACACGGGGGACAGTAATAATAATGTGGCCACTGAGATTTGGGGTCATTTGTTATGCCGCAGCGAGTGACTGATACAGCAAGGAAGGAGGAAACACAGACAGTGGCGAGACTTGCCAGGCTCCGCCCCCGCCGCCCGGCTTCCTCGGACACGAGGACCGTGGGCTGTCCTGGAAAGCGGCGGTGAGCCCGACCCGTGGCCTTCACCAATGACGGGTTGTAAATCCGCGCCTCCTGGCTGATTCCAGGCCACCAGTGTGGCATCCGTAGATGGGGATTTGAGCAGGACAGTGCACCTTTGGCCTTCACGAGCCCCCGAGCTAGCTCAAGGAGCACCTGCCTCGAGTCAGAATCTTCCTGAAAGGGGTAGTCACCTCACGTTCAGCGCTCAGGGGCTCCCACGCTGCGGTTTGGTTACATTTGTTGAATCAGGGAACACCCAGTTTCCAGTGGACGCTGCTGAGAAGCAGGAGGGAAATGGCATACAAAGGACATTCTCTGTTCGGAAGCTTTCAGTGTCTTCCCATCTGCCTGGGACTCAGACAGAATCCCCTGAGTGGCCTGCACCAGGGGCCCCTGCTACCTCTTTGACTCCGTCTGAACCCTGACCTCTCGGCCCCAGCAGGCTGGCCTCCTGGCAACCCTGTAACATCCAGGCATGATCCTGCCTCAGGACCTTTGCACTCGCTGCAGCTCCTTCTGGATAGAATGCTCTGTCTTCAAATACTCCATGACTCACTCACCTTCTTCAAGGCTTTGCTAAAGTGTGACCTTCTCAAGAAGATTCCTCCTAAAACCTGTATTTAAAATTGCGAGCTCTCCGTCCTTGCCCTAGGAGCTCACTGTCCTCCTCCTCTGATTTATTTTTCTCCATAGCACTTAACCACCTTTGAACATGCTGCGTAAGTTACATGATTTACTGAAACTGGGTCTGAGGGTGTGGACCTGCTCTGCAGGGCGCGCACAACCCCCCTCCCCCCGCCAGCTATGGGAGGAAGCCTCTGGACAAGGTGAGGGAGGGAAAGAGAGACGAAAAACCTTTAAACCTTCCAGAATTAGATATTCTCCCATCAGAAGCCCAGGAAGAGACGCAGAAAGAGGAGAAAACAGTCCCTTCCTCAAAAGCCTAGTGGTTTGCGTTTGACCCGCTGGAAGGAAATATTAGAAACACAAACAGCAGGAGACATCTCTCTCTCCTCCCTCGGAGGCTTCATCCTTCTTCATGGGACTCCAGACAATGTTGCCTCCCTGCTCAGTGAGTTTCTGGGTGCACCCCTGGGGGCCCAGACCCCCGTGCCTGTGCCCTCCCTCCAGCTCAGGGACATTAAGGTCAGCAGACGTCTGCTGGACGTCTGTCCGTCTGTCCGTCTCGTCTCCCTCCGACGAGCCTGTTGCAAGCACTGCTGTGAGCGGCAGACTTGCATTTTGAGGAGACAGCCGGAGAGATGTGGAAGCCTGCTTGCCCGAGGCTGTGCCAGGCCGGTGGAGAGGCTGGGAGACGCGGAGGAGCCCAAGAACGTTCTCTCCATCACCCGGGGGCGCGGGCAGCCCAGGGGGTGACCCAGGTCAGCGGAACACACGCGGGGTCACGGTTCTTCAAGGGGTTTCCAGTGAGGGGCAGCGGCTGCCTGTGTGTGTTGAAGGTGGTGTGGATGAGCTCAGTCTCAAGACAGGTGTCCAGGGTCCGGCACGGGTCAGGGCTTTGGAGAAGGCTTATCTTTGAGCCTGAGCCCCACTCAGAATGTCAATGGAGGACCTTGGCACTGATGTAAGATGATTCCTTCCCTCCCTCCTTCCTTCCTTCTTTCCTTCCCCACCCCCTTTATCCCTCCGTTCTGGTCCATCTTCCTTTTCTCCTAAGTAATGTCTGTCTGTCCTGCTTGTAGTGAGGGGCTGTGTCTCTGCTCCTCACCAGCCTCTGCACGCCTCCTGCTCTGTGCACAACTGGGGCTCAGCACAGAGCGGTCGGATCAGCAGATGGACCTGGCGGTGGGAGTGGAGGCGAGATCTCCTGGCGAGGCGCGGTCAGGAGCCTGACGCACCAGGAGCGAGCGTGGCGGACGCCGCCTCCCCGGAGGCTCGGAAGCCGGGAGGGTCTGGCCTCGCCCCAGACGGAGATTCATCTACAGCAGTGGTGACGAGGGCTAAAGCGCCGTTCAGAGCACTTGACGTCTGTCCCCTCTGTCCTCAGAACAGCCCTATGGGGAAGGACCTGTTGGCATCCCCATTTTACAGGTGGAAAAACTGCGGCACAGGCAGCTTCCCTGAAGTGATGGGGCCAGTGAGTGGGGCAGCCTGGTTTCGAACTGAGCAGGTTCCCTTAACCACCAGAGAGACAGAGAGCGAGAGAGCGAGAGAGCTCATTGTCATCCATGAGGTTCTAGACACGGATTCCTGCCCTAGCCACGGACTCGTAGGGGACTTCTGCTCTCTGTGTTTTTTTAAAACTAGAAACTTTCTTGAGGTGTAGTTTACAAATAGCGCAGTTTAAGTGTCCCGCTCGACGCAGTGTGAGAACTGTGCATGCCCGTGTGATTGGCCACACCGTGTTCTGTGGGGGTTATGGTTCGAGCGCTGGTGTCATGGCTGGGCATTGTGGCCTCAACCTTGGAGACGGAAAACACGGGGGCCCAGAAGCTGGGGGCTCACCTCTGCTTGCAAGAGCAAAGGTTGAAACCCAGTTTTGACTGGGTCTACACATCCTTCCTGCCTGTTTTAATCAACTCCCACTCAGCCAACCTGGCGAGGGAAGGATTCCTGCCCGGGGACCCGGGGATGACTGGACTCACATTTGTTTATGAGCCCAACAGCAGTTTATGGGCTGTGTGTACCCACAGCTGGGGAGGGAGGACGCCGGGGGCCAAGCCAGGCCCTCGGGGGCTGTGATGGGGAGCAAGAACCCGCAGGGACTGTGGGAAGCCGCCTTCTGAGGAACCGGGGCGGGAACACCCAGCCCCCCAGGAGGGTGTGATCGGCCTGCCTGGACGGTGCCGCGGACGGGCTGACAGCTGGACCCCGCCGCTCCAGGGTGAGCAGGAGCTGCACCTTGTCCCTGCGCTCCTCACCTCATTTGGCCTGGGGACCTGATCTGTGGGAGCAAAGCCAGGGAGATGGTTTCAGGGAGGACTCTCGGGGCCCCTTCTGGTTTGCCCCACATGCCCAGGCAGCACCAGTATCAGGCCTGACATCAGACCAGGCCATCCACTTGCCACGTCTTCTAGGCGACAGCCCTCTGCCTCTCCCCAGCACAGGCTTGCCGTCTCCTGCTGGGATACTGGGCCAGGTCCCTGTCCCTGGCGAGGATCCTGCTGCTGTCGTCCCGTATGTCATTTTGCACATGAACGTGCACTCTGGTGAATGTGACTCCGCATCTGGTGTCTGTTAGACAGCAGCTGTGTGGGGCAGCTTTTTAAGGGAGAGGAAACAGGTTTCAGGGAGTTCAATTAGCTCTCCTCCAGCACGTGGACAGCAGGGGGCAGATGGGAGCCTGGATCCCCCCCACCACCTTTGACCCAGCCCCTCCCCCGCATCCGCACCTGTCACTAAAGGATCGGCCCCCCCGGGGAGCATCCCACTATAGCCAGCATTCCATCCCCTGCCTCATTCAGGGACGGAATCCCAAGTATCCTTGAAATTGAGATGTTTCCATTCAAATCAGATTCCCTGTGTCGGGTATCCGCTGGGGACCTGGCAAACCAAATTCAGCCATAGTGAGAGATGATTGAAGCCATCACTCAAGCTTTCACTGAGTCTCAGCCTGGGAGTCATCCAGCTGTGTCCCCCTGGATGGGCTCTCCATTTTGCAGAACTTTCCACATGGAAGCTCGGGCCTGCCCTCGCGTGGTGAGGGCCCACACCACTCTGTCCCTGCCTGGACGGTTAGCAGGCTGCGGTCAGAGCCGCGGCCACGCTCAAGGGGCAGGCACGTGGCCGGGGGCCTTGAAGGAGAGCAGGCCACGTGCGCACCATCATCGCCGGACCGTGGGATGCCTACTGTGTGCCGACACTGATCCCAACAGCCACGCGTCCACGCCCCAAACCCCCATATCAACCCTGTGAAGTAGACCCGTTTCTCAGATGCCTCTTCAGATGGGGAAACTGACACGGGGTCACGTGGCCTGCACCCCTTCCAGGGTCTGAGCCCCGTGTTCCTCCTGCTGGGACCTCCCTGCACCTTCCCTCTCCTTGTAGGACAGACAGATTCCAGGCCGAGGATGCCTGGGGCCTCTCTGGAAGGGGCGACCCCTGAAGGGAAACTGACTGACGGTGACCCCGCCAGACGCCTGCTCGTTCAGAGCTCCCCATCCCGTGGGGTCTGCGACGGCCAGGTCTTTGGTTCAGTCACTGCACTGCTGAGGCTGTTGACGGGGACTGGTTTGGGAGTGTGACTCCCTGATGAGAGGATACGGATGTTGGTTAAGCTGCAGAATGTCACTGCGTCACAGGTCCGGAGGCAGAGGTCCCAGACACAGGAGTCTGTGGGGTCGGTTCTAGCCAGGGCTGCGAGGGACAGTCTGCCCGTCCGGCCTCCGTCCTCAGCTTGCCCACGCCATTCCCAACCTGTGTCTTCCCATCAGCCTTCATCCTCGGGGGCTGGTGGTCTGCTATGGCGGCTCGAACACACCGGCCCATGGGCACAAGTCCGGGCTGCACGGGGCTGGTTCCTCCTCGAGGCCCCGAGGGGGTGTGCCCCTGGCCTCTTCCAGCTTCCAGAAGCTGCAGGCTGCCAGCACCCCTCGGCTCTGTGGTCCACGCGGTCTTCTCTCCGCCACCCTCCCATACGGCCCGTGCCCTCTGCCTCCCTCTCAGAAGGATTTGGCCCTGGGAACCCAGGACCACCTTCCTAACAGTGATGTTTGATTCAGTTCTGCTGGCCAGGAAAGGTGACCTCGGGCTCCAGGGATTCGGGTGTGGACCTCCTGGGGCCCCTGCTCATTGGAGCCGCTGGGGGGCCTTCCTGTCTTGCCTCAGAAGACAATGTGAGAGAGAAACCTGTCTGTGTCTTGGCAAGCTGCTGAGATTCAAGGGTTGTTACCACATCGTGGGAATCCAGAATGTCACCATCAGTGGCCTTCTCTAGTGAGGGTCCGAGCTGCGTGTCCGGGGGTGGGGGCAGCGGGAGAGCACGCATGGTGTGCACAGGTGCGCGGGGCTTGCCGAAGTGACAGGGAAACCTTTATGGCTACGAAGGAGGGTCTGGATCACGGTTAACCTTCTCGAAGGACAGGAGGGCTGGGCCATGCTCTGGATTCCGTGTGACGTGAGCTCAGCACGTAGTCGACTGTTTTGCACCAGTGTCTGGTATCTCTACCCTCCCCCCAACCTTCCTCGCTGCAGGCCTGCCCGGCGATGCCATCCTCACAGTGAGATTTCTTCTTTACCTTCCGTGAGAAAGGACGATTTCCTTCCCCGAATAATTACGCCTCCATCCGGCGTCTAATTCCCTTGATTGCCATATCCAGAACACTTTCTTCCTTGCCTCAAAGGAATCCTCATGCCTTTGTTGATGAATCACCTGGCAAGCCACAACTTCTGAGAACTACTGCCTAGCCCCCCCGCCCAGTAATTATTTCCCCGATACTACATGATCGCTAATTACCTTTCCATCGACAGCTCTCCCTGGGGGCTGGTTGCCGCTAAGGTTAAGCTCGAGCCTGATGGGAAACTCAGTCCGATGCACACACTCCGTGGCCCTGCTGAGGACATTCAGAGATAAGAAAGTGTCACTGTTTGGGCACTTAAGTTAAACAGCCGAGAAGTCTTTGTACGTCTGATCAAAGTGGCAAAATGCCGAACACGGACAAACACCTTAACATGCTGGTCAGGAAGAGTGATCGGCACCTGTGAGTCTGGGAGGAAGGTTAAGGAGTTTCCAGCCTTAGAACGTCTCAGCAGAACCCATCCATGAGTGGCTCTGCTAGGACGTTTTCTCCCTCGTCAATCTTTTCCTTCGGAGGGCGGCTCAGCTCTGACCTGCCCACTAGAGCCCCCACAACCGAGGCACCTGCTTCCTCCTGCGCCGAAGGAACCTGCCATTTCTGGGCTAATGCTCACCCTCCCTGCAGAGCCGTCTGCTTCCCCGGACCAGTCACGAGAATCCCGCCTTGCTCAACAGGGGTGGTGGGGAACGTGGCTACAAAACCAGCCCAGCCCGAAGAAAGTCAGATGGGACCATGTGGAGGCGTCAGGCTGTGCTTCTGCTTTTGTAACAGTGAAAGATGCACGGCCACCAACAGCTCGTCCCTTTACCTGCCGTGTGCCCCGGCGGTGCCTGGAAACCTGGCTGCCATCTTGAAACCCTGGAGCAAGCTTCCTGAGGGGACACCCATGCCCTGAACAGAAGGCGGAAAAATCCTGCTCCTCACCGGCCCTCATGATCATCGGAGTTGCGAATTCTGTCAGCTTCCCAACTCTGGGGCTTCTGGTTTAGGAATAGATGCAGGAGTACATTTTTCTTTCGTTGAAGCCACTTGGAGGTGGGCAGTCTGGCAGGAAGCCCAAATGTGGGTCCCTGTGCTGGACGGGACTCCCTCCTCTGAACTTTCTGGGCCTGCTGTGGCCCAGTGTGGACACGTTGGAAGGTGACCTTTGTGTCCCCACTGTGTTTTGCTCAGCTGAGTAGTCCTGGGCAGCAGGTGTCTTAGGATCCACTTCCCCACTCCCCCAGTCCCCAGGAGCAGCTCTGAGTGGACACAGCACAGGACCTACTTCATTTTAAGGAAGGTCTGACCATGTGAGTTACTACGACCACAACCCTCGGGACCACACAACTTAGTGGCATCAAACAGCCATCGGTTACCTTCACGGGTTTTGTGGGTCGGGAATCTGGACAGGTCATCTCTGCCCCGTGATGTCCGGAGCCTCAGCTAGAAGATTCTGAGTCAGGCGCTGCTGCCCTCTGAAGGGTCGTTCCCTTAGGGGCCTGAAGGCCAATGTCAGCGGTTGGCTGTGGGCATCCGTCCCCTCGTGTGGTCTCTCCGTGAAGTGTCTCCCTCCGTGTGGTCTCTCCTTGCGGGTTCATCTCTGGGGTCCCTCTCTGGGGTCCATCTGTGGGGGTCCGTCCCCGTGGGACTGATCTGAGCTTCCTTACAGCCTGGTGAAACTGTTTTCCCCTCCAGAGGGAGCATTGCCCACAGAGAGGCGGGCAGCAGCCGCGTTCTCTTGAAGACCCACATTTGCAAGTCGCGTAGCTTCACTTCTGCTACACGTTGTTGGTGGAGCCGTCACTGGGTCCCATCACGATTCAGGAGGAGGAGATGTGATCCGCGTCTTGGCTACAGGAACGTCTGCCCCCTCGTAAGAACAGGTGGGAGACGGAGGCCGGGGTATTGTTCGGGAAGGTACAGCTTTGTTGCATGTACTTGGCCAGACACCCCCAGTGAAGGCCTTCAGCTCCACAACCACGTGCACCTGGGGCCTTGTTAGGCTCTAGCACAGGCGCTCACCGATATTTTGGGGACCTTAAAGTCTGTCAAACGGTTCTCTTGTGGAGACAGTCCACGTTCTCAGCGACAGAGCTGGCTAACTTAACTATGGTCCGTAACGTACGTGCTCACAACTAACGGTGCTTTTTCACAGTCGCTTCAGGATTTGAAGTGGAAAAATTTTTTCCTGCTGTATCCCTGCTTTCAAATGAAGTTGAGCCGTTCTAGATAGTTTAAAATTTGTTAGGGATAAGCACACTTTAATAGATGTTTCCTAGCCCTGAATTTTACGAGATTGGGTAGTTAATTTGGAGTACACTGTCTGTTGAGAACAAGACTTTGGGTTGAGGAGAGAGGGATAGTTGAGGCTATTAGGAAATGGGAGAATCTGTGTTTTAAGCACTGTGAACGTAAAAGAACACTTACTTCTGCCTGCTGTTTGCAGAAGCTCTTTGGGACGATCTTTCACGAAGACCAATTTTTTTTAACGTGATTTACCTACCTAGTATAACTGTCCTAAGACATGTCTGTAAACTTCCAAAACTGTTTGTGTATTTAGAAAATACACAAGAATCTTTATCAAATCTTGAAATATAAACCTAAAAATGTAAACTTTTATATAAAACATTTTTTAAAAAGGCTCTCCTGTGCAGTGTCCTGCTAGGCAGCTCTTAAAGGGAACGCACTTTGTGTTCAAAAATGAAGGATCACCAACCTAGAGAGTAATTGACTAAAAAAAAAAAAAAAAGAAAGCATGTATAAGAAGGTGGCAGCTAGACTTAAGGAGAAGATGGAATTCTAGTTGTGCGGGGGCCCACGGAAGGCTGCTGGGTTGGATGGTACGGGTGGTGCCTACAAGGGTGTCCCCCTTACAGCAACCTACTGCTTAGAGATTAGTGCATTTCTAGCACATTATAGTGCATTGTAGGTTTGCATAAGTCTAATCTAATAATAAATAATTCGTTAATGGTTTTTTCAACGTTCTGCATCTGTGTTCTATTTTGTTATAAAAACTGGAGCCTGAGTGGCTCAGTCAGTTGGATGCCTGCCTTCAGCTCAGGTCACGATCCCAGGGTCCTGCTTCTCCCTCTCCCGCTCCCCCTGCACGTGCTCTCTCTCCCTGTCTCTCTCTCTCTCTCAATAAATAAATAAAATCTTTTTAAAAAAGAATGTTTAACCTAAAAAGTCAAAACCGTCTGGCAGTCGTTGAACACTTGAGCAGAATTACCCCATGGCCCAGCAATTCCGCTCCTAGGAACACACCCAAGAGAGGGGAAACCAGTGTTCAAACAAAAACCTGTACACAGACACCCGAGACAGCTCTGTACACGACAGTGGAAAGGAGGAGCAGCCTGATGTCCCTCAGTGGATGGACGGATAAATATGATGAGGGGTATCCACGATGCAAACCGTACTCAGCCGTAACAAGGGATGAGACACTGAGCTCTGGGGCAGTGTGGATGAACTTGAAAGCATGCTGCTGGGGAAGGAAGCCAGACGCCACAGATGGCCACACTGTGTCCTTCTGCCAATACGACCTATCCCAAGCAGGGACAGGAAGCAGACTGCTGGGGCCTGGGGGCTGCGAGAGGGCCATGGGGAGGCCTGCAGTGGGCACAGGGATTCTTCTTTGGTGGATGGACTGTTCTGGAACTGGATGGAAGGGATGGCTTCCTAACAACGTGAACGTACCAAATGTCACTGCGCTGGACACGTTAATCCAGGTAATTTTATTCCACGTGGCTCTCACCCCTGCGGCATCAGACAGCAGGGTTTGGAGGGCCGTCTCGTGGTAGACAGCAGTAGTGATGCTGAGGGGACAGTCATGGGCTCACGCTTACTACACCGCGAAGACGCGCGGATCCGTCTCCCAGACCCAGACTGTGTGCGTGTGTGTGGGTGTGGGTGTGGGTGTGTATGTGGGTAGAGCAGGTGCGTTCTCTGCTGGCCCCCAGAGTACCAACCCGCAAGAGCCACTGCCGTCCTGATCCCTCTGTCCTCGCAGATGACAGCCGCGTGCTCAGGGTCCCCTAGGAAGGCAAGGTGGCAATAGAATTCATGTTATTTGTCAGGATCTAGGTCTTTCGTCTTGTAGGATCCTCTCCTTAAAAGAATGTCTGTGCAATCCTCATGAGGGGTGGGGACCCAGCGCTCGATCTTGGGAAGTCCAGGTTTTAACTGCGGTCCTCTGTGACCGACCTCCGGTGGGAGGTCATCTGATGGCAGACGAGACATGTCTGTTGACTGCGACATCGGGAACATGTGGTCAGCTGGCGAGAGGTGCATGTGCGTATCTGTGTGCCCACGTGGTTTGTGTGTGTGTGTGTCTACACATGTATGCATGTCTGTGTGTCCACACGCGTGTATGTTGGCATGTACAAATGTGCATGTCTCCCTCCATATATGCACATGTGTTACATGTAGAGGCAATTGCGTGTCTTTCTGTGTGTGTATGTGTATTTGTGTGCATGTGAGCTCACACGTGTGTGTCTGTGTGCACAGGGGCCGTGACTGTGGGGTTCGCATGTGGATTTCTGCAGGTGTGTGCACCCATCCGCTGAGTTGCCCCCGTGGGGACGAAACCTCGGGAAATCATCATTTGCTGGGATATCTAAAGTCATCCCAGTTCTCCTCTCCATTGTGCATAAATGAATGACCTCGCAGAGACATGACGAGTCCTTCATTGTCCTTGAGCAAAGGGGGGAAAAGAAACCTCATCCCTTCAAAATATTAACAACGTCTTTTTGTCACCTCAAACCAAACTGCTTTATAATAAAAAAATAAAATTACTTTATTGTATGCAGACTTCCAGTCATTCACTTTCATCGCTCAGAAATTTTTATATGCTCCTAACATACGGAAAGCGGGCATCAACGGCCCATAATCCTTTAAAATGAGAAATCGTATATTTTCTCTCCTACGATAAAAAGGCTCGGCGCTGTGAGGACAGTGGAGCGTGCGGGCGGCTTTCCGATAGCTGTTGTGCTGAAGGTCACTCGCTGTGGCGAAGCAACGTGCTGTCCTGGGAAAGGGCGCCAAGCCTGGTGGCGGGAGGCCCGCGTGGCCCACATGAACCGCGTGGCCCACGTGAACCACGTGGCAGGGGTAGAACAGGTGTTTTCTGCAGCCTCTGATTCTTGGACCCCTGCTTCCTGGACCAGCCCCCGGAGGCCACTTCCTTCTCCGTGGTTTGTTGTGGGAAGTTTGACTACTTTTCAAAACAATGGAATGACGTAGGGTCTTTGCTCCCAGGGCTGTCCGGACATAGGGCCACCGCGGAATGGCCGTTCTGGGGGTGAATGTCTAGAACGCAGGTGGCAGCGGGCTGGGTGTCCGTCTCGGGCTGTAGACACATCACACCCCTCCCATGGCCATGTGGCCTCTCCCTACGCCCGAACCCCGTCTTATCAGAACACCAGTCATCGGATGACAGACCCCCTCCCCGTTCACGAGGTTACAGCTATAGAGAGCCTGTTTCCAAACCGGGTCATGATCTGAGGGTCCAGGGGTGTGTGCACTTAGGGGACACAATGTGCCAACCCAGGACACACAATGAGAATTCTGCAGGTGACACATGAGGAGAAAAATCATGTAGGGTCACAACGACCCTTCAAAGCCTCTTGGGAAGTAGGCAGAGGAGTCACATGCAGCTCTGTTTATGGAGGGAGAAACTCTCTCTGAGACCCCCCAACATGCTTCCCTTAATGGTCAGTGCCCAGAGCTGTGTCACGTCCGTCCCCCCCACCACCTCCCACTGCCGTGACAAGGTTTGGTAAAAGGACTGGGATTCCTGCACTTGGCCTGGACCAGTCGTGGTTCCGCATCACTTTGTATCAGCATAGCAGAAGCAGGGATAAACGCTGGGAGGGGATCCGATGCCCACCACAAAGGGGACACGCGCTTCACCGGACGCCACCAAACTGCTCCCCAAATGACACGAACGGATCTGTGCTGCGGGGGAGGTGTTTGTAAAAATGGTCTTTGTTCTCTGCCGTCCTGTGTCTGTGCTTCTCACAGTGTGTTTGCTGCCTTGTATAAAGAGGGGGAGTCTATAGCCTTACGTGTGGGCCGTTCCTACCACGGGAGATGGTGAGCAGTGAGGCCCGGGCACCTGCTGCCCCACGGAGGGTGCTGAGTGCGGGGAGCCTCCCCACACGGCCTCCCACAGTATGGTTCCCTTTGTGTGACGCATCTGGAGTAAGTAAATCCCCAGAGACAGAAAGGACATGAGCGGTCGCCCAGGGGATAGCAAGTGAAGGGGTTGAGGCAGAGAGGGGGACGCGTTTCTCCGGGGAGTAACGCGGCCGTGCTAGAACGGATAGCCGTGACATCAGTGTAAGAACAGATACCCTAGAAGCCACGGACGCGTGCACTCTAATGAGCGAATCGGACGGCATCTGAATGACAGCTTCGCAGGGCCCCTAAAAGGGAGGCTGTGGGTTCGATTCAGGGCTAATTTCATAATTGAAGGAGCAGAGATGAGGCCCTCTCAGGTCCAAGTCCAAGGCCTCCAGGAGCCTCACACATGTCGGGTGCCTCGTGCTGAAGCACTGCCCCGCACCACGGGAGACGGGCACGGTCCGGTCACCCCCTCGCCCAGCGGACAGCAAGGCAGCCAGCAGACGGGTGAGTGAGGCCAGCTGGGTCCGCAGCCCTGAGCCACCTTTCCGGCCAACCGCAGACCCCCAGCTGAGATCAGCCGAACCTCCCGCCGGGCACGCACTCAGAATCCGTGACGAGCAGTTGCCACGCGGCCTCTTCCCGGGCAGCGTATAGCTCCACAGTAACGCGCGGCCACCGTCCTAATTTTCCTGTGATGAGCTTCATCGGGCCACAGTGCACTTGCACGGCCACTCACCCTTTTTAAGGTGTACAACTCAGTGGCACTGGGTACGTTCACAGACTCGTGCGTCCGTTGGCACCGTTGAGGTTAGGACATTTCGTCATCGAAGAATGAAACTGGGCATCGCTAGCAGGGACCCTGCCGCTCAGCCCGTCTCCCCTCCCCGTCCGCTGGCACCCACCGGTCTGCTTCTGTCTCTGTCGCTCTGCCTCTCTGGGACATTTCATATCAATGGAATCATTCAGGATGTGGCCTCTTGCCACGGGCTTCTTTGAGTTGGCGTAACGTTTCCACGTTCTCCCAGCATCATGACCCTTTATTAAAAATCCTCCTAGTTTGCCTCCTTATCAGCGATCGGTCTTCTCCGGTCGACGGTAAGCCCTGCGAGTGCGGGGAGGCAGCTGTCTGGTTAGCTGCTGGCCCTTCACTGCCTGGCACCGAGCTTTGCGCGCAGGGCACCCCTTGAACGAATGAGGGGGTTAGCGGGAGATTCAGAGACACGGCGGGTGGATATTTAACAACCCTGAACAGGCCCTGGGTTACAAGCCTGCCTGTGCCAGGGTGCGTCTCAGGAGGCCACGGTCACACGGCGACCCCCGCCACGTGTGCCACCAAACTAAGGTGCCAGCTCCTCCCTCCTCAAGCCGCGGACATTTCGGTTCCAGTCCTTTGCCAAACAGCCCTCTTCCCATGGTTGAGTAACAACCACAGAACCTTTCTCCCTTTGCTTCTGGCAACATCCACAAACTGGCAGTGGAGGATGAGGGAAATCTTACCTGGTAACGGGACTAGTGTAGCCTCGGATGCAAAACATTCCCAGGCTGCCCTCGCCTCCGGCCGTGCAGTAGGACTCTCACTGAGCACCGGGCACCGGGCTCCTCATGGTCTTGTGTGTGCATTTGCCGTAATGCCAGGGCCCCGGGTGGGAAGGAGTTACAAGGTTATTTAGACCTGCTTTGCCATAAACCTTGACAAAGTCTTCTGTTTAAAGAAAAAAAATGTCCTTCATTTTGGAAACTCGCTATCGGCGGTGGTGGGGCCAAGCCCTCGAACGGTTTCCGCTGCTACCTCGTCTGTTCTCCCCGCCGTGTGATTGGGCACGTCTTTATTGGCGTTGCTTTATCAAGCTGGGGAAGACAGATCCAGCTGCAAATTACCTGGATAAAACCCTCGTTGCAGGATGTAATCACGTCTGAACCAACATCGGGGCCCCGGGGTTGGTGTCAGCTGGCGGAACATTCCGGACTCTTCCCAGCTCTAAGGGAACCTGTGAAGGTCGGAGCCTGTCTGCTAGGAGTGTGTGTCTGTTGAAGGGCAGACACGTGGAGGAGAGTAATAATTTTCAGGCCTCTGGAGAACCATCCTCATGCCTATAAAAGCCTGTTAGGACCTAGGGCGAAAAGGACATGTCACAAAGAAGAAAGGTGTGGTATTTGGGTGAAGAGAGTCGCACCCAGGACCGACCCTCTGGGGAGGTGGGGAGGGGGTAGTAGGAGACGGGCTGGCCCCTCAGGTGTGTGACTTCCTTTGAACCTCACAGTCGCTGGGCAAGGGGGCTCGGAGGCGGGCGACAAGAGCTGGCCTCCTCCCTCCGACCTCTTACTGGTGGCCGACCAGTACTAGCTCTACTTACTGGTGAGAAGTGGCTCTTGAATGAGTCCGTACATAGCACCTCGGTCACAGTGGACTGTGTTCCACAGATAATCAATGGCACCCTAAAAGCCTGGGTCCCCCTTAGGGAGCGTATCTGTTCCTCATTGCTGCTGCCACAAATCAGCCCAAATGTAAGTGGTTCAAAACAACACACATTCATTATTTTCGAGTTCTGTGGGTCTAAGTCTGAAATGAGATTCCCCGGCTGGAAATCAAGGTGTCAGCCTGGCTGTGTTCTTTTAGGAGGCCCCTGGGTGGGATCTTCTTCTTGTCTTTCCCAGCCTCCCCAGGCTGCTGGCTGTCCTTGGCCCACAAGGTCAACCAGGATGATATCTTCATCAGCGGGTCCTCGATCACATCTGCAAGGTTCCCTTTTGTCATGAACGTTAATATATTTGCCAGTTCCCGAGTCTGGGACAAGGATGTTGTTACTCTGCTCATCTCAGGGGAATTCTCCCATTGTGGGCCTCGTTTTCCAGTTTTAGGAGGCAGAGCCCAAGTCCCCAAGCTTTCCACCTCCCGTTTTGCTGCCAGGATGCTGCTGCTCAGGGAGGAAGGGCAGTCTCCTAGAAGGGTGGGGAGAACCGAGACTCAGGCGGACGATGAAGGAGGCAAGCTGCTCGCGTTGCTACACTTGTAGGATTGCTAAAGTAGACAGCCAGACCCGAGGGGCCAGAGCCCAGCATTTACCTCTCATGACCCAGGAAACGATGTCGGTGTCTGCATCAGCGTGCCCATTCTCCTGCCCCAGGTCCCATGAGGCTGGCAGCCATGCACACGCGCATATGCACGCACACACACACACACAGACACACACGCACACACCACAGTCAGGAAACACAGGCCAAGACCCACAGCCATTGGCAGAATGTGTGGGGAGCCAGCAGGGAGCGAACAGAGAGAGAGCGTTCTTGGGGAGTGAGTACGCAAGTTCCCTCCACGGGCACCTTGACCTTCTCCATTGCCGATATGATTAGCTCCTGAGAGTATTGGGATGGTGAACTTGCAGCAAGGACACACAGAGGTGCTCCAGGACCAGGGCAGCGCCTCTCCCAGCACAGGCCTGGGCTCCACCTGATCCAGGGAGAGCCACCTGGATACGACTTGAGTCCCAAAGCGAGCCACGGGGAGTAGCTCAGCCCCTCGGCTGCCATCTTCGTCGGCCCTGGTGGCTGGAGTGCGGGTCAGCTGTTGGTGGCGGGGTGGCCCCGCTCCGTGATGCAGGGCAAGTTCCTGGGGCGGACGTGGAATCACTGAGGGGAGCGGACGTTTGCACCTGCGAGGGGGCCCTCCTCCGGGGCTCAGAGGGTCAGTGACAACACTGCCGGTCTCTCCAGCCGGCTGGCTCTGCTGCGGGGTGTTAGGCGAGCTTCCCGGAAAGTTAGCTTCTGTGTCGGTTCTCCAGCCCTGCAAGGGTTTTACGAGTTCCCAACAGCCTTGAAAGAAACTTTTTTTGAGCTCGGTGGTTAGAGTCGGCTTCTGATAATTTGCCTAAGAAACTTGATCTTCATGAAACATATTCTTTTTTTTTTTTTATAATTTTATTTCTTATAAACATATATATATATATATTTTTCCCCCAGGGGTACAGGTCTGTGAATCTCCACGTTTACACACTTCACAGCACTCACCATAGCACATACCCTACCCAATGTCCATAACCTCCCCCTCTCTCCCAACCCCCCTCTGCCCAGCAGCCCTCAGTTTGTTTTGTGAGATTAAGAGTCACTTATGGTTTGTCTCCCTCCCAATCCCAACTTGTTTCATTTACTCTTCTCCTACCACATTAACCCCCCATGTTGCATCTCCTCTCCCTCATATCAGGGAGATCATATGATAGTTGTCTTTCTCTGATCATGAAACATATTCTTAAAATACAACGATTTCTCTTGTCTGTTACTGTGCGGCACTCTAGAGGCTGAGCTCTCTGGGACCCTGGGACTGACACGTGTGCGTGCATGCGTGTGTGTGTGCTTGCCGTGCGTGTGTAAACTTAGGGAGGGAGTATCCTCAGAAGTTAGCCAAGTTGTCTACCATCTTGATCCCCGCAAACGCAGTGTAAAATGTGTCTCAACGTCCTGCTGATTCAGTAAATGAAAATATCTTTCCGAATACACTCGTCTCCCTGGGGTGGATGGACTCTTCTCCCAAAAGCACCATTTCCTCTGCGAACTCTTCCAAACCCATGACTCCAGAGACGCCAAAGGGAATCAGAGAGGAGAACATTATTAACATTTTCTGCCTCTGAACCGGGAAAATCCAGCCGTCAACCGCTATTGATTTACTATCTGTTTGGAGAAGTTGTTATTTGCTCTGATGAAGGCTGAACACAGCTGTATAAGCGATGTCCGCACTGCCGGGCTGAACACACACAAATTCCTCTTGACCAGCCTGACAGCGTCCCAGAGCTGTCCACCTCAGAACCCCATATATTTATATAATGTCCGGAATCTTGTTATCTTTCCCAAGCACCTGGGCTGGCTTAGGGGTGGGGGTGAGAGAAAGGAAGTAGAAAGAGAGATTTGCTGTTTTCTTAAAGACAAGATGTCAAAACCACAAAAATAGGAGCTAGGGCAGGAGGCAAGGGCAAAGCTTGGGCTCCATTGTGTTCGGCAGCCCCTGGGTCCTTTCTAAGGATGCACCGCATTTGGCTAGAGCCCATGCTTGGCGTCTAGCGTCTGAAATCGTTTCTGCCCTCTCCATGGCTGCGTGGGCAGAGGAATGGAACAGATCGGGGTCATGCATGAACCCCCGGGCTCGCGGGGGAGCGCTGTCCCCGCCTCGGAAAGGCTGATTCTCTGCGTGCTGGCTTGTTTGGTAAGTCACGCCGTTTTCAGCTCTTCTCTGCTCAGGCCTGCATTCATGCTCCCTTCTTCTGGTGACAAAACTGTGTAACGTGGGGGGGAGAGGGCACCTGCTTTTGGTCTCTGCATTTTCATTGGCTCTGGTGGGAGGCCTTGGACGAGGCAACCAGGACATCGAATGCCTGGAGACTGGCCGCTTGATCAGTAGACATGTCGTGCAATGGTCTAGAGAGACCCGATTCTGAGAATTTTGTTTGAATGGTTAGCGAAATGAACAGTTCTTTTCCCTGGAGGCACTGGAGGCCTGACTGACGCTCCTGATGGCCACCTTTCTGCCTGCCTGGCCACGGGGTTAACACAGATGAAGGGCAGAACAGAGAGCCCAAGAGAATCACAACAATCCTCTGAGGACCTCATAAGAGCACCTGGATCCAGCTCTGCCTGAAGCTTCCTGGACTTTTAATGTCAGCCAGGCACCCCTATCCCTTTCTTCCTTAAACAATTTTGAGTTAGATTTCTTACTTCTTGGAACCCAGCATCCTGCCTTCTCCAGAAACCATGTAACATTTCTCATTCTTTCTTTCCCCTCCATTGTCTCCCTTTCTGCCTTGTGTTGCCCTCCCATCTTCACATTCTGTTGTTCTTTCCTGTTTCTCTTTCCATCTTGTTTTCCAGCCATCTGCTAGGAGATTCCTAGTGTGGCCTTTGGGGCCATGGCAAATGCGTCAGGTGTTGGTGCCATATCCCAGGTGTTCTCGGAGCTGACCCCGCACACACAGCTGTCCCCGGTCCCAAGTCAGGGTTCACTTTCCAAGCTCAGACATCTCTTTCAAACGCTGATTTCCCACATATGGGGGGATGGACTGAGGGAACTCTGTAAGGGTTGGGGAATTGTTAACTTTCCAAATTCCCCCAAATTTAATATTTGTCCTCGAGTTCATACTTCCAAGGGACAGGGCATAGTTTCCACTCTCTCCGTTTCCAGGATTCTTACAAAACTGAATTATCGGTATAGGGTCTCGAAGCCTGAACTTAGGAGTGAACAGATTCTATGACTGTTCCTGGCGTCTGTACGATAAATATCCCACTGCAACAGAAATGTTTAGTTGGTCATGTCTCCTCCTTTCCGCAGAAGAAAACCCCTACGGAAGCCCGCAGAAGCTGGCCTTATTCCAGGCACCCGCTGGACAACACCCAGCTCCTCTTCTTATTCCCAGAAGAAGAGGAAAGAGAGGAATTCGGACCTTCTGTTCTGGGTCCATGCCTATGAACATGGCCATGAACTGTTCCCAAGCAAGGCCCAGTTTCGCTTTGAACTAGAAGGGCTGAGGGATGTGCCTTTTTATGGGGACATCAATGATGGAGGGAGCAGCTTCGGAATCATTAGAACACATTACAATTTTTATAAAATAAAAACCTGGACACCGTGGATGACAAGAACCTGAGTACGGGCCCGCACAGCCTGAAAGGGGTTTCCATGGTAACCCCGCCCGGCTGCGGCTAACCGCAGACAACCGCAGACTGGAGGCCAGATCTTTACGACTAGACCCACCAGCCTGGCCGTCCAGCCGCTTTTGTGCAGTGCTCCACTGGGCCCGACTCACATTTTTTTCCAAGCACGCCTTCAGCAAGTACCATTCAGCAAGAACCGGGTGTGTTTGGCTGACGTTTCTATTAAAGTGGCTAGAAAAGGCAGCCTGAGAGGGTCCACAGACCGTATCCCCGCCCCGCTCCCCATCAGGATGGGAAAGATGAAAGGCGGCCACCCGAGGGCCCGCGTCGGTCAGCTGCTGTTGGCCTCATCCCCAGCACGTGTGGTGTCCCAGCACAGAAGCATTAATGGAGGCCCACGTGCTGTGTGCAAAGGCACAAACGTTACTAATCAGGCTGACTATGAAACGAAATGTCTCCCATCCCTTGCCTGGACACTCTGTCTTCATGACAGACCAGATGGCCAGGCTTGACTTGCAAGTCCTTTGGCTCTTTTCGAGTTGCATGCAGAAAATTCTGGAACAGGGAAAGCAGCCTCTGATGCTTGGCCCCTTGTCCTCCAAACTCTTCTCCCTTCCCATGCCTTTCTCCCACTCTTGCACACATGGGGACACCTGTCTTGCAGAGGCAGGCCCTGTAAACAGCTGTCCCCGGGCGCCTCTCTGAGTCAGAGCTGGGCACACAGGCTTCAGGTCCTCCCTCAGGAGGCTGGCCTCATGGGAGAGGTCCTTGCTGGCCTGGAAGTGGGCCTGGGGCTGGTGTGCCGGTGATCCTGGGATCCAGGTACCAGGAGCATGGTCAGAAAGGAGGCCCTGAGCTCCCAGCGGGCACATCCCATGGGCCTCAGTATTAATTTCCAGCCCAAGGTCAAGGTGTCTGCAGGCGTTTCTTCTGAGGCCCCTGTTCCTGGCTTGCAGAGGGCCGCCCTCTCCCTGTGTCCTCATCTGGTCATCCCTCTGTGGGTGTGCACCCCCAGTGTCCCTGTGTGTCCACATTTCTTCTTGTAAGGGCATCAGGATGCAGACACATGGCTGACTTGTCAGTCTGGCCAGCCAGGAGCCCTTGTCTAATAGATCCCTCAGGAGTCCCGACCCTCCGGTCTTACCTCCCAAGAACAAAGAGAAAACGATGGGATCTGCTGAACGTGGGTCCTCAAAGACAATCCCTCAAAGACATGGATCCTCAGAGACAGTCCCCAGCCTGCGTGTCCAAGGCCGACCTTGGAGGTTTCCGACCCACTCTCAACACAGTCACAAAGAGCCAGGGAGTGTTTCCTCACTGTAGCAATTCGGAGACCGACTGGTGTGACCACCCTCTGTTGAGCACTTCCCAAGAGCAGGCACTGGGCTTTCTCACCGACTATAAAAATGAGAGCATCTCCCCAGGGATGCGGGAGGTGGACATTATCCTCATTTTGCAGCAGAGCAAACTTGAGGAGGAAAGTCACCAGGTCATTTGCGGAAGGCCGTTCAGTTCGTGAATGCCCGAGGGAGCGAGGCT
The DNA here is from genome assembly GCF_010015895.1 of Lontra canadensis. Lineage (NCBI taxonomy): Eukaryota > Metazoa > Chordata > Mammalia > Carnivora > Mustelidae > Lontra > Lontra canadensis. Next base: position 352,667 of record NW_022631176.1, on the reverse strand, counting down.
TGTTGAAGCGTTAGGATTCAGTGGTTTCCAGCATCTGTCTGGGGTCGTGCACCCATCAGCAACATCCTAAAGCTTCCTCCCACCCCGTTCCCACGACGACGACCGCTGCTGCTGCTCATGGCAAAAACACTGAAGATGTACTTGCTTAGAGAATTTTATTTTCAATGCTGTATTGTTGGCCACAGGTGTGATACTGTGTGGTAGATCTCCAAAACCTTATCCTGCTTTGCTGAAGCTTTGTACCGCTTCGACTATCACCCCCATTTCCTGTGAGCCCCAGCCCCCCGCCATCACCCTTCTCTGCTTCGGTCAGTTTTGACTATTTTAGATTGCGTGCAGGAGGGAGATCACTACGGGATTTGTCTTTCTGGGTCTGGCTTATTTCCCTTAGTAGAATGCCCTCCGGGTCCATCCATGCGGTTGCAAACGATCAGGTTGCCTCCTTTTTAAAAAGCGGAATCCTACTGTCTTGAAGGCACAGACCACATTTTCTTTATTCATTTATCTGTCAATGGACATTGAGGTCATCTCCGTGTCTTGCCTGTTGTGACTGAGACGGTAACAAACATGGGGACACAGATAGCTCTTCACGTAGTGATTTCACGGTCTTTGAATACATACCCAGAAGTGGGATTGCCGGGTCACAGGGTAGCTTGCTGTGTTAACTTGCTGGGGAGCCTCCGTACTGTCTTCCACAGTGGCCGCACCAGTTTGCACACCCACCAATGGTGGAAGAGGCCTCCCCTCTCTCCACATCCTCTCTAGCACTTGTTTCTCGTCTTGATGAGAGCCATCCTAACAGGTGTGAGACGATAGCTCAGTTTTTGTTTTTGTTTTTTTAAATGTGCCATTCCTTGATGCTTAGTGATGTTGAACACCTTTTCTTATACCTGGTGGCCATTTGTCTGTCTTCTTTGGAGAAACGTCTCTGTGGGTCTTCTGCATGTGATTGTCCAGTTCTCCCAACATTGTTAATTGGAGACCATCCTTCCCCCATTTCTTCATCGTGGTGCACTTGTCAAAGATTAGCTGGCTCTTTTCGTGTGCGGTGAGACCACCTGTGCTCTGTTCTCTTGGGTGTACACCCAGGAGCGGACTCTGAGCCAGGGTTTGAGCAGCTCTGTCTATCTGGATGCCTGCTGAGTCTGTGTTTCCAACCAACGACCCTGCTGATACATCGGCAACTGACCATCAATCCATGATCCACGGGTCCAAACCCGCAGAACTATTAACGAAAAGCACTGTTGGTTCGTACCCACCCCAACCATTGTTTGGTCTTCCTCCCCAAGGTGCTGACTTCTACCCATTCCCAATGTGAGCTGTCGGTGAGGATCCCCGTGGTCCCCCATTGTACCCCGTGATTTCTTGTTTTCCCAACTTCAGACATTCCCTAGACGCTCCCGGCGATTTGAGATCCCCCTTTCCTTATTGCATACCACCCTTCCCACCTTCCCGCTCAGGTTGTTGATGGCTCTGTAGTATTTTTCATTCTTGAGTTGGTTCTCTTTGTAACATGAATAATATACAGCCATCTCTACCTCTTGATACAGCCACGTCAAATTTTATATTGTTGTGTCTCCATGATGGGATGGGATGCCCGGGTCAGCTCTGCAACTTTGCAGGGCCCCCAGCCTCCTTACGGTTCCCATCACTGTCCCCACCACAGGTCACATCTTCAGAAATGGGTGCGGCTTGCGGGGGGGGCGCTTTCCGCATGAGGAAATGGCTTCATTTTTCACTCATCCGTGCATGGCTGTTTGCCTCAGCTTGAATGTCAACATCCAAAAAAATTTCCACGTAGACCTTTGAAATAATTATTCCACATTTTTGTGGCATTGAGCATTGCTAATGAGCCATTTGCTGCAAACCTGATTCTTAATTCATTTACAGACTTTTTTTTTTCTCTTTTGGAGCTTCAAGGATTTTCTTTTTGTCTGTCAAGTTCTTTAAATTTCCAAGCATGTCCTACATGTGGGCGTCTTAAAAATGTGCTGTGTCTGCTTGAGGTGAACTCTTTTGTTCTAAAGATTCCTATCTCTCTACTGGGCTGGCAACTTTTCTTTTATTATTTCTCTGATATTTTTCTTCCCTCCATTGTCTGGAGTGTCTCTCGAGTGTCTCTTGAGTTCTCTGTAGCTGTTGACTCGCTCTGTAGCCTACAAAAATCCCTGTGGCGCGTCTTCGAGCCATTAAACTTAATTTGTAACTTCAGCAAGGCTACTTTTAAATCTCCAAGAGCACTTTTTTCGGGGCAGGGGTGGTCATTATTGGTTTCTGATGGTTTCTTCACCTTATTCTTGTGCTCCGGGTATGGCTGGTCTGAAAATGTTCCGGCGGGATTCTGGATTTGATCTTCTGTTCCCTGAAATACTTGTTTCCCACACGGCCAGGTGCCTGCTTGCTAGCGGAGCTCGCTTCTCTTGGGCAATCCATTCCCATTTTGAAACAGGTTATCCACGTTTGCAAAATTCGCCAGTTGCTCTGCAGATGGTTCTAACATTTCAACCCCCGTCAGCCTGTGGGGTTTTGCTGATCTGGTCCACGCCCCTCCAGCCCCCGGCTTGGAGCCGCTTCCGTGAGACAATTCAGCAAAAATCGTTGCCGCTCCAGAGGAGCGGCCAGATGATGGACTGTTCTCATTTGCAATCATGTGGCCATTTTTTAGATGCTCATCGATTCTTTGTGTTTCTTCTTTTGCCAGTTAGGAACCGGTCAATACACGAAAATGACATCCACATAGGGAAGAGGTCACTGAGAAGCTGAGAAGAGAAGAAATTCCCCCAACACCTCTGAGTCCGCATTAAATACCGTCCTCTCTCCGCACCCCCAAGCCTGAACGGGCTGTGGCCCCCTTTTCTCCCTTCCTTCCCCGATAAGTAGCCGTCCACGGTGGGGAGTAACTGTTCATCCGGGGAGGGAGACACATTAGACCAGCCCAACTGTGACTTCCGCGGAGTTGCAAAACATGCTCGGCTAACGGGAAAGGAGACCTTGCGGTGGCTCTTCTCATTCGTGTTCTCTGCTCCATCCGGCCGTTGCTTCAGGAATTTCTACCTTTTCCATTAAAGTGCTCCAAATGAAGGCAATTCACCAAGCCACGGAGTGCCTCTTTGGAAGCCACAAAGCACGCAGGCACAGGCTGAATCAGACGAAAAGCCCCCATTACCTGGGCGTGCTTAAGACGGTCAGACCCGAGTGCGTGGATTGCGGTCAGCAGCAAACGCGGCGTGTCTGCAGACGCCCCATCCGGGGGCCCCGCAACTCCGCAGGGGGAAGGCAGATTAATGAGAGAAAAACAACCGAAGTTTATTAACACGTGCGTCCTCCCGATGCACGGGAGAACTCAGTGATGAATAACTCAACGGGGCGGTTAGAACTTGACCATAAAGTGTCTTAACAGAAAGATGACAGTTTTGTGCAAAAGGGACAAGACAAAGAGCGGGGACTGTGAGCTTCTGGGGGGCCTGTTGTGGGAAGGCAACTAAGTAAAGGAAAGTGAGGGGGGAGATGAGAGTATCTGGGGGACGTGTGCTGGCTCCCCTCGGTGCCATTGCTCGGCTGGCGAGAGTCCAAAGCTGTGTCCCATGAGGAAGATCGCCCGGCCTCCCACTGGAGGAGATGGCAGAGTTGTTCTTGCGATGGCTTCTTTCCATGTGCCTTCAGCTCAGAGTAATCAGGGGTGCCGTACTCTGAGCCCCTTTGCATGCAACTGAGCGCTTGGAATGTGGCGAGTGCAAACCCAGGTGTGCTCTCAGTACTTTCTATGGATTTACTGTATTTCTACAGTATTTACTGGATTTTGAAGACTCGGTATAAAAACAGAAAATCTCCATTAGTAGATGTTTTTACTGATTGCATTCTAACAGGATACCATTTTAGGTAAACTCGGTTAAATAAAACATACCACAACTAAGTTTTTTTTTTTTTTTTTTTTTTTTTAAATAAGATGTGGCTCCTAGAAAACTGAACATTGCTCGTACAAACTGCATTATGTTTTCATTGGGCAGTGCTGGTCTAAGATCGACATGGAGTATCTTCTCTGTTCACACATTGGACACATTATCGAGACGCTACTGTGTGCAAAGCACAGGAGACCCAAGAGGCAATAAGAGCAGAGAGAATGACCCTCTCGCCGGCGAGGACCGTCTAGGGAGCACGCCGGAGCAGGAAGCCGGCGCGGGCCGGTCTGTGTTTCCGTGCGCTCCAGGGCGGCGTGCCCACGTGTGTTCCGTCCAACCCCAAACGTGAGGAAGGAGCAGCCTGGAACCCAGAGCCATCAGCCTCCCCAGCCCTCTCCCAGCTCAGGCCGCAGCAGCCCGGGGCCCCTCACGACGCTGCGGGCAGGCACGGTTGTCTGACTGTCTCGTCAGTCAGTCCAGGAGAAGCTGAGCTCTCCTGAAAGTCCACCTGTCTTTAAGTAACCAGAGAAAACAGGGGCCCAGCCAGGGCACGGCTGTCTGTGCACAGTGGAATGGGACGCAGGAGAGAGGCCAGCAGCAGGGGCGTACCAGGTGCCAGAGATGGGCACCATCGTCGGGTTCAGCCCCCACTCTTGGCTCTGGGGTTTTCTCAGCGGCAAAGCGGGGCTGTTCCCTGCAGCACTGGAGCAGGAGCCCACCCTGAAGGACCTGCCAGGCCGGGAGAGTGCAGGAAGGCACGGCCCACCAGGGTGGACAGCACCTTCCCCCGAGAGATGCACTTGTGCTCCACGGGGAGGAGAAGTCCGTGACCGGCTGCCTCCTGTCTCTCCCTGATTCAGGAGATCAGAGCAAACGCACAGGGAGCCCACACTTCTGGAACATTCGTCAGGCACCCGGAGCTCAGGACGTAACTTGGAGACTGTTTCTGCGTGAGGGGCAGGGAGTGCTGTGGCCAGGACGGACGCCAGCTCGGGGCACAGAGGGGTGACCATCCCTAATCGGCATGGCCCCTCCGGACTCGTTCTCCTCCCTTGCGAAACTGCGTCTGCAGTCACACTGGGACGTTTTGGCCTCTGCTCCCATCATCACATCTTCTCCTGTGTCCCTCGTTCCCTTACCGGGACCCTTGTGAGGCCAGGAACGGTGAGATATTCACAGAGTCTGGGAATGAAATGCAGACCCCCCTGGGAAGGTGTTACCACAGACGATCAGAGGTATACAGTGTCACTCCAGTTACCCCGGGCCGTCCTTCTGTCTTCCTTAACCGTCCCCGGGAAGGCTTGTGTGGCCCGCAGCCCACCGAGGGGACTGCCCGCGGTCCGACACAGCCGTGCTGCTGCAGAGTTGGTTCAGAGTGGTCCTTCCTTCCAGGACGGGGATGTATATCCTAACCCATTCGAGTGGCTGAATCGCGGTTTTTACCAGGTCTGTCTGGTTCCTGAATCCACGCCTTCACCCCCATTCAGGTGGAGAAGGGGTTTTTAGGGTCACATGAATGCGAACCAAAAAATTAACCGAGGGCCAGTGACTCACCTGGACTCATTCTCATTTTCTTTTGAAGATTTTGTTTATTTATTTGACAGACAGAGATCACAAGTAGGCAGAGAGGCAGGCAGAGAGAGAGGAGGAAGCAGGCTCCCCGCTGAGCAGAGAGCCCGATGCGGGGCTCAATCCCAGGACCCTGAGATCATGACCTGAGTCGAAGGCAGAGGCTTAACCCACTGAGCCACCCAGCGCCCCATTGCCATGTGCTCATTTTTTAAAAATAAAAAAAATTTTAAATGTTGTTCCCTGGAGGCATTTTAGGTACCGAGTGTCGTGCTGAGAGTATAAATGCCACATTCGTTGGTAGAATCTGTCTTGTCCTTCTACCCATCCCCTCTAACCCTGAGTATTTTGCTCTATAAACAAATGTGCTCCGGTATCTTGCGTGCCCAGTAAATCACATTTCAAACACAGCCTCTGTGCCCTTACTTTTTACAGACTCTTCTCGTGGGTCCTTTTGCAAGGCAAAGCTCTGGGGAAGGTGACCAGCCCTGTGCCTTGTTAAAAAATTAAACGGAGCAAATACAAATTTTCATACTTACACTGGAGCCTGTGCGACACATGTCTTAGTTTGTATTCGATAAGTTTGATTTCTGCTGGGGTGGACGTCCCTACAAGCCTACATCGGCGAGTCCCCTTACGCTTGAAGTGGTTTGGTCCTAATGGGTGATGCATGCAGAAGTAGCATGGGGGTGGGGAGCGGTTTTAAGCAGCCTCCAGAGGTCTCCTCCAGGCCCCACAGGGGTTGGGAACCCTAGAATGCTCCTGTGAATTCTAGAGCAGCCTGGGAGCAAGTCCTGAGGGTGTTGTGCTGGGTTTAGGAATGGCCCAGCAAGTGCCTGTGTGGATAGACAGGGAGCCTCCCAGATAGGCCCTCCCCTCACATCCTCAGCCCGTTAGACCTTAGGTGCATCCCTGGGGAGCAAGGAAGAAGATATGAATTGTCGAAATTCTTGTTCCTAAAGGTAAAAGACTTCATAAGAAAAATTAATTTCAGTTCTAGCAAAAAAAAAGAAAAAAAAGAAAAAGGAAATTTATTTTTTTTACATACCTGAATTTGTGGCTGGAAATAAGTTTTCCTATCTTGAGGTCGTTGAAATTGGAGGCCCGTTTTCTTTTGCTATATTAAGTCATTTATATATCGTGTTGGTTATTTGTTAAAAATCAGAGGATTCTGGGGCGCCTGGGTGGCTCCGTGGGTTAAGCCTCTGCCTCCGGCTCAGGTCACGATCTCAGGGTCCTGGGATCGAGCCCCGCATCGGGCTCTCTGCTCAGCAGGGAGCCTGCTTCCTCCTCTCTCTCTGCCTGCCGCTCTGCCTACTTGTGATCTCTGTCTGTCGAATAAATAAATAAAAATTTAAAAAGAAAATCAGAGGACCCTGGAGCCTTCCACGTCTGCCTGAGGCCGTGAGCATCCTTCATGCCAACAGCGGGCCGTCCTCAGAGCAGGGGTGAGGAACACTCTCTTAGGTGCTACTTCCGAACTTGACTCTGGGTCATTATAGCTTTTCTCGCTCGTGGAATCGATCACCTTCGTTGGAAAGAGCCCGACACGTGTTCGGACACCCCTGTGCATCTCAGTCCTGTCTGTCTCGAAATGTTTTTGCCCCTGGGGGGTCTGCCGCGATTGCATCTCTTCTCCTGGGTGGGAACCTGCTAGCGGGATCCCCTGGAATAAGGACTTCGTCTGCCCCCAGTCGACAAGGTCACAGGGAGAGCGCAGAGAGGAGAGTCGTTCTTAGGCAAAACCAGACAAAGCTCCCAACGCAAACACGGCCGCGCTGCTGGATGGAGGCTGCTTACCCTGCTCCCACACGGGACTGGCGTCCTGCTACGGTCTGGGCGAGGGCCCTTCCCAGAGGCGTTTCTGCAGATGTCACTTGTTGGGGTTGCACTCATTTTCATCATTCTGTCATGATCTTAGTGCATGGATGGACCGCCTGCCCGTCGGCCCACGTCAAAATCCCAGGCTCTTTGCTTTCTCTTGGCCCTAAGTGTGATGTGTTAGCAAGTCCCGACGGTCTTCTGTCGTAGGATCAGTGCCCGTGGGAGCAGCGCGTGGGACAGAGCTGGCCTCGGATGACGAAGTTTGTATGTTCTGGGTTGAATTGTGTCCCTCCGAACTCCAGATGGGGTCTCACGCGGAAAATGGGTCTTTGCAGATGTGACTGACTAAGAAGAAACCAGACTGGTTGAGGACGGGTGCTGGGTCCAAGGACTGGGTCCCGTATCATAAGAAGAGCAGACACGCATACAGGGGCATGCAGAGAGCAGACAACGTGAAGACAGAGTTAGAGACTGGGATGATGCCACAGTCAGGGAAAGCCTGGAGCCTTCCAGAAGCCAGAAGAGGCAAGAGAGGACCTTACCTGGAACCTCCAGAATGATTTTGGTCCTGCTGACACCTTGATATCCCATTTCTGGCTCTCTGACCCATTGATATCCCGTTTCTGGCTCTCTGACCCATAAGACTGTAAATTTCTGGGATTTTCTCCCTCGTGTAGTTAACATATGGTGTTATCTTGGTTTCAGGTGTACAATATAGTGAGTCAACAAATTCTATGTTGCTCATGGCAAGTGCATTCCTTAATCCACATCATCTAGTTCTCGCTTCCTCCCACACCATCCACTGGTGACCATCAGTGCAGCTAACATAGTTAACCATAGTTAACTATACAGAATGCTTTCGGTTTGTCTCTTTTCCTTTGTTCCTTTGTTTCGTTTCTTTAAATTCCACAGATGAGTGAGATCATACGGTGTTTGTCTTTCTTTGACTGACTTATTTCACTTACCATTATACTCTCTACTTCCATACCTGTCATTGCAAATGGTGATTTCATTCTTTTTCATGGCTGAGTAGTATTCCATTGTATAGATACACAACATCTTCTTTATCCATTCATCCATCAATGGATATCTGGGCTCTTTCCACAGTCTGGCTATTGTGAACATTGCTACTATGAACATTGGGATGCATGTCTCCCTTTAATTTAGTGTTTTCATATTTTCAGGGTGAATCCCAGTAGTGTGATTACTGGATCGTGGGGTAGCTCTATTTTTAACTTCCTGAGGAACCTCCATACTGTTTTCCAGATTGGCTGCACCAGCTTGCATTCCCACCAACAGTGTGGAAGGGTTTCCCTTTCTCCACACCCTCCCCGACACCTGTCATTTCCTGACTTGTTCATTCTAGCCACTCTGACTGGTGTGAGGTGGTATCTCACTGTGGTTTTGATTTGCATTTCCCTGAGTGATGTGTATTTCCCAACTGATGTTGGGCACCTTCTCATGTGTCTGTTCTCATGATGTCATCTTTGGAGAAATGTCTGTTCACGTCTTCTGCCCATTTCTTAACAGGATTATTTCCTGTTGAGTTGTGTGTGTTGAGTTGTGTCAGTTCTTTATATATCTTGGGTACTAATCCTTACCAGATATGGATAGGTTCCTTGCAGACATCTTCTCCCTTTCCCTAGGTTCTCTTTGTGAGAGAGTATGTTTCTGTTGTTTTAAGCCACCCAGTTCATTACAGAACCCCAGGACTCTGACACATGCCGTGTTTCCCCATCTTCATGACATAAACATTGCTGTGATGGCTGATTTCCAGGTACCAACAAGATATCCCCAAATGAGGACTTGGGACGAGAATCCCACAATCAGATTTTGTGAGCTGGTGAAAGTTGGCTGCAGGGCATCCCCAGATGGTGCTCAAAATGCCTCAGAGTCATCCTACCCCAAGCACACAGGTGCAACGTTTGGTTATCTCTGGCTGCATGATAGATCACCCTAGCACTCAGTGGCTTACATGGCAGACATGGTCTTACTGGTCCTATGGGTGAAAGATCCATGAGCAGTAGAGCCGGGTGTCTCTGGCTTGGGGTCGGGTTGTGCAAGAAGCACTGACAAGGTCTGCAGTGTCCACACTGCAAAATGCATGCCTTTTCCTCCACCTCCCCTGCCACTGCCTCAGGCTAACACCCCACAGTCTTTCCCCAGGACAGGGGCAAAAAGCCTCTGGATCCACTGCCTTCCTGATGCTCTCTCACAGGGGCATCCCCTGACCTTTTGGACGATTCAGAGACTATCACCTCCTGCCCCAAGCCTCTGGGGACCTCCCACTCGTGCCCCCCTTACCACACTCTGTGCTTTCACCCTTGCCATCTCCCGTAGGGCTCATGGTTTTCCAGCCACACTGGCAATTTCTCCAAGGCAACATCAGCTCGTTCCTGCTACAGGGCCTTTGTACCTACCCTTCTCTGTCTTGAACCTATTATCCAGTTTAACCCTGTCCTGTGACTACAGCATGTGAAGCAGTCCCTTCTGTGAGTGGTGTCCAGTTATCCTTCACCACATCTGCTTGTGTCCTCCATGGTGCTATTTTTTTCACAAGCCGATAAAATTGTTGGTTTTGTTAATGCTTGTGTTATGTTCCCCCCATGAGAATCCAAGTTCCAAGTGCAACTTACGGAGTTGCGTTTGGGAGCACAGAGATGCTAGTGCTCCTGTCTCCGGTCATATCCTGGGACAGAGGCTGGCGTCTCCTCCATGGACCGGTCTCTGCACGTGTTTGTTGATGGGTCAGGTCAATGTACTTTCTCCTGTGTCTGGGGCCCCTTTCTCTGTCCTGTCCCAGTCTAACCCCGTACCGTCCCACCGAACATGACGACGCTCTCTCTCCAGGGCTGATGCCGTGGTCTGAAGGCCAAGCGCTCAGACAGTCCTCCCAGATCACGACAGCCTGGCCTCCCCACCATGCCCTCATGCAGAGGACAGAGAAAATCAGAGAAAATGTAAATCTTGACCCTGAACTTAACCTGCATTTTTAAGATCAATGAAATTTCACAGTCTGGTAATTTCTTTCCACCCAAATGCCCTTTCTGACAGGAAAAAAAGGTTTTCGGACATTCTAGTCGGCGGAATATAAATTGAGAAAAAATGTCCTGATTTGCTTCATTCTTTGAAACATTATCTAATGTTCTCCCTGAAAGAGAAACGGTAATAAGATAACCCGACTTTCTCCTTCTTCTCAGTTCTACTTTATAAACTGGCTCAATCCAAATTTTCAAATGCGTCTCAAAGAACTCTGACATCAGAGCCCCCTGGGGTTTCCTTTAGTTTGTCTGTGGCGCAAAGGAGTGCATGAGCCTGTCCCAAAAGGCAGACTCGTAGGAAACCCACCCGGGGCCGCCTTTTCCAGCCGCAAATGTCCAGAAAAGCAATGCAAAACCTCAGTATTTGGTCAAAGGTTCGACTGCCTTGGGCTGCTCTGAAGGCCGTGGCTCAGATGCGCATTTGGGACGCTGCTGTGTCTTGTGCACGTGGCCTGTGGTCCCAGCAGCGCCTTGTGGGAGGAGACTGGCTTTTACCGGTGTGAGCCGGGCCCCGTGCTGGTCATGCCTGGCTCTTTCCTGCCCTGTGGCTCCTGGGACTTTGTCCACGTGAGCCAGCACCTCGAACGCACGTCGTGTCCCCAGAGCGGCTTCACTGAGCTCCGTGGCCACCAGAGTGCCCCTGTCAGAGGTTGTCTGGCACCTGCCTCTGTGGACAGGTGTCCCAGGGAATGGTCGGTGTTGGTGATGGATGGCTGGCACGCCCGCCCAACTCCAGAGCTCTGGGTCTCACCCAGGGGCATCCCTCCTCCCCCACCCACCACTCTCTGCTCCCCGGTCCCTGCTCTGTCTTAGGGGAACCCCTGCTGCCTACCTGCGTGGAGGCCAAACAGTGTCTGGGGATGTCCATCCTCCCGGGCAGCCCACCACCAGAAACGTGACTTGTCGCTGAGACTTCCACTCTTCTGTGTCTTCAGTTTTGCTTAATTTCTTAGTCATCACTGCGTGCATCTCCAGCACAAGGACCTGCAAAGGTCTTAGGACATGTTACATGCTGCATCGAGGGCTCATGTCTCCGTAAGCCCCTTTTCTAGGGCATCTGGGGCCACAGGTACTTGCTGCCTTCCTAGTCCTGGACGTCACATTCGTCTGTGCCGCCTGGGTACCCTGCTCCGAGTTCTGGCTTTGCCTTTTGGTTCAGTCTCTGAGCTCTGCAAGGTGAACCACTAAGGCCCCAAGCAGAAGTGTAGTTGGAGACAGGGACTCAGTACACGCCCCACCTGCCTGGGGTCTTTGCCCTTCAGGGCTGACCCCTGCGTGGCTCTCCGTCACCACGAAAACAGCTGCTTCTCAGCCTTCGTGCAACTCACGCTGTTATTCTCTATGGAGCTGTCAGTCCGATGGAGCGAACCTTTCCTGGGCCACAGAAGCTGAGTCTGGCTGTCACGGTGATCCCTTTCACGTTGCCCCCCAGCACCTGTTCTGCCTCTGGGCGCAGAGTGTGGCCCATAGCCTCCTCTGGGCAGGTGCAGACCACATGCCACACTTGGCAAGCAGATGGTGCTCTTGCCCAAATTAGTGCCATCGGCCTCTCCTCCGGGAAGTTGCTCACTGACCAGCAAAGAGGGGGGCTGGATTTCCATCCCCAGGTCCCCCCCTCCCCGGTGAAGCCCCGCGTTCACCTCCTGGCCTGTGCCACCACCCATGACTTACGTGACCATCCATTTTCCTCGGAAGGCTGCAGAACTTTCCATGTTCATTATGCTTAAAAAATCAATATTTGCACTTTGATCTCCACTAGGGAAGAAAAGAGAAATCCGAGAGCAAAAACCTGTAAAGCCATATCCAAAGCGCCAACACAGGCGAATGCAATCATTTTTATAAATATTTTACTACGCTCGTGGGCTACTAAAATTGAGAAAACAATTTAGAAGTCTGCAATAGTACACTTTCAAATTATAAAGCCAACCATGCACAATTGTATGTGCTGTAAAAAAAAAAAAAAAAACAACAAAAAACCCCCAAAACCCCAAAAAACCAAGGAAGGGTACAGAAGGCAAGTTGCTAATTTTTATTTCTGGGGGAAATGAGGCTAGAGGGCTTTTCCCCCTTTATTTCTTTTGCTTTTCTTTGTTTTCCAGATTTTGTATAATGAGCCCAAATTGCTTCTTAGACAGTTTTATTACATTTTTGATGCCAGAAAATATACATCAAGCTCGTTGGAGTATAATAATTAGGACCACGGTCTTTGGGGATCCGAGCGTGGGTTTGAGGCCCAGCTCAGCTATGCCCCAGCTGTGACCTTGGGAAGGACACACTGAGCCTGTTCCCCCCACCCCGTGACATGGAGGTCACGCACCGGTCTCAGAGGGTGGCTTCGAGGGGACAGACCAGGCCTGACTTGTTTGAGGGAGCGTGTCACCTTTATGATCATAGTTAGGGTTAATATTTAAAAAGCATTAATGTTAGTAAAAATAGTATCCATCCAGGATTGCCGATATTAATAAAGATGAATGCTAATACACTCTGATATTCAAGATGTGTCCACACGTGAGCTGGAATAGTTTTGTGTTCTGAGAGGCCGCGTGGGGCGGCTGGGGCACGCAGCAGGGAATGGAAGAGCAGGGGTGGGGAGCCCCGGCCCAGCACGCACCAAATGGGTCACTGCACCTATCCCCCCGTGCCGTGTATGTCCATGTCTCTGCCCTCGGACTGCGAGCGCTTGGAGGTCCCCTTAATCACTCCGTCCTTTGCACGCTGCCCCAGGCCAGGCACAGAGCAGGTGTCCAACAGGTGTGTGCTACGTGAATAATGGGACCAGCACCTGAGAGACGAGCTACTCTTGTTCTCGCTGATCATTTGGGCAGGAAGCATTATGGCTTGGTTGGCTAAACGGCCTCCCTGCAGCCGCCAGCGGCTCTCCAGGCTCTGACGCAGGGCACTGTAAGGAGACGGTGCCTTCCAGGAGACCGTCCTCGCACATCTCGCTGGTGACCTTATTTGCAGGAGGAGCTGACACACAGTCTTGGGGGTACATCAGAGGCCGTGTGTCTACCGACTCGGTCAGTGGGGACGCGGGCTCAACTGTCAGGGGGCGGGTGGGTGGCTTGCAGGGTGGGTGGAGAGCACGGCGCTCAGGAAGCACGGTGGGGAATCCTGGGAATCCTGATGACTGATCCAGTGTGTTTTAGGGTCGGACAGATGGTTTTAAATTACATTTATTTAGCACAGGGACACGTAAAGGAAAAATCGCCCTCTGACCCCGCTCAGCACAAACCTGAGGTCTGTGCACTGGGAAGGGGCTCTGGCTCCAAGGGAGGGGCTGGGATGGTGCGGTCCTGTGTCACCGCCATTCCGGGGGAGGGCAGGACTTATGTCGTGGCTGGTGGCGGCCCCTGCTGACGACACAGAGTTTACACGGGAGTTGGTGTTGCTCCCACAGACCAGGCCGGCCAGCCAGCCCAGCCTCCCCAGAAAGGCTTCATGGGACATGGGTCTTCTGGTTTATTTTTTTAATTAATTAATTTTTTAATTGAAATGTATTTGACATAGAACACTGTAAACTTACGGTGTACAGGATGTTGACTTGGAAAATAAAAAAGGCTCTCCGCTTTTAAAACCAGGCCAGCTCCAGCGGACACGGGAGCAGGCTGCCACCCCAGCCTGGCCCTTTAGAAGCCTACCACCAAGGGCAGGTGTTCCTTGAGCCCCTTGCCTGGGGAAGAAGCCTTCCACTGCCTTCGCTGTCTCAGGAGCCCAGAGCCGGTGCAGCCCAGGGGACTGGAGTGGACCAGGGGGCTGTCTGCCTGGGGCAGGTGGCCACGGGGGGTGGGGGTGGGGGTGGCTGGGATGTGGCTGTTTCTGATCCGTTTGTAATTTTGGGGCAGAGATTAAGCACCCAGCACTGGAGCCAGCCACAACCCTCTTTCCCGTTCTCTGGAGCCTCCGTCTTTTAAAGAAATGTATGAGCTAGCAAGGTCACTAGATTCAGGAGTGGACACAGAAGGTCTTGAAGACTGTGCCGTCTCTCCCCCCACACCTGTCCAGCTGTGTTGAGGCGTGCAGAGATGCCCTGGTGCCTTGATTAGGAAAATGTCACCACGCATGAAACCATCAGCCCCCCACAAGAGCAGCTGTCCCTTGATGATGTTCTGGGGATGACGATCCCATGTGGGGAGTGTTCAGGAGTCTTCCAGGGGGATGAGACAGCAGCACATCTGGGCAAATCCCACGGAGATGGAGAGGAGACTGGTGGCTGCCTGGAGCTGGGGGTTTCCAAGGACTGGGGAGTGATTCTAATGGGTATGGAGTTTCTTCTTGGAACCATGAGAATGTCCTACAATCAGTATTGTGCCCTTGAAATGGGTAAATGTTACAGCCTGTGAACTGTGTCTTGAGTAAAGCTGTTACTTAAAAAACAAAAAACAAACAAAAAAAACCCCAACCCACCACCTTACTTTGTACCTCAAAATGCTCTACCCCCAGCTAACCATCAGCAGCAACAATCCCATGAAAACCTCAAATGACAAGCACAAAGACAATCAAAATCAAAGAAGACCTTTTCCCTGGCTTTCCACCCTCCCCCTCTGGCAGGATCTCAGACCGGTGGCCTCCGTGTGGTCCTGGAACTTGGCAGAAAGGCACACTTTTGGCCCCACGTCAGCAATCTGTGTTTCATTGGCCCTCCTGGCAGTTCTGGGCACGTACAGGTTCGGGAGCTGCGGGTGCCCAGGATGGCGGCCGAGAGATCCCAGGAATTGGGGCGGCTCCATCACGGAACCGAGAGGAAGAGAGAGAGGTCGGCCGCTCGAGCCCAGCAGACAGGAGGTTTCTCCAGCAGGTTGTCCGTTTGGCAGGGGAAGAAGAAATGGGCATCAAGGGAGAAAAGAAACACCCCACGAAATATTTGTCAAGCCATGGAAAAGCATTTTAATGACAATCGGCATCACAGGTATAAATAAATATCTTCTTTTTTCCGTCTATAACATGTGCTAGAAATATCTCTTTAAAAGGTCCAGCTAAGGTTATGAGGCTTTCAAGGACCCTTTCTTAGCTACTGATTTTAGTAATTAAAAAAATAAAAACAATGAGTGTCCTGGTAGCCGCAAGTGCGGCCTGCCGAGAGCAGGACGAGCGGCCGCGACCCGAGCCTGGCCGTCCCCCGAGGGCCCGACTCACATCACTGCTTTCTTCTCCGCCGCGCACAGTCGACTTTGGATGAACGCGTTTTGCAATGTGCTGCTACACAATTAGGCTGTTAAAAACCACCGTCGATTGACAATCTAACATAGATTTTAATCTCTCCGGTTCATGCTGGTAGGCTCCGCCCAACAAAGTCAGAGAAACAACTCGAAAACCCTCCAGCAGTTTTCATCTGGGTTCCTCGCTCTGTGGTCAGGATGTCCCGTGACAGCTCTACCGTGGGAGGCTGAGCAGATTATTCTGGGGTACGGCCTCTCCCCCATGGAGGGGACCCGACCTTCCCTCATGTGGGGTCTCCTTGCATCCCCACTGATGGTGGCACTGGGGGCCAGGCCAGCTGTGTCCCCTTGGAACAGCCCTGGGCAGCGTCCCGCCCACTGGCTGTGGCCCTGGGGCCCGGCTGGTGGGGGTAGTCGGGGGTGGGGGGGTCAAGGCAGCATCCTCTCCCCCTCTGGTGTTTAGACCCCCGCAAACATCAAGGCTGGAGGGCTACAGAAAAGCATTGAAACTACTACTTCAAGGATGGATTCATTGAGACTGTTGCTAAGAATTCATCTAACATATAGGAATATAATGTACGTTTAATTTAGGAAAAATATACCATTTGACCCTCGGAAATGAACATTAAGTACAAATCAAGTGGACTTGCAGGACACAGAAAGAAATCATGGTGGGGGGTGGGGGAGACAATGTGGGAGCACAGAAGAGTTATGTGAAGATCGAAAACCCTCAGGTTCACCCCGAGAGGTGCTGGGGCTCTGACCCCTCTCCTCCTGTGTCCCCTCCCCCCGGGGCTGACGGATCGAGGCTGTCCTCCCAAGGGGGCATGGAACCAACACGGAAACTGTGCCTCCGCAGGCCCTCGCTGTGCATTTTGCTCCTTTATTAGAAATATAAAGAGATGATTGCTTCTGTCTTTTTATTTTGTGTTTTTGCATTTTTTAACAAATAATTTTTGGTAGCTTGTCTGTGTTCTGTTCTGACTCATAAAATCGCCTTCCCTCGGTGGCCTTGTGCGCAGGCTGGCGTCTCGGTCAGCCACCTGCCCAGAGTTCCTCCGCTGACTCCCGGAGCTCTGCTGTCACCCGCCGCTGAAAACCCTCGCTGTCGGGGACCCAGGGCCCTTCCCGGCTCCGGGACCTCCGCGGTCTGTGGCCCCAGCGCGGCCTGCTCTGGGTCAGGCGTCCCCAGGCCCACTCTGGGACCCAGCGAGGCGCCGGGCGGACGCGGGCACCTACGCCTGGTCTGTGAGCTTCTCTAGGTAGTCTCTGAGGTCCTCGCTGCCGCCCAGGATGGCGTTCACGGCGGGGCAGCCGTCGTCCGGCGGGACAGTGGTGAAGGTGGAGAACTTCACCTTCTTCCTTTTGGAGGTGGGCGAGTGCAGGGGCTCGAGCCTCGGGTCCCTGGCCGGCCTGGCCGCCGCGTCCGGCCGGTGAACCTGCCCTTGCACGTGCTGCTGGACGCCGCCGTTGAGAAGCAGACAGCTGCTCTCCTCGCTGCCGCCCGGCGCGCGGCCCAGGACCGTCGTGTGCTCGTCCTGCGGCGGCGACCCCCCGCCCGTGTGCTCCAGCAGCTCCGCCTCGTTGCCCAGCCACACCCAGTCGTGCGCGTGCGTCACCGAGGCCTGGCCTTCCGGGGGCACCTGCTTGTGCCGGTACCTGAGGGCGAAGGTGGTACAGTTGACGAGGAAGACGAGGATGGCCAAGCAGAAGACTCCCAGCAGCGCGTACATGCCGATCTCCAGGTCGCTCAGGCCCCGTGGCGTCTGCACCAGGTCGCTGGCCCCCAGCCCGCCCCCCGCCCGGGGCAGGTCCACCTGGGCCGGGAAGTTGGTGAAGTCCAGGGGGATGGTCTGCGGCTGGCCCTCCCCCGACGGCCTGCCCGCGTCCGGCCGGCCGCTCTTCACCACCCTGTTGTCCAGCAGCGGCCTGGCCGTGGTGCCGCCTCTCCGGGGGGCCCCTTCCTCGCGCTCCCCGGAGGAGCCGCCGTGGACGGGCCCCTCGGGCTCCTGGCCCTTTGGCCGGCGGTCGCTGGCGTGGTTCTTGATCTCGCCCTCGTCGCTGTCCGCGCCGCCACCTCCGGGGCTGGAGTCAGCGTCGTTCTGGCCAAACTTGACCCGGACGCTGCCCACGCCCACGGCCAGGACGCTCTTGCGTTTGGACTTTTGGCAGGCCTCCGCGATGGTCATGTCCACTCGGACCAGGGGCCCCTGGCCTTCCCCTTCGGCCATCACCACTGGCCACCTGGGAGAGCGGGCCTGGGGGATGGACACGACGGCCTCGTCCAGGGAGGTGGCGGTCAGGGTGAAGTCCCTGGTATCGTAGATGTCCAGCGGCGTCACCGAGCCGTCGCTGAGCTGGAGCCAAGTGCTGAGCACAGCTTCCTGCGGGGACAGAGGCTGTTAGGAGGACACAGCGTGGGGGCCCGAAAGGCCTCTCCAGAACCTGCCTGCTCTCCCAGAACACAACCCAAGGAATCAGGGGCTGGACTCCGGTCCAGACCTGGCGGCTGATGAATCCAGAGAGAAGACATGCAGGTCTTACATCAAGATCAGAGAATCGCTGTAATTTTATAAGAACAAAAGGAGACGTGCTGTGAATGGCCTGCGTCATCCTCACCGGGGACACCCACAGGGTCGCCTGGCCGAGACCCTTCCCAGGCTTTGTTCGCCCAGACGCTCCTGCCTCCTTGTGTCAGGGCTCAGCCCGTTACCATGCCTGGATCATCCGCGATAACCTCCCTAACTCGGGACGTCGCTCCCATCTGCAAAACCCCGTCCCCTGAGCACGGTTGCACACGCCCAGGGTCTGGGAGCTGGGACGCGGCCGCTCGGTGCAAGGCTAGCCGTGCCTCCTGGGAACCCAGCATGGTTCTCAGTGTCGTCTGTGCACGGGCTCCCTTGACCCTCACGGCCACCCCCGAGGCAGATGTTGTGAACATCACCGCTTCCCATTCTGCCGGCGAGGAGACCGGATCACGGGGAGGGGGGGAGCCCGGCCGAGCTCACCCAGGCAGGTGGCAGAGCTGAGGTTTGAGCCCAGCGCTCTGGCCTTGAGTCCGGATGACAGCGGCTGCCCTGTCTCCTGCCAGTGGGGGCTCTGAGGTCACTGCGCGGGCCTGGGGCTGAAGGAGATGATGTCGGTGGGTCTGGAATTCTCCCCTGTTGTCTAAAACCAGGATTTAGTGACGTGTGTTAGAAGCCCGTGCCAGACACCCAGGGGCCTTGGAAAGGCTGCCAGGGCCTGCCGGGGAGAAGGGGCACCCGCAGGTGTGGGCCTTGGCGGGCCGGCAGCCAAGTCTGCGCGGGTCTGAGTGTGCTCACTTGTGCGTGTGATGCGTGGTCGGGGAGCCTTGGCAGGGGAGGAGGGAGGGTGATGGGAGGCCTGGAGGGGCGGTGGCGGGGGGGCACTGGCCATGACAGGGACCCAGGCTGACCTCCGTGGGACAGTCCGCTGGGGGCAACGGGGGAAGATACAAGGAGCAGAGTGGGGAAGGGAACGGGTGAGGTTTGCCAGGCTGGGAAGAGCATATGGAGCCCCAGGGGTCTGTTCTGAGAAAGGATCCAGGGTCTCCTCTGGTCCTGGCTTCTGGGCATGACAATGAAGGGCAGCGGATTCAACTCAAGTTTTGAAATTGATACACAGACCCACTGCTTCTCCTGGTCCAGTTTTTTTTTAAAAACGAGATTTCTGGGCCCACTTCCCTGCCTGAAAGTGGGAATGTGAACACTTTGACCCAGGGTCTGAGATGGACATCTCTGGGGCTTGGCCACTGTCGATCCCTCCTTCCTGGAAGGGACTAGAACACCAGCTTGGGAGAACCCAGTCTTCCCCACTCAGGGCATGTGCTTGTGATGCAGTGGGGTTGGACCGGCCCCTCCAGGCCCGGAGCTGGGCATGTGACCGAGGTCTGGCCCATCGCAACATTCCACCACCCCGTCCGTGGTGACTGCCCTGGGCAGGGGTGGAACCAGCCACCCCTGGTTGGATGGAAACCAGCCAATGGGACGGGATCCCTGGGCTTTGGCTGGAACCACAGAGGAGAAGCTTGCATTCCCTGGGCTGCCGAGTTGGGGTGCAAGCCAGCGGTGCTCGTGGCCTGAGACTTAGGGGTGGGATCTGCTGGAACCGAGGGTCAGCACAGGGAAAGGAAGAGTTATGAGATGGAGAGAGAGAGGGAGGGAGGGAGACTGTCTTAAGAACACGTTCCAACAACAAAGACTGAGGATCAACTATTTAAAAAACTAGGTAAAAATACACAAAAAAAGCAATGCTAATTCCCGAGACTCAGAAACAAAGAGGGAACGCATACCAGAGGGGGGCCTGCAGACCAGTGCTACTGAGGGGGCCTGGCGGCAGGTGTCAGAGCGGCTCAGAAGGCTCGCCAGCCAGTGGAGGGGGGCTGCTGATGGTCACCCAGGGACTGTCAGATGGGGATGCCTAAGGCCAGGACTGCGGAGAGGGGGCCATGAGAGAATTCTACCCCTGGGCCAGAAACAACAACGAAGCTCATCTGTGCTCTGAGCATGGCTGGGGAAATGTGTCCCCTGGAAACCCAAACCCCACTGCTTCCCCACATCTGGGTGTGGGGTCTGGGGTTATGTGACCTGTGTGTGGCATGGGCTCCAGCAAAGAGCGGCCCGTGCAAATGCAGGCCTGCAAAGAATTCCTACCGGGAGAAAAGCAAAGCAGCCACCAGCTCAAAAGGCACTCTGATTAAAAAAGAAAGAAAGAAAGAAAATTATACTCCCTGAGAGGGAGGGCTTTGCCATGAGAGGGGACCACAAACAACTCATGTCGATCAGCACACCAAGGATTTTGGACACTAGAACAACTGAAAAAGATGACAAAGTAAGATAAACCAGCAACAAGAACAAAATGGCCCGTGAAATAAAACCGTTCACGGGACATGGACGGAGAGGAGGGCGGAGCAGAGAAAGAACAGGATGGTGCGGAAAGAACAGCCTAGACCTTCTAAAAACAAAGAAGGGCTCCACTGGAAATTAATTACCCGACGGCTGGTTTGCAAAGTAGAGTGGAGTAGACACATCTGGAGAGAGAGTCAGTGCCCGGCAGACAGAGCCAGGGAACTGACCCAAAACACAATCTCAGGATGAAATATACAAAAGACAACTTGGAAGAAATGAGGGACAGGACGAGAACGGCCAAGAGTTTTCGGTGACAAGTTCCAGAAGAGAACCAATGGGGGAAGTCAGGAGTCCACGAAATAGTGGCTGGACATCTTCCAAACTTGAGAACAATTGTGGGTAAGAAATATGAAGCTTTTGGGGGGCACTGAGCAGCTGGATCCAGCTTGACCTGAAGGTACCAATCCCCGGGCACGAACTGATCAATGCTGATGTCTTGGGCCAGCCTCGGTTGGGTCTCTGTCGCTGGTACCTGAAAGCCCAGACCAATGCCGATGCCGGCGTCCTGAGAGGGGCAAGTGAGACCACACCTGGAATCTGGGGAGGGCGTGGTGCTCAATGTTGGCACCTGCCCACTCCCCCATGGCCGCTGCCTGCTCAGCTTTCAAGGGTCAGCTCTGCAAGATGGTTTTGCCTGAGGACATTCTCTGGCCTCTGGAACCCAGAAGCGGTCATGCCCGTAGCCAGAAGTGCCAAGGAATTAACACCCTGCAAAGGCAGCCGTCGGCCAGCTCCCTTGCCCCTGGTCAACACTGGCTGGCGGTTTCCCCAGCAGCTGCAGGCTCCGGGAGCCACAGTGGTGGCCAAGCGGGAGACACACTCTACTGACTGTCCTCCATCCCCGGGAGCAGTTTCCGATTCCCTCTGGGGGCTCCCTTCACCACTAGAATTGAGTATTTGAGTATGAGTCTTCGTGCCAGGCTCTGCTTCTGGGGGAATCGAAGGTGAGACAGGCAATACGGCTCAGTAATTTTGCTTCCCACCCTCGTCCCCTCTGTCCATGTCTATCGGCAAGACCCCCTTCTAATGCCCAGGACGGATGCATGAGTGCCCAGGGATTCCTCACTCCACTTCTCTGTCCTGGCTTTTCTGTAACAGATGAGGCACAGGGGAGGCATAGGCTGCTGCCCTCATGCTTACGGGTGTAAAAATCTTTCAGCTTTTGTATCTCAGAGTTGAAATGCCAAGAACAAGGTGCCAGCCTTTTGCACCCCAAAGGCTGACATAAAACACGGTTCACATGGTCTGTGGGTTCATCTTGGTGGACTTTCCATCCTGAATTAATTTTTCTTCACAAACTCTAGATAGAGAAAGAACTTCACACAGAGCAAGCCCCCGAAAGGCAGACGATCCAAGTTAAGGCCCCCGAACCCTGCAGGCTTGCGAGCTCTGTCTCCACCAACCCTGCCGTGTGGCTGAGAGTAAGGCCCTCCGTTAGCTCATTACAGTGAAGCCGGGACACGGGAAAGCCAACGCATTTCCCCAAAGATGAGAAGTTCTGAATGACTTAAAATAACGCTTGCCCAGAAATGATTTAGAGCTCCATCCTTTTGAGAATCACGTCTGCAAGTCGAATGAACTACATCCATAAACCCCCCCTCCCCGAGGCCGCGCTGGGACCTCCAATTACCATGAGCCGATGAAGACGGATGGGAGACATTGCCTGGGGACTGGGGCCTGCCCCACGCCAGCGAGGTTGCCGTGCCGCTCCAACCCTAATGAATTACCCCTGCTTTGTCTCCCCACTCTTCTCCGCTCCCCTTACTTTGCTCTTTAGGAAGCAGAAAACACCACGCCCCCAGGAGAGAGGAGAGGGAGGCCAGCCCCAGAGGAGAGGGGGCCGACGTGGATGGAAATGTGTTCCAGGTCCCCTGCTGATGTTCGGGAGCAAAGTCAGCAAGCGGCTGCGTGATTTCTAGAATGACCCTGCTGCCATCTTTGGAGCCTGGGGCTGTAGGCAGATCTCCTACATGATGCTCTGTTACGCGGCACAGTTGACCGAAAGATAGGGACCTCTGCCTGGATGGTCCGGGTGAGCCCAGGGGAGTCCTGTGAGCCTTTAAAAGCAGGAGATTTCTCTGCTGGCAGCAGAGAGGAGGTCAGAGATGAGAAGCATGAAAGGCCTCCGTGCACACTGCCGGCTTTGAAGATAATGTGCGTGTGGGAAGAGAGAGGGAACATGGGTGGCCTTAGGAAGCTCAGCGAGGGCCCCAGGGACAGCCGGCCAAGAAAGAGACACCTGTCACAGAACTGCAGAGAGAAGAACAAGCAGGGAGGCCGATGAGTCCCCAGAACACCCCAAGAAGAAACCCGCTGGCCAACATTGTCCCGCGGACTTCCGCAGCCCCCATCGCTGTGTTCTGGAACATGGTTCGGCTCCTCTGACCCACTCCTCCCTCCTCCCGCCCTCCTTGCCGAGTCCAGCCCAGCAACTTCCCTGCTCCTCTGCACCTCTGGCCTCGAGGACCCTACCTGTTTGGGGGTCCGCAATAGCTCCTCAGCTGTGGCCACAGCGGTGATGGCTTTGCTCTTCTCCGTGCTGGGGTGGAGGGTGACCGACAGCCCGGCCACAAGCTGGATGGCCAAATCCGTCACTGACACCTTGTCATCTAGCACGGTTACCGTCTTCTCTGCCAGGATAGAGTCGGACAGTGGGGACAACACCTGTGGGATTAACAGGACAGAATATTCCTAGATGTGGGAATCTCCCCCAGCAATACTTCCACCTTGCCCTGGGCCTGGGTCCAGGATACAGGGCGAAGGGATCACACACCTTCTTCACTATAGATGCACCAGCCCATGCCATGCCTCTTTGCAAGAATCAGATAAAGCCACCCTTCCCCAAGACACTTTATCTCTGTCTGTTGGAAAATTGCAATAAATATTAAAATCCATTCCGCTTTAAAAGAAGATGTCCCCTCCCATTGAGATGCCGTGCTCTTGTACACTGCACAACTTGGTTAACTGCACATGGCCATCCTGCTGACTGGGCTCATGAGGAGTCACACACAAATTGACTTTGTGCAACCTGAATCACATTCTAAATGAACTGTGGAACTAACTGGTGAGAGCTGAATTATAAATAATCTACTCCCCCCTCCCCAGACCCCCCGCACAATGTATCCTCTGCTGAAACCTTACTTTTGGCTGCGTCTCATAAACCAAATGTCACCCTGGAGATCTCTAGGTGAAATGATGGAAACGCCCCATTGTTCCCACATATGGCTGTGGTCTCAGGATCCAGAATGATATCCCCAGAAGGTGCAGTCAGGGGGGCACAACTTGAGGGCTTTCGGGAAAAACCATCTGACATGATCTGCCATCTGATCCAAGATCCCACCGTACTATGCATTTCCTTGAACAGAAGGTTAGTAGACTCTGAAGAGAGTTTGCTGGATGAGTCCACGACAGAAAGACTAGAAGCTTTAGGGGAAGAGGGATGCAGCTTCCCAGGGCCCCGAGCAGGAGCAGGACAGAGGGAAGAGGGAGGTGGCTTCTGGGACATGTAGGAGGTAGAAATGTGGGTGGCGGGATGAAGTGAGGGGAGTCGGAGGCAGGACGGGGAGTGCTGGAAGGTGTCGGGAGTGGAGGATGCAGGAGGTGGGAGAGGGGACATGCAGGGTGCTAAGGTTGTATGGCCACCTCCTTCTCCATTTGGTTTGCAAGAAGATTGGGACTCCCAGAGCTGACCCAGGCTCACATTCTGGTGTCCCGAGGATGCCACTCTGGGGGCCAGGAATTGGGCACAGTGACCTGCCCTTCCTGCGAGCCTCCCCCAGTGCCTGGCACGGTGTTTGCGGCTGAGCACGCAGAAATCCCGGGCTCCCTACCTGGATGGTGGTCATCCCGACCTCCTGCCCGACCAGGACCCTGCTGTCCTGGAGGGTGGCCACGTGGGGTTCCTCCAGCTTCATGAAGTCTGCCACCAGGTGGGTGACGTCGACCTGCCAGTCAGGGCCCAGCATGTAGCTCAGCTGGCCCCACGGGCCGGCACCCTCGGCCACGAACTGGGTGAGGACGCCCACGGTGGCGTGCTGGTACTGCAGGGCACAGCCGCGGCCCCGCCGCTCCTCCTCGTCTTCATCCTCGCTCTCCCGCGTGGGCCTGCGGGGAGCCAGAAGAAGCTCTCAGGCCCCGGGAATGGATTCAGAGACGCGCCAGAATCCCAAGCCAGACAGGCAGGTGCCTGCCTCCGCCCCAGGGGACAGCACCCCGGGCGGGAGACTCGGGACCCCACCGGAGTGCCAGGTCCATCACAGGCAGCGCGGAGGGTCGGACATCTCTTTCTTGGACATAGTCATTGACGAAAGACTTAAGAGCCAACATTGACGAAGTCTATGCTGTCCAGTGAAGAAGTGGCAAACAGCCATGTGTGCCTGTTTCCAACTTAATTTAAGTGAGTAAGAACAAAATCGGGAAAGTTGAAATTTCCTTGTCACAGAAGCTCTATGGCAAGTGGTTCACAACCACACGTGCTAGTGGCAGCTGACAACGTGGTTCTAGAACATTCCACCACCGCAGCAAGGTCTGGTGAGCAGAGCTGTGCCATGCTCTTGAGATGAGCCCGTCTAGGCTCCCCAGCTATGGGCTCTTCATCTCATAACCCTGTGAGGCAGAACTAGCTGTTGTTATGTTTTGGGGGGTGTGAGGGGGCTTGGGGACCGTGGACAAGCTCACAGAGCTAGGAAGTCTCGGGTCTGCCGTCCCCGGGGACACAGCACCCTCGTTCTCTTGCTCCCTCATGACCACCTATCAGTCTGAAGGACTGCCCCTCCACAGTTGGGTCAGATTCTTTCAAGCTCTCCTTGGGGAGAGGGGGGCAGCTTCTTCCCAAATGCATGTTGGCTTGCCCCTTAAAATGAAGACCTCGCATCTGGGAGACTCCAGGAAACAGCCCCGAGAGTTCAGGACAGAAGATCCCAGGCAAGAGAGACAAGGGATGTGACATCAACTCATTTGCTGACCGGGGACGGGGGGCGGGGCATGGGGCCGAGGAGACCAGACCCCAGATCCTACATGTGGCAATCCAGAGTCACACGGAATAAATTAGAGCCTTGTTTTGTTTGTTTTGGTTTAAGAACAAATAGTAAGACCATGGTCCAGTATAAATGCCATCACATTTTATGCAGGAATCTCTATGCACAGAACTGATCAAGCTTACGGATATTTGTAAAGCACCAAGAAGGAAATCACTGCTTCACTTTGAGAAAAGAACCCCAAACTCAAATCTCCCTGGGGGCTGAGGGGCTAGAAAAATGTATCACTTCTGTCGCTTCCTTCTGGGGGAGTCCTGGTCTACCAGACACCCAAGTGCAGTGTGCAAATGGTCTGGGGTTGATGAAATCATACCCTGTTTAGACTCTTGCCTGGTTACTCTGGGCCTTGGTGAGGCTAGAAAAATGTAGTCTCACGATCATACCAGCGTCTACTATGTGCTGGGCCCTGTCCTGGCTCTGGCACGGGGTCAGTAAACAAAACCATTGAGATCATGGCCCTGGTGCATCTCCCCATCCCAGGCTTACCTCTTACTGGCCACAATGGGGACCCTCCAGCCTTTGATCTGGCTCAGCTCTGTGTCAGAGACCTCAATCTGCAGGGGCAGCCGGGGCACCCACACGGTGATGTGCAGGGAGGCACTCAGATGCTGGTAGGTGAAGTTCACCACCGCATCCACCTTGCCCTTCATCTCCTTGCCATTGACAAAGATGTAATCGCAGCGGTCAGACACCTGTAAAGACAGAAAGGGGGGTGGAGAAGTCCCCGGGCCCTGCAGACCACTCTTCTTCCATTTGTCTTTTTCTCCAGCAAAGCACACATGCTTAATTTAGGGTCCTCCCAAGGCAGAGCCTGAGACAAGGATTCTGTGCACTTGGTCTACTTGGGAGATGGCCCCAAGGAAGAGGGGCTGAGGAGCAGACTGAGAGAGACAGAAAAAGAAGATAAGTCGATATAAAATAGATAAGTCAATAGAAAACTACATCTTTATTTTCTTTTACTTTTATTTTTGTCTTTTTGCTATGGATCAGTTTCTCTGGAACCTCTTGAAAGCCTACAAAATTGTCCCCCTGAAGGATAAGAGGCAGAAACATTATCTACCAGCTCCCATCTCTCAGCACCCCCATGTGTTAACCCCCTGGCACTTCCAGGCTGACACCCGAGCCCATGGCATCTGAGAAGACCCTGGGATAGAAAACTGTAGTAGCTTGAGCTGGAGTGTGGTCCAGTCACAAAGGGAGCTGCAGCCAAGTCTGCCGTCTCAGGGGGCTCCAGAGGTGTCTGTTCCCCAGGCTGATGTCTGCTCATGAAATGAGCCACACCCCAAGCAACCTCCTAGGACCTGAAGGGCTTGTGCTACCTTCTTCTTCTGCAGCATGACCACTGATCTCCTCTGATCATGCACACTCCTGACAGTCTGAGACATCCAGGCCTCTGCATCTGGGGCTCCCTTTGCCTAAGAACACCCTTTCTTCCCTACTGGCCTGGCCAGGAACCTCCCCAGTCTCCAGGATCCTTTATATATTTGTATTATAACTGTTTAGCCTGTGAATAGCCACAGTGCATTAGTGACTACCAACCTAGGTCCCCTCCTCCTGCAGTCCTCCCTTTGCTTTTCCCATTCCTACCACATCATTGCCTCAGGAAAGGGCTGAGACAGAGCACAAAGCAGGATAAACACATAGAAAATAAAATAAAAGTCTGCAAGCATTAAGATTTTGTGTTCCAAAGTCTAAACCTTTAGGGAGATGAATCTGTACACAGCCCCACGGACATTCTCATGTGGGAAAAAAACCACCAACAACAGGAAGACGCCTGTGTCCCCTAGGAGTGGGCTGGAAGAGGCACCACGGACAGGGGTGGGACCATATGTGAGGTAACTCTGGTAACAGATGCCCGTAGGGACTGTAAGCAGAACATCTGGAGACAGGAAGCATCCCCCCCGTCCCAGGGCCTTGGCAATATTTACATCTTTTGAAAATTGGACTGGGATTATGTTCTGTAGCCCTAATGAATTGAAAACTGAGACTAGAAATCAACTAGTGTTTTCAGGAAATGACATGACTGTCTTGCATATTCAAGTTGATAAAATGTGATTTATACTGGCCCCATGTGACCAGATCGACCACCAAACTATGAAATACTTGAAGGAAAGAAGTACATCTTTTTAAATCCTTGATCTCTTGGTTCCACACAGCAGATGCTCATGAAACAGGAGCTTAGCAGAGAGGCTACTGAATGGACAGATGAATGAATGTATGTATGCACAGATGGATGGGTGGGTAGATGGACGGAAGGATGGATGGATGGATAGATGAATCGGTGAAGTATGTATGTTTGGGTGTGTGGATGGGTGGGTGGTGGATAGATGGGTTCATGGATGGATGGATGAGTGGATGGATGGATGGGTGAGTGGGTGGATATATGGATGGGTATATGGATGGATGGATGGATAGATGGGTAGTTGGGTGGGTGGGTGGGTATATGTATGTATGTATGGATGGATGGATGGATGGATGAGTGGATGGGTGGGCTGATGGTTGAGTGGACAGGTAGGTGGATGACCAACAGGACCCCTTCTTCACGGAGATGCCTGCTTTAGGACAACCAAACAAGGATCTTGGGGTGAGGGGAGATGTGGTTAGAAACTGAGATATGACAGAGCCAAGAGCAATGGAAATGCAAGACATTTACTTGAAAGCTTCCAGAAAGTTCTCAAGCAGTGTTTCCTAACCTTTTTGGGGCCACTGACTCCTTCAAGAACACATGTCAAGCTAATTCTTGCTATGGGCATACATATACATACAGTTTTGCATAACATTTTGGAGTTAATAAAGTCACATGTGGAGTCCTCATATAGCACTTACCATACTAAGCTATAATTGCCAACTTGTTCAACTGTCTCTTGTCAGGACTGTGTACTCTAGAAGGAGCAGTGTCTCCTTCCGAGGGTCTGCAGACCCTGTTAAATCACATCAATGCTAAGCAGTGAACTCGTGTGATCACCCTTTCTTTCCTCAGCTTCTGGGAGCCATGGATGGCTACTCTGGGCCCAATTTTCATCTCCCACTCTTGCTTCTGTTTGGAAGGGCAGCTGGTGAGGGCTGGGCTGAGAGAATTTCCCCCATCTGCTGGGGACAGTGGCAGGGGCAGCTGGGAGGGGAACACAGGGATGGATCTTCTCACTCATGGTCAAGAGTGGTTTAAAAATGTTTACCTACTGATTAAGGGCGGAAACCAATTTTAGTTGCTGTCCCAGACTTGCCATTAGCATGTAAACACTGTCCTGGATCTGGGCAGACATTAGCATAATAGCCGAGCAAGAGTTATATCAGTAATCACTTCTTTAATCAATGTTGTAATTTACAGACCATTGACTTCGCTCATTTATTACCTTTCTGAGCTCCGGTGGGAGGGAACCTGACCGCTCCAGAATATATAAATAATTAAGACGAACGCCAAGGGTATGACGTTGTGGTGCATGATAGAGCCATTGTCACTGCTATTCCTGCAGGTGTCATAAGTGTCTGGGGGAAGTCTCGGGGTGCATTAATCATCTCCTAAGTGGCTAGAAGTGAGAACCACAATATCACAAAATGAGTTGGCTTATCTGCAAAATAGGAACCGAAAAACCCCACAGGAATCTCTTCAGTCCCTTGGCTTCGTTTCTCGGACGCTTTCTCATCTTTCGTGGTGGGCGGGCCGCCCACTGGGAAAGCTGCCCGCTGGCCTCTGCCCACTCGGACATTTAAATGCTCCTGTCCAAATGCATGGTGACCACTGACCCCGCCACCAAGTCTGCTCTTAGGACCTGGAGGGGCCAGGGTGGGTCTGGTTGAGTGGCACGTGGTCAGTGGACATCTTCTGTTGTCACTTGGGCCTTGGCGACTTCCTTATGACATAGCCCGCCTCTTGTCCATGGGGAACCGCTTGGGGAGCATTGTCCGCGGGGAGGGCAAAGCCACCTGCTGGCCAACCATTGACATCCAGTACGACTTCTGCCTAAAACAGCAGCCAAGCAGGTTCCAAACTCAACATCCGAGAGGGCAGGTCAATACACAGACGGTTGGACACACCCCCAGCGTCTGCGACCGATAAGGTCTGAGGAGGGGGACCCACGACTGCATTTCTAACGAGGTCCCAGGTGACGCGGATGCTCTAGGTCTGGGGACCGCATGTGGAGACTGGCTCCTTGAAATAATGCAATCCTCCCTCCTCCGTGTCCACGGAATCTTCCGTTTCCAGTCTTAGTGCATTCGGGCTGCTGGAATGGAGTGTGGCAGACTGGGTGCTTCCGGGATGGATGGCGGTTTCTCACACGTCTAGAGGCTGGAAGTCCCAGCAGAGGACACCAACGGATCCCTCATCTGGTGAGGACCCGTCCCACCTCACAGATGCCACCTCCTCGCTCCGTCCTCCCGCAGCGGAAGGGGTGAGCGAGCTCTCTGTGGACTCTGTTCTAAGGTCACTGATCCCACCCCACCCACGAGGGCCCCCACCCTCACGACCCGGTCACCTCCCCAGAGCCCCACCTCCTCACACCATCACATTGCAAGTTAGGGTCTCAACCCAGGAATCGGGGGAGGGCACGGAGACATCCAGTCCATAACACTCTCCTTCCATGACTACAATCGTTCCTTTACAACGCTTCCAACCACCTCTGTGCCAATGACTCCCAGAAGCCGACCTCCAGAACCCAGTGACCCAATGCCTTATTCAGCACCTCCCCCCGGATCTCTAATTAGCATCTCAAACTTGTTATGTTTGGAAATCAAACTCCTAGCATAGTTGTTTTGGTTTTGGTTTTGTTTTTTTGTGGGTTGGTTTTTTGGTTTGTTTCTTTGTTTTTTGCCACTTGGGAGCCTGAGGCTGGAAATAGAAATTAAATTCAGACACAAAAAAGTCAGATTTACATTTCTCGTACTCCTGAGTTTGTGGCCTAGCTCTATTCACACAAAATACCGCTCGATCTTGTGCGGCGGCGATGCCTTCTTCCAGAAGAACGTCGGCAAGGTGCTTTCCTCATTTCAGTCCTTTTCCGGAGCTGCAGGCGGCCATCATTTTCCCATTCTGGAGAAGAGGAAGCTGGGGAGCTGCGCCTCGTGGACGGGGGGCTGGCCAGCCGTGGTGAGACGGTGGAGGCCAGCACCTGCTGATGGCGGCTGCAGATGGCGGATTTGCTGGACGGCTTTGACGGTGTTGTCTTCACAGGCAACAGCCTGAGACTGGGGCCTTGGAAGTCACCCTTGTGCCGCAGGGGGTGTTGGGGTCATCTCCGTTCCTGCCGGCAAGTGAGCGGGGAGAGGAAGGAGCTGAGAGAGGCCGCTGGCCGGCGAGTCTGGGAGGGATCACATCTGCTTCCTCTCCATAGGCTGCCCTTGCCGTCCGACCCTTAGCGCATCCCAAACGAGCCCACTTGGACAGGCTGGATCGGTCCAAATCTGGGCCGGAAACAGACGCTACATGCGACCCGGAGGAGAGGGTGACAGAGGCACTCTGGACAAAGCTGTGGTGCCGACTCTGGGAAATTAGCAGGAGACAGCACCGCACGCCAGGCAGACGGGGGAGGGGGTTCAAGAGCAGCCTCCAAAATCCACGTGCCCCAGAACCTCAGACAGGGAGCTGGTGTGGAAATAGGGTCTTTGCAGGTGTCATCGGCTGAAACGAGGTCATACCAGCTCGGAGGGGGCCAAAAAGGGCTGGTGTCTGCACAGGAAGAGAGGAGGATGTGGAGGCAAGCACCCGGGGGGTGATGTGGGGACACCGGTGGAGACGGAGAGGTGCTGCCATGCACCAGGGAACGGTGAGGACTGCGGCCGCCCGGAGCTGGCAGACCCAAGGCAGAGATCCTCCCCCAGCCCCCTGGAGGCTTCAGAGGGAGCAGGGCCCTGCGCACAGCCTGATTTCAGACGGCTGGCCTCCAGCCCTGGGGGAGAAGAGCATCGCTTTAAGCGTGACCTTGGCGGAGGGTGCAGCTGCTGTCAACCACAGACTTGCGGGAGGGGCCCAGAGGGATGAAAATGTTGACGTCTCTCCCCCTCCCCGAGTCGGCCGGAGCCTCCCACGGCCTCAGCACGCAGGGAAACCAGGGACGGCTGCACCGGGCAAAGTGACCACAAAGGTCAGCCTCCCGGAGCAGGAGGAGGTGGTACAGGGATCCGAAAGGGTGTATAGGAATTTCCAGCACAGAGCCCGCTTCTCCACATTTTCCCATCTTCTTAATCAGGGGCTTTGTGTGAATCACAGAACTCTTTTCAACTCTGACAAAATCACTCGAGGAGTACGAGCTCTTCCCTGAAGCACGCCTAGGATCTCTCTCGAGCATCCTCCATGTACCCCCTCTCGTGCCCTGTGTCCTCGCTGGGCCTCCCGCTGCAGGACCTTTGCATGTGCTGTTCCTGCTCCCTGAAGGCTCCTCCCCCACTTGCCTGAGCGATTTGTTCCTTGCCTCCTTTAGGTCTTCCACAGAGTGGCTCCCAATCAGGGGCCATTGTGTCCCCTAGGAGACATTTGACAATCCTTGGAGATCTGGGTTGTCACCACTAGGGCAGGGGTTGTCATGGCTGGAAGACAGGTGACTGGAATCTAATGGTTGAGGTCAGGGCTTCTGTTCAACATCCTGCACCGTACAGGACAGTTCCCAGCAAAGGTCAGCAGATCCCAAATGTCAGTGTGGCTGAGGCTGAGAAGTGCTGCCTTACCCTCACGTCCACTCCCCAGAGGCCCTGTCTCCAATATCTGCATGCGGATGGCAACTCCAGACCCCTCCCTAGCTTTATTCTTCTAGTTTTTCCTGTATTACTCTCTTATATGCTACGCATTTCAGCCATTTATTGTGGTTATTATTTGTGCTCTATTTCTAGAACATAAACTCTAGGATGACAAAGCTTTTTGATTCCTCTGTTCAATATTTGTGTTTTTTCAGTGCCTAAAATAGTACCTGGTGCTCAGGTATGGGGCTTACCACACCCTTCCTACTGGAGGGGACACTCGGGGCTACCTACACCCCCCACTGTGCACAGGTGCACACACACGCAGGTGCATGCATATACAGGTGCGCACACACACAGGTGCACGCACAGGTGTACACACACAGGTGCAGACAGGTGCACAAACATGTATGCACATGGGACACGCAGGTGCATGCATTATAGGTACACACAGGCACATACACACATGTATGCACATAGGTGTACACACACACACAGGTGCACAGCACAGGTGCACACACAAATGCATACAGGCACAGGTGCACATACAGGCGCCCACACGCACAGGTGCTCACACACACAGGTGCACACACAGGTGCCGGCACCGGTGCCTGCATGCACAGGTGCCCACAAGGAGGCGGGCTTTCACGGGTGATTGCACACTCTGTAACAGCAACAGCAAACATTTGCTGACTGTTTACACTAAGCCAGGAGCCACTCTGACAGGTTCCCATGGATGATGTCACTGAACTCTCGCCATGAACACATGCGACAGAGCTGCCGTATCTTTCGAATCCTATCCATATTTCAAGTGAGGAATCGAAGGCACAGAGAGGTGATGTAACTCGCCCAACATCACACAGCAGGTAGTCAGTGAGCCACACAGGGAGTCGAACCCACACCTCGGCTCTCCATCCTGATGTCCACCAGCTCTGTGACGGTGGACCTGTTCGGTTTTGATCCTCCCCTCTTTCCTACTGTGGGCGGACTCTGTTTCCCTTCCTGCTGATGTGGACCTGGCCCTGTGACGAGCTGGGCCAGGAGAATGTGAACGGAAGGGACAGCGGGCCGGTCCCAGCCAGGCTTTCGGGCGCCGTGAGTGTTTGGGCAGGCCTTGTGCGCTCTGCCACGAGCGGCTTTCCCTGACGTCGCTGTTGTCTCTCTGCCACCCCAGAACGAGACCCGTGGAGCCTGTCCTAGCCCCGCTGCACTGAGGGGTCCACTTGGCTGAGCCCGCAGACTGCTGGACGCCTTCTGTCTCTCCTCGGGAAGCAGAGAGGCTGCTGGAGGGTTGGGAGGAAGAGAAGACGGGGCGCCCTGCTCCCAGGTTTAGGAAGGACACAGTGGATTAGGGAAAACCCCACGGAATGCTTCTCATTCTAGAGCGGTGGCGTTCGTCTGGATCCAGCTTTGGGATTGGACCCCAGTCCTTTCTCAGCGGCCCGTTCCCCACGGCCCTTCTGGTCCGTGGTCTTCTCCCACGGTGCTCATGGGGAAGTGTCATGTTTCCGGGAGGCCGGGTTCCCTTGTCACCGAAGGTGTCCCATGAGCTGTTCCAACTTTTCAAGGAGACAAGGACAGGGGACCGGCAGGGCCTGGGGCCAGCCAGCATTTCCAAGGCGAGGTCTGGGGGCCTCCCTCTTTTCCCTTCCTGTCCCTCACAGTGGAGGCCTAACGGGATTCCCACCGCCGCGGAAATCTGATCACCGATAACCTGCACTGTATCCCGCTGACCTTGAGGAATGCTGCTGAGACCGGGACACACCACGCAGTCTCGGCTCGGGAATCCTGTCCTCTTGGAGGTAGCTGTGCTGGGCCAGGCCTGGCTGGGGGAGGAGGCAGCATTTACACAGTGTCTGCTGTATACTAGATTCCGTGTTGAGTGCGCACAAACACTTTCCAGGCGAGGACACTGGGGCACAGAGAGGTTGAACAACCCGTCCAAGGTGCCACAGCTAGGTGCCCTCGGCGTTGGATGTGGCAACCGTGGTTTTGCCCCAGAAAGTCTCTCTCTCTCTCTCTCTTCTTTTTTAATGGTCTTTCCCAGTGCAATTGGTGAAAAGTTATCTCTGTTCTTTCACTTTGGAATTAAAAAGGACAATGGATTTAAAGACATTGCTTGCAGCCTGTGATAACACGGTCTTCCTTCCCTGACGTCTCGGAGTCAAGGCGCTCGTGGACTAGAGTCTTAGTAAACCCAGTTTCTTCCCTTCTCTTTTCAGAAGTCGGTCTCATGCCATCATGTACAGTAACTCACGTAACTTTGAGAGCAGAGTCACAGCTCCGTTCCCTGAGCATGTGGCCCACCATGGACGTTTAGGAGCAATGTAGTTTTCTGAAGGAAAAGAAAGGCTTCTGTGGTATTCTCTGAGACTTAACAGAGATATTTTTGATGTGTCTCAGTTGTAAGTGTTTAAGACGTCCGCCTCGATGCTTTGTGTATGTCCACAGCGTGAGAAGATCGCCGTGGTCCAGCTACGCAGTGTGCACGGGCCGCTGACACGGTGACACGTCCCATCGCAGGTGTGGACGTGTGTGTGCAGAGAAGGTGGAATTCAGTGTCTATCCTGGAGCAAACGCCCAGAGCTCAGCACGGCCCCTTCTGCTGTGCACAGGCCCCGAGGCGGGGACCGGCCTGTTGCAGAGGAACAGGGCAGCTGGGGGATCTGTGTCCGGGAGCCGGCTGGGGTGTGTGGTACAGGGAGACTACGGCAGCTCAGATCTGCCAGGAAGGTCAAATGAGAAATCCTGCAAATGCAGGAATTAGCCCAGTGCCTGGTACACAGCGGGCGGGCAGGTCACGCCGGGCCGGGGACGAGGCATCTGCGGAGGGTCGGGCAGACGGACCACCTTAGCCCCAGAAGTGTCTTTACAGGGGCTCTGGTTCCTGCCTGGAGGAGGGGCGTGGAAAGAAGTTTCCAGAGTGACAGCTTTGAACAGATCGGGCCTATCTCTCTAGGAGTTCATGCCCAGTCACCGACACCTCGTCCTGGGGAGCCGTCTGCCTCATTTTCCTCCGGTGATGTCACCTGAGATCCCAAAGTGCTGGGAACCAGGACAGAAGGCCCGGAGCAGTCCGGTGATGATGCGGCTGGGTGCCCCATGGCTTCTCTCTGAACTCCAGGCCTGGCAGAGCTACCCAGGGTGGGGGGTAGCCGCTCCCTGAACATGGGGCTGTCTCTCTGTCACTGGGGGTGAGGAGCAGAGGGTGTAATCGCAGGGGTGTCCAGGCAGCGAGCACGGAAACAGTCCAGCCACATGTTGGATGGGGGCATATCGGGAGGGGTGTCCTGGGGCCCGGGACCAGGCCCTCTGGCTGAGACACCCTTGTCTCCCCTCTGGGAGCTCAGGGGCCAGAGGAAGCTGGGTCTCAGTCTCAGGCAAGCCTGCTGTATTTATCTGCGTGTTTTCCTCTTATGATTCAGGATCGCCCCACTCAAGCTGTCCATGCGCCGGGCGTCTGCTTCCTTAGCGATTACCCGCTGGCTTCAACAGCCAAACGCAGGGCCATGTCCTCCTGGGACAACCAGGGACACAGGCTTGCCGGGAGACTCGCAGAGAAGTCAGACTCCTCTGCTTCCTCCTGGCCAGTGGCTCCTCTGGGGCACGTCACTGCTCTGACTAATGTCACCAAGAAAAACCAAGGAAGGAAAGTGATTCACGGACTGGGCTGGAGTGGTGCTTTCTCCCTACCCAGGCCACATTAAGAAATGGGAGGAAGGTCCTGGGACAGGCAAAGGCCAGGTGGCAAGGAGTAAGGGTCTGGGAGGGGAGGAGTCCCATTCCAGGCACCTGTTCTCTCTCCTGGGCCCAGCCCTTTTCAGGGGAGGACCTCGTGTCCGCCCATCAGTGGGAGGAGTGCACGAAGCCCCGCCTCTGGCCTCAAGAATAGGGTCACGTGACCACAACCCGGGCTGCGCATTGCCCTGGCGGCAGTGGCTGACTCGGGGTGACCCCATGGGCTATGCTGGTGCAGAGGGAATCTCGGGAGCTTTCCGGGCTGCACTAAAGGCATTTGTACATTTTTTCTGGGATATTCTACATGTAAAAATAAGGTTTTGTAGCCACTTGCAGCCATCCTGGGACGGGACAACTGGTCTCAGAATTCAATCAGCACAAAAGAGACAGAAAGTCAAACATGAAATACTGATTAGTTCACGTGAGCCCCTGGGTCCAGCCATTGCTCTCGTGCGGGGAGCGTCCTCACTGGGCAGCGGAGACGTCGCCGGAAAGGACCCGGCTGGTGCCCGGCCCCCGGCACCCTGCGGTCCAGGAAGGCTCTGCGCTCCTGGGTCTGCTTTCACTCCGTGGCTCTTGGGGAGGAAGGTGCTTCTCCCAGCGCCCTCGGGCGTGAGTGCGGGGGCTGCTCTTCCCTCCCAGGGAAAGCCTGCCTCCTCTGCCCTGGGGCCCAGGGGCACCACCCACAGCGCCCCGGCCTCACAGGCAGACCCCGGGGGCTGCTGCCCAGAACCCAGCTTCCCAAGGACTCCGAGCTTGTGGATCCAAAGCGCCTCCAGCAGAGAGGAAGTTTCAGGCCCACAGGGGCAGCGCCCAGAGGAAACTGAGGCCCCTCCCCAAGAGAGGGGACAATGCCCCATCGTTGGCTACAGGACACGTCTTTTTTCCAGCGACGCTGGGGTGTGGACAGATGGGGACAGCCAGCACTCCATGGGGGGCACCAGGGCCCTGGGGCTGCTCACTCACGTTCCACATCCCCTTCCTGTTCCTGTTCCTGGAGACTTTGTCCTTGGGAAGCCACTCTTCGTCCTGCTGGACAGACATCCACGCAGATGCTCCCGGAGCGCTCAGCCCGCCCCCCACTCACACTCGATGCCTGCAAACCCACACTCGGGGTGCTGAGCGCAACCCAGACCAGACTCTCGGCACCGGTGGCTTCCCTTCCCCAGACGCCCACCGCTCAAGGGCACACCAGGGGGTGCTGCAGGCGGATGAGGGAACAGGCAGAACCGTGTACATGCCGGGGCCCATCTCGGCACAGGGGGACGGACCGTGCTTCTCTGTGTGCCTGAGCATCCACGGGGAAAAAGGGACAGAAGGAGGGCGGGTAGGTCCACACTGACCCCCGGGGGCTGATGGATACGCAGGGGTGTGTGTGTGTGTGTGTAGATTTGACAGTTACAAAAATTGTGGTGAGGGAAGTTTGTGTTTCGTGATCTCATGTTTCAAAAATTATTTTTCTATATATGGATACGCATCGATGTGTCAAGAGAGATGTGTAAGAAACGCTCTCCGAGCTGCTTTAATAAGAGACCACATACTGTATGATTCCATTTCTATGAAATGTCCAAAAAAGGCAAATCTATAGAGATGGAAAGTAGATTAGTGGTTGCCCAGGGCTAGGGGTGGGGATGGGGATTAACGGCAAATTGGGTGACAAAAGTATTCTAAAACTGGGTCATGACAATGGTTACCCAGCCCAGGAAGCGATACTAAGGTATCGCTGAACTATACCCACGAAGCGAGTTGCAATTCTAATTATTTTAGCAACATTGTGTGTAGCACATGGGCCCACAGCCCTCAGTGTCCCTCCCGGGGCTGTCGAGAAGGTGCCTGAGCAAACCGGGCTCAGAGCTAAGCCCTTTCCATGTGTGGGCTACTAAGTCAAGTCCTTTTTGTGATTGATGAAACTTGATAATCGTCACAGTGGCCTTCTGGACTAGGGACTGTGACGGTCCCCACTTTCCGAAGGAGACCAGGCAGGGGAGAGGATGTACGAATTGCTCAAGACTACAGAGCTCAGGACGGCGAGGTTGTGAAGGCTTTGGAAGATTTCTCCATGGTTCTCTTGCACATCCTACAAGCAAAGCCTCTATTGCCTTTGTCTGAATGCTGTTTTTCAAGGATGTCCAACTAACGAGCAGCCTTGGAAGGCAGAGACAGGATCCCCTTAAAGAGCACAGGGCAGGCATGCTTGTGGCCAAGCAGGACGGAGACACACTCTTTCTCTCTCTCTGGGGTGAAGGACAGGTGGGCTTCTTGCCTCAGTCCATGGGCTGCTCTGACCGGGTGTCTTGGATGTTTCTGGCTCCCACTCTTCTGGAAGGTGGATGTCTTAGATCAAGGGGCCAGCCTGGTCCGGTCTGCAGCCCCCAAAGCCCAGGGCTCTTCTCTCACAACCGAGCCTGCATGCACAGGTGTCCCTGGCGTGGCCCCTGGCATGATCCCGTGGGGAGAAGAAC
Organism: Lontra canadensis; assembly: GCF_010015895.1. Classification (NCBI taxonomy): domain Eukaryota; kingdom Metazoa; phylum Chordata; class Mammalia; order Carnivora; family Mustelidae; genus Lontra; species Lontra canadensis. Next base: position 314,342 of record NW_022631176.1, on the reverse strand, counting down.
TCAGGCATCTAGGGCAGGAGACACAGAAACACTGGCCGCACTCCGTCCCCGACCAGGGGTCACTTCTTCCAGCAGCAAACTGGGGCAGCTTGTTTTGCCCACTTGTGCCCAGGGAGGATGTCAGAGCCTTTGGCATCGTCTATAGAACTCAGCTCTGTCCAAATCCAGACCCTCCTGCACCTGCCACAGGTTCCCTCCCTGCCTCCTCCCCATGGCACTCTGAGCTGTGTCCCACTACCTCGGTAAGTATGGCTGACATCATCAGACCCCGAGCCACGGGCTGAGTCTGCGTCCTGGGGACGGAGTCCGAGTCCGCCCAGCCCGCTCCCACATCCCCACCCGGCTTCTGCTGACCTGGGATGACCCGCTGCTTAGTCACCCGCGGGGGGGGCAGCGACTCCAAAGTCGTTCCAGGTGGCAATTTTTAGTTTGGATACATTTGTTTCTCTAAAGATACTGATCCCATTCCTGGAAACGCTAGTATATTCCTGGAAATACCAGGAATACTAGCTTTCTCTTTTCCTTCTCTCTAAAAACGGTCGTAAGTAATGACTCCACGACAAACTCATTGAAGACGAGCTAAAGGTAGTTACGCCAACAACTACAGTGAAACTTGTTTCTGGGGATTTTGTCGGCTCACGGACAGACTTTTTAACCCCTGTAGAGAAGTTGTCAGTGTGAACGTGTCCTTTCAAAGGGTCACACTTCCTTACCAGGAGTCCTGACTCTTAGGGGAATTGCAGATCGTTCGTAAAGACAGAGGGTTGCCAAGGATGGGGTGTGTGACTGTGGCTGGGGCAGGGCAGGCTCCGGATTGAACCAACGGGCTCCTCCCCACCTTGGCCTCGCCAGGAATGTGGGGTGATTTGGCCACAAGTGGGGTGACGGTCCAGCCAGAAAGAGAGCAGGCTTTCCTCAGAGCACTGGTTCTCTAACACACAGACAGACCCCCAGCAAAGAATTACCAGGCACAAAATACCAGCAGAGCTGACATTATGAAATCCTGCCCCCGTGTTGAGATCTTTGTGTCCAGTGGAGGAGCCACTGGCCACGGTGGCCGGGGGGCCCTGGAGTAGGGTCGGGTCAGACACGTGCCCTACGTGCGCATACGCGGTGGATTCGAAAGACTGGGTGCCAAAAAGTAACGAAATGTCGCATTCATCATTTTTATATCGATTGCATGGGAAATGATCATGGTTTTCATATGACGGGTTAAATACATGCACTTAGAACAATTAGCTTCACCGTCCTTCCTTTTCTGAGTGGGACCACTGGAGACACTGAAAGCACGTGTGTGCCCCACGTGGCTTCTCTTGGACAGTGTGGCTCAGCACTTCATCCCCTCCCCCTCCTCCCGCAGGCCTCTCAGGTCTTCTGTAAGGCACTGTGGGTTTGGGACTGCCATTACTCATCAGTCACTCTCGGGGGAATTAGGAAAAAGCATCTCTTCCTTGAGATGCTGCCTACAATAGTCAGGAAGCGGTGAGAACATCCTGGTGTTGCTGGGGTCCCTTGCCGCCACCGGGAGGTTGTCACGACCCAGACAGCTTGCATGCCACCCTCTGCCCAATGCTCTGAGAGTGATGGGCGGTCGGAGCCGAGTGGGGTTGCGGTCTGCAGGGAAGGGTCTTTCCACCCTAACCCCCGCACTCAGTGATTTGTTCTCCTTGACGACACGTGCCGCTTTTAACCCCAGAGAAAAGACTCTGATGCTATGTGTCAGACCCCACTTGAGGGAAAAAACCCATTATCCACTTGCTTGCCTTGGATCTTTTATGTTTTCTTCTGGGTGTGTTTCCAGGACTACAAAACACATGGAGAAAGACCAAATGGTTCATTTCGGGCTTGGAACAGCCCTCGTGCTCTCTTATTCCTTGAACAAGCATTGTGGGCACATCACAGCGAATATTGGCGGGAAAGACCAAGAATTAGGGTCATTCCACCAAGAAACTTAGTCTCTAGAGCAGGGCTTTTCTAGGGAAACTCTTCCCTGGAAAGGCGAACGAATAGATGTGTTAGTTTTGTAGGTCATCACGGGACCTTCCTGCAGTCATGCAAAAGCCATCACAGACAATACAGAAATAGGTTTGAACGGCCACATTCCAATAAAACTTTATTTACATAACAGAAGAGGGGGGCCGGATTCGACTCACCGTTCATGATCTGCCCTGTCAGTGGTTCCAACAGCTGCCCATGGGCCGGACTCACATTGCAGATGTATTTTTTGCCCATGAATAAAAATTATAATTGGTTGTCCACGGGGGAACACAAGTGATCTTTACATAAAATCCAAATCTGTAGTTTCTTTTGAGAAGACAGCAATACTGACTCCCGGGTACTCCCAGCCACGACTAGCAGTAGCCAAGGACGGGGCGTCCTTCTAGCCCAGGGCGCGTCTGGCTTACACTGCCCCCAGGGCCGTCACCTGCTTGCTTCCTCTGCGTTTTCAGAGTCTGAACCGCAGCCCAAAGCATACTCGATGAATACCGGGTTGGGAGTGATGCTGATACGGATCATCGAAACGGAAACATTTAGTGGAGCGACTGAAAGTGTGGTGTACGTAAACCCACCAGCTGAACTGCTCATTTCTGGGCAGGGGGCAAACCTTCCCAGCGAATGAGGTGCTCAGCGGAAGTTCCCATCCGTCCAAGCAGGTGATCAGTGGGGCGCTTACCTTGATGACGTTCTCGTCTGTGGACTTGCACTCCACCGACTCCGAGATATCCGTCACGGCACTGTTCTCCTCCACGGAGACCACCCTGATGGGCAGGGATACCATCTTCCCCGTGAGTATGGCGGTGTTCAGGATTTCCGTGTCCTGGCGGAGGAAGCAGACGTACCTGGGTCAAGGGGGCTAGTCAGTGCTCTGGGACACTACCGGGAACCTTCCAAAGTGTTTGCCAGGGGGTCCTTGTCGAGAACGTGATGCCGTAGCCCTCCCCTTGGGCAAAGAAAGGCCGTTCTTGGGGATCATTTTCCAAGAACATTTAACAGTTTGGTTTTACTTGGGATCATCTTCTTAGTGACCCACTGCAGCGGTTATCAGGTATTTTTTTCTTCCTTCGCCGAGACCGACGGGAAGTGACGTTATCAGTCGGGTTTGGGTTGTAGGCAACAGAAAGGAACTCCGTCTAGTCTGAGCAAGGTGTGGCGGTCGTTTGAGTAACGCGCCTCCCCACCCCAAAGCCCGAGCTCTAATCTCTGGAACTGGAGAGTCTGTTCTGTTACGTGATCTAAGGGTCTTTGCAGTTGTGATGAAGGGACGGGTCTTGAGACGGGCAGACTGTCCTGGGCAGCCTGAGGCAGACCCAGTGGAATCATGAGAGTCCTTCATAGGAGGTGACCATGAGGGTCAGAGGAAGAGGGGACAAGGCGGGTAACGAGGCAGGGGTCAGGGGATAAGATCATGACCTGGGAGATGTGGGGGGGGCCCCAGGGTCTAGAAAAGGACCAATCCTTGCCTACGGCCTCCAGAGGGAATCCAGCCCTTCTGACTCCGTGATTTTAGCTTTGTAAGACTCACTTCTGATTTCTGATGCCCAGAACTGTACTATAATAGCTTGGGATTCATCTGGTATGGAAGTAGGGAACTAACACCGGTTCTCATCAGCTGGGTCCTGGGCAGCTCCCAGGGTCACAGGAAAGGCTGCAGCAGGCCTCGGAAAAGCAGGCCCCTGACGTGATTCCAGGACATCGAAAACCGGCAAGTCGGGGCGCGGAGTGAACGGCTTCACCAATTCTCGGAGTCCCTCTGCTGAGGAGCTACATTCTGGGGGTGGGTGGGGGGAGGGCAGTCTGGTTGGTCTCGTGGGGGCTCAGTGCCCATCCCTCGTCCAGGGAAGGATGGCCTCCCTGTGACTCACACTGACCCAGGAGAAAGGCCACTCTGGGAAGAAGAGGGAGTGAAGAGAGTCGTGGCCAGCAAACCAGAGCCGATGTCTGCTCCAAGATCAGTGAGTCGGTCACTTTTATCCCCCGATGCCCAGGATCGCTAGACCTTGGTGACGGACGCTGGACCGCCGGCTGCCGTCTTTCATGCAGACTTTTATGCAAACCAAAGGCTCTCTCTCCACTGCCGGTGGGAGCCCTTTCCATCCCAGCTCTGGGGACTTGAGCTCATTCCGTTCACACCAAGATCGTGCAATACAATTAGCATCGCGTCTCCCACCCAGGCAGGGATGTTCAAAGTGATAAGAGAGTCTCTTTTCTGTCTGGAAGCCCTTTGGTCATTATTCCCTTTAGGGCCAAATGAAGACTAAAAAAAAAAAAAGAAGAAAAGAAAAGTCTGTGGCTTTGGGACGTCTGTCCGCGCCTTTTACCTCTGGGTCGATTCATCCCAAAATCTGGCTCCAGAAACTCCACTCCTCTTTGAAGCCGGAGTTGTAAGGAGAGAGATTTCCTCACTTCTTTCTCCAGGGAGGCAACGGACCCAGAAATGACCCTTTGCATTAAGCAGGTGCACATCTGAAGGAGTCCTCAGTTAGGAGCAGAGTCCCAGCCTCTCTCTGAGGCTGCTGCCCACCCGCCGGTGGTGACACAGCCCTCTGCCGGGGCTTCTCCTGGGTCCGCAGGATTCCCAGCGCCAGGGCTGCAGCCTGGCGGCTCGCACACTGGCCATTCCCGATGCTAAGAATACCGCGGAAATTCCCCAGTCCATTTTCAGGTTCATTACAGGTAATGCGCTCGGAGCTCAGTCTTTACATTTTCTGTCTCAGAATGGTCTTTGGCTAATGGCTTCATTAAGCCAGCAAGCTCCCTCGTGGGTTAATTGTGATTAGGTTCCTAATGGTCATTGCAGGTACACACAAGCACACACACTCCCCGCCCCCACCCGATAACACTTCCTGGCCCTAAACGGAATCGCGTCCAGATTCAGACTGGGTGGACATAGTAGCGGTCTCCCTGGCCACCCCAAATTCCAGGAGCAGAGAATTAACTGTCACGGAGATTCCAAATGGGTAGAGGAAGTGTTGGGGGGTCAGTGGCTCAGACTGAGTTGAGCGTCTCTGTTGGAACTGCGGATGGGGGGCCATAGGCCCGTGGGCTCGGCTGGAGAGGTGCTGGGGACGAGTCACATGCTGAGTGTCCTCTGTGGGTCCCTCCAGATCCACTCTGCTCTGTGCTGTGTCCCACAAGGCTGACCCATGTGGACAAAGCTACAGGCCCCCTGCCTTCTGGATTCTGGCCACCTTTGGAAGGTATATTTCACGCACAGAGTCTGTGCGGCTGGCGGGAGCTGCATGACTAATTCTGGCTGACACGGCGTGGGTCACTGCTGGACAAGGACAGTTACCCACATTCCTCTAGGGACTTTTCCCGAGGCAGAGTGACCCGAAGTATTCCAGACGGCAGCTGCTGCCACAGCCTGGGGCTCTGAGCTATGATCAGGGACCAGCCCTGGGTCTAGAGTCTGAGCAAGAAATAAGAACAGGGCACCTGGGTGGCTCAGTCGGTTGAGTGTCTGACTCTTGGTTTTGGCTCAGGCTGCGATCTCAGGGTCGCTGGGCTCTGTGCTCAGAAGGAAGTCTGTTGGAGGTTCTCTCCCTCTGCTCCTCCCTACTCTACGTGCTCTCTCTGCCTCTCAAATAAATAAATTACACCCCCCCTTTTATTAAAAAAGTAAGAGTAAATCTGGAGAACTTGGGCAAGTTTGTCACTGTCACACATCCTCCTTCCTCCCGACACGAAGGGAGACCATCTGATGAAACAGGAGGCACAGCCGGCGGGAGTAAATTCAGTTGTGAACGTTTTTACGTCAGGCGTCTGGTTACTGCACCTATAACCACATAGCCAGCATGCAAGGGCACGTTTTGATACTGGTTTTTGCCACCCATGCCCCCCACCCTTGATGAGCTGGATGCTTGTTTTAGCAGTCTAGGTTAGACGTGGGATTTCTGGAGGTTGGGATCTGTGTGTGCTGCGGACTGAATCGTGCCTCTGATCCCAAATCCGTATACTGAAGCCCTAATCCTCAGTGTGACTGTATTTAAAAGTAGAAGGTATCTTGAAAGGGGTAATTCAGGTGCTGTGGGGCTGTAGGGTGACCCCAAGCCAGCAGGACTCATGTTCTTATAAGAATAAGAAGTGACACCAGGGACGCAGTTGTCTGCAAGTCAAGGAGAGACCTCGGGAGAAACCAAGCCTGCCAACACCTAGACCTTGGACTTCCAGCCTCCGGAACCATGAACCCTGTTGATGAAGCCCCAGCCTGGGGTCGTGTGTAGCCCTAGAAGCCGGTCCTGTGCCTTAGCACAGCCCTGGACATTGAGTTACAAAGCGGGGCCTAGACTTGTCCTCTCTCGGGACCTTGAGAAGCAGTCTGTGCTATGATGAAGAAAGGGTAGAAATCGTGGGATTACAGAAGGCAACAGCAAACGCTGCGGAAGCAGGGAGAACAGAGAGAAACACAGGCTTGGGCTGGACACATCAGCCAGGTCTGGCAGGAGACGACGTGTGTCTGGCCCCAGCGACCCAGGAGAGGGGGCGTGGGGACGGAGGGAAGCTTTCCTGGAACCAAAGTGTGTGGTATGTGTGTGCATGTGCCTGTGCGCATGTAGGTGTGGTGTGGGTGTGCATGTGTGTGTGCGTGTGCAGTAAGCATATGCACGCCTATACATGAACTGACAGCAGGCACAGAGGGACACATGATGGGTTGTCCTCCCAAGTCCCTTTTCAGTCAAGGCTAATTCAGTGTTTAGATGAGATGCCAAGGACACTATTGAAATGCATATGACTGTCCCATTTTCAGAACCTACCCAAGCCCCCGACCTGGGACTCAGGGGAGTGTCTCCCTGCAGAGCTGGTGTCCCCTGCTTGCTGGCCCTGGCTGCCCTGAAAGCAGGTCCATCGCCCCGTTTCCCAACCACCCCAGGATGACAGAGGCAAGACTCTGGGAAACATTTCCTCTCTCCAGCTCTGGGGTTTCCCCGCCCTCCATCTCCCTCTATCACAGTCCTGTTCTACTGAAAAGAATCAATAAAGTTGGGGACCTTAAATCACTGTCATTTCAAATTTGAAGAAAGCCCGAGGCTTCGGAGAAAACATGCTTTGTTATGTGAGGTGCCCTCATAAATGTTAACTGCTTTGGCTGTTTCCTGTATTTTTACAAATCGTATTTTAAATTTTTAAATAAAGACAGATTCTGGAGTGCGAAACAGATGGAGGGGTGTGCACTGATCACGGTGACGCTCTCGGGAAGGACAAGAGGGAACACATGGATACACCCAGCGGTGGCCAGCAATGGCCCACAGACCCATACCAACCATGTGAGGGGACTGAGTACAAGGAGAGACATGGAAGGCCACACGGTGCTGGGTCCCATCCATGCGAGATGTCCAGGACAGCAAACCTGTGCAGATGGAAGGTTGCCAGCAGCAGTGGGGGAGGGGAAGGCGCAGCAACGGTTCAAAGGGCAGGAGTCCAGTCTGTAGACGATGGAAACCTTCTGGGACTGGGTAGTGGTTGTGGCATCGTTTTGTGAATGTCCTGGGAACCACGCAATCCCGGACCTGCAGATGGCGACTTTGATGGCATGTGATCCGTCTCTCAGCACAGAAGGAGGAAGGAAAGCAGAACCACGGGAAGGCCATGGCCAGGGTCATATCTAGCTTGGCTCCAGGTGAGCCACCAGGCCTCCGAGGAGCACCCGGTCCCAGTCACCCACAGGTCACGCACCCAGAAGTGGGATCTGCAGCTCTGAGGCAGGACGCCTGGCGTTGAAGCCAACAGTGAGGGTTCAGGACCACGGACAGAACCCGCTGATTGGTGAGAACTTTCCAGATGGAGCAGAAACAAGGCCTCTCAAGGCAGATGTCCCTGCAAGCCATGGAGAAGCCTCATTAGTAAAAACCCCAGGTCACTTTTGGGGAGCTCTTGCTATGAGCCAGGGGTTGCTCAACACTGTCATCTCTCCCCGCAACGCACGAAGCCGGTAGTCTCACTAGCCCCGGTCTGCAGATGGGGAAACCGAGACCCAGAGCTGATCGCGCGGCTAGTTTGGGGTGTGCAGCACGAAGGGGACCTCAGCACGTTTGAACCACCTGTTCTAATGGCGTAAGAATCCCAGGAAGGAACGGCCATGGGTCCTGGCTCTGCCCCCTTCCTTACGATCATTTAAATTCTCCAAGCATCTGCTTCTGGGCTGTGAACCTGGGAATAATTAGTATCGTTGTGAAGATTACCTCTGATAATGTTTACGAGCTGCCTGTCCGGGCTCAGAACAGAGTCCGCGTCGACGGGGAGGGGTGCGGGGCAATCAGCCCACAGAGGCGAGCCCAGCCTCTGCGCCGTGTGTGCGCGCTGTGCGCATGTGTGTAAGGATAGAAGATTACAAATAGGACACGTGTGTCGCATGCATCGAACTCACAAAAACATTACCGCGTTTTGTGTTCACTTTGTATTTTTCCTTTTGTAAAAGAGAGAAAACAGGGCTTATGACTTTGAAAGCTCTCATTTCCTCCAATCCGGTTTCCAAATATGCTCCCCAGAGGCACCTGCCATCGGGAACCTGACGTCCATCTTTGATGTCTGTGATTTTGAGCTTTTATCAGATTCCCACATACGTAAAGAAACTACAGCATCTTTCCCTCCATTCACGTTTTTCGCAAACACGTCTTCTATGCCGTTCACGCCAGCGTCTCATATTGGACTTCCCTCTGCTCATTTCTTCATCTCGCTCTTGGCTACGTTTTCCCCATCGACCCGTGTCCACCTGGCCGGACCATAGCTCTAGTCTGAGAGCCACATCTACACGCTGATCTAATTCTGTCTCAGAGAGCAGCTGGATGTCCATCATATGCCTTCTCTCTGTTCTACTTTTCCATCCGCCCACCGATGGGAGTTCAGGAAGTTTCACACTCTGCCATGACAACGAGCTCTCTCTCCTCTACGCACGTGTTTGAGATTCCCCAGCACCTCTTTGTACCCGTGGAATTGCTGGGCTGAGCGGCACACACGCTTCCCCTTTCCCCTGCCATACCGCCGCTCATAGTCCTGTTCTCCGCTAAACTCTGAGCAACAGCACGTGAGAGTGCCTTCTGAAATTCTTGCCGGAACGTGGGTGGTTATGTGTCAACATCACCAGGTGACAGTCCCCAGTATTTCATCAGACACTAGTCTAGGTGCGACTGTGCTGGTAACTTAGCAGACGTGATTCATGCCTGTAATCAGTTGACTATCTGGAAAGCAGATTATGTTAGACAATCTGGGTAGGCCTGGTTTAATCAGTTGAAGACCATTAAATGTAAAGTTGAGCCTCCCGGAGGGAGAAATTCTGCCTGAGGGTTATGGCTTCAGTCTGTGTGCCGGAGAGACATCCTGTGGGTCTATGGATCTCCCTCTCTCCAGATAGAAAGATCTACGTATCGTACATGCCACATGTGTGGTTCCTTCCCTCCGTACTGCACTGATGGTCTAGAAAATGAGTCAGTGGTGGGTTAGCATGGGTGTGATGGACAGGTGGCCGATCTTGCCTTGGACTCCAGAGGACACACTGGATGGGGGCATGAAGATACTTCCCATTTCTACCCAAACCCTGTGCTAGCTTCCAGTAACTCAAACCTAGGCTTCCCTCTTTCTGCCTGTGGCCAGAGAAGCTGTCCACTCCCGTGAAGGGTGGAAGAGGAGCCAGCTGGTCTGAAAGCCACATGTCCCCCTCCTGGCTTTGAGGGAGAAGCCGTGGAGGGGAACCTTCCAGCAACACAGATGCCGACAGACCCAGCATGTCTTGCTGGGATCTCCTCCAACTGCGGACTGGGAGTTTCACCTCTTCCCCAAGGAAGGCGGCTCAGAGGGATCCGGATTAACGGGAAGTCTGCTGTTTACTGATTCATCATCGACGCTGGGGTAGAGATGGCAACCATGTGCTGCTTCTTAGAATGGATTTTTTTTTAATTTATGTAATTAATTTAAACATTTGCAGGAAGGGAAAGTTGCAAATACAACCTCGCACATACATTTCCTAGGATGTTAGATTTTGCAGACCAGTCGACAAGATCAGGGGCCAAACCTCGCCCTCTGTCTGCTTTTATATAGAGTCAAGTGCCAAGAATGGTTATTGAGTTTGTTGAAGCGTTAAGAAAATGTAACAGACACTATATGTGTCCCTATACAGCTTCAACTGCTCGCTGTCTAGCCCTTCCTGGGAAAAAATGATGCCTATCCCTGAACAAAAAGGTCATTTTCCTAAAATGATGAGGCTCTCAATGCATCTCCTGGGGGCCTCTCCGGTTCCCGTCCAGTTCCTCTGGAGGTCAAGTCCTTCTGCTTCACTGGACCGATGGGGCCGGCATCCCTGTGGATGGGAACTCCCGTCATCCTGATGGCTTTACTCTGCCTCAGTTGTAACCTGCTGTCCTGCACTGGGTCCCCAGCCGGACGTCGATAGCCATCCCACAGCTTTACCTGCTCTGGACTTGGTAGGTATGCCGTGCAATTACCAGCACTGGTGCAGGAGTCCTGGGTGCTCTGGACGCAGGAAAGCATTGCACCCAGGGAAGAGCAAGGACTTGTGCTGGGCCCGAAGGACGTTTGAATGACAGCTGTTTTTACAGGTGGATCATAATTCGCGGTAGTGGTTATTTTTGTGATATTTGCTTCCCTGCATGGTTTTGGCTCTTGGGGGGGGTGATATGTTTACCCAAATAATAGGAAGATCCTTCATCTGGCCCTTCCAGACATCAGCATGGAAGACAACATTACAAATGACCGCTCCCAGAGGAAAGATGGAGAAAGAAAGTCAACAATGTCTTTCTCCAGGTCAAATGAAGCGTGGTCCGTTGGCAAAGCATGCCAGGGGGTTACCAGAGGCACCCTCCTGGCAGCCGGATGGCACGCTGGCTCAGGCAGCAGACTCTCGGGAGATCAAAGGTCCAAGTCTGGAAATCAAGAAGAAAGTCCAGCTGCCAGCATTCGGGGGCCGAGACCCTCACTGCTTCCATGAACACAAACTCAGAGCACCCATCTTGCCGTTCACACACTTGCTGTGTGGCGTTCCAGGTCCTGCCTTCTCTGTGCTTTGTCTCCCTCATCTGTGAAATGGAATAATCCCATTTTCCTCCGGGGACCTCTGAGAACTTGAGAAGAAGGTACGCAACCCCTGTGGTTCAGTGCTCGGTACAAAGATGGCCCCTCCATGAACATTAGCTCCATCCGGGAAACAAAGTCCAGGAGCCGTGACTCTGGATTTCAATGTTCTATGTCGCCAGATCAGCCCCGAGCTCTCAGCTGTAAGACAGCATGCATTCAGCTGTGACTGAATTGGGAACTAATTTAGCATTGCTTGCAAGTTGATGGAGGACTCGTTTAACTAAGCTTTCAGTTCGATCCAGACAGATCATCAGCAGGAACCCCAGGAGTGGTGGGAATGGGCTTTGCTTACAGGCTGCAGACCCTTGAAGTTGAACCCCAGGGTGCGAGCAAGGGGGAACCTGCGGGTGCTGATCCCTCAGTGTATTTGGGGTCTAGGACTGACCTTCCAGGGAGTGATAAAGCTCCCCCTTCCTGAAGTAAAGAAAAAGATCTCCCCCCGCCCCGGCCACCCTGCAATCCATCAGCCTAGCAATGGTGAGGCCAGTCGGCAGGATAATATATTGAGAGATTCAAATAGTTGAGACATTTGAGCAGGCAACACGGACTCCCCAGATTCCCAAGACAGCAGAGCGTTCGCAAATATTGACAAAGCATCTTGGCCAAAATCAGAAGAGAAAGGGGGTTCCCCCTTGCCCCATCCCTCTGAAGCAGAATGTTCTCTCTTCTGGTGTTTGGATTGTGGGAGAGGGAGCAAGCACCCGGTCCTGGATGGTCCTTCTGGGACGTGGCAAGATGCTGTCTAGTGTGTCTATGCAGCAACACACACACACACACACACACACACACACACACACACACGCACACACACCACCCTCTGAATCCCAGAAGTGGCCCAGAAAAGACAACAGAGACAATAGAGAAATGAATTGATTTGGTTTGGAGGAAATAAACGCGAATGACATTGTAGCACAAAGGGGCTATTTGCCACTCAGCACCCATTCTCCTCTTTTTCTTTACTAGCGGAGCTACAATGTTTTGGCGAGTGGGGTGGGGGAACAGGACCCCGCTAACACACTGAACTGCTCAGTCTCCCTTGCAGCAAGGGGTGATCTGGTGACCCAGTCTTAGCACAGACCTTCTCAAAGTGTGCTGCCCAGACCAGCAGCGGCAGCATCACCTGGGAACTTTAGAAATGCAGAATCTTGGGTCTCATGCTGCACATACTTAAGTCAAAACTCTTGGGGGCGAAGCCCATTAGCCTGTGTTTTAGCCATCTCTCCAGGTGCTGCTCAAAGCCTGAGAAGACTTTTAGTGTAAACGTAAGTGGAAATATTACATGGCACTATAGGAATCTGCTTTGTGGGAGCTGGACTCCATTCTTTTTGTCCCTTTTCCAGCTACCTGGAATACAGATACAATGGCCGGCACATGAGCAGCCCTTTTGGACCATGAGGCAAACCTGGAAACGACAACCACTCCCTGGGCATGATCGGGTAGAGAGATAGAAGAAGACTCAATGTGCAATAACTAAGGAGTGGCCCTGGTTTAGGTATGTGAGATAAACTTCCTTTTTGTTGTAGCTATTGCTTTTCAGAGTCCGTAAACTCAGGCAAACCTAAGGCCGCCTCGGGTGGATGTTTTTTGCGCGCTTGAGCCAATGCACAAAGACTGCTGTTTGCCATACTGGCAGTGGCATTTCTAGTGGGGGAACCATGAGAAGGCCAGGGTGCTAGCTGATGGCGTGCACTGGGAAAGGCAGAGGATGGCGCTATTGTCATTCCTGTCAGCCAAGCGAGGCTAAAAGCAGGGCGTTCTGAGAGCCGGCCTCTGGCAGAGACCAACAATTCACCCGCATTTGCAATAGCGATAAATAAATAAATAAATAAATAAAAATAAAAGACTCCAAAAGGGTCCTCATTTTCCCAAATCAAGGCATCCTAGTTAAAATGATGCCCCGACCACCTAGGAACCAATTGGTATGCTGATTAGTGAGGGTGCTTGAAAGAAGGTTCTGGATTCAGGGCAGAGGAGTCCAGAGAAGAGCCATCCAATGAACAAACTGACTTTGTTAGGGGCGAGCAGCGATTTACATAATCCTGTGGTTAAGGATATCTTATGTACACACAAGGGCGTTGCGGGCGGGGCGGGGGGGTCTCTCAAATGTGATTTTCCCCTCTCACCAGGCGAGACAGACACTCAGCTCTGCTGCATGGCCGGGTCTCACGAGCTTTCTCATCAGGAAGGGAAGGGGAACTTTATCCCCGGTGGCTTGTAGGCGGCAGGCCTGATGGCACAGGCCCAGCTGGGACCCGCCGCCTCCTCCCTGCCCATTTCCTAACGAACCGCTCCCCGAGTTCCACATGAAGTTCTGGTAAAATGGATTTTAAGAATCCTCTGGGAGACCCCGGTGGGGAGTGCACAGCTGATGGGGACGTGGACGCTAACACGCTTGCAGCCACTCTGAATCCTCTGGGAGCAGCCAGGGCCCGGAGGTGGAGGGGCCTAGAGGGGACCTGGGAGTGTCTCCCCCGGACACAGCAGGACCTCTGCCCCCTGCAACGTGTCAGCCCTTCACGTGCAGTTGTGTTCAGCTACACTTCCTCCTCTGCCTGGCTTCCACCGCGGTTCCTTCCAGAAATCCTAACATGCTGCCATGGGGCCCCAAGGAGGGTCTGCGCCCGAGGGCAGGAAGCCTCCCAGCCACCCGCACCCCCTCCCTGGGCAGAGCGCAGAGAGCATGCTGGGGCTGAGCAGGAAGACCCCGTAAGGCCGCGGATCCTGTCGGACTATTTATGGGGTGCCTGAGAGGTCGGGGGCACACATTCAGCATCCTGAGAGATTGGGTATAGTCTGGGAGGTTTTAGGGCTGCTGTTTCAAGTGCCACACACGGGGCGCCCGGACCGCAGGAAGGTGCTCTCTGACCCCTCCGAGCAGGGGATCCTGCCTCCCCTCCCACGGCTTTTGGTGCCTCCTGCCGTGTAGACGCCCAGCTTCCGACTCTGCCTCCATGGCCACTTGGGCCCTCCCAGTGCGTGTCTGTGACCAGGTTTCCCTTCCACCCTGCGGACATGGGTCATCGTGGACAAGGGTCTCCCAGTGACTTCATCTGGAACTGATGACATCGGCACAGACCCCATTCCAAGGAAGGGCACATTCCAGGGCATCGAGGGTGAGGACCTCCACCATCTCCTTCTGGGGGTATGAATCCCTGGGACACCGCTCCATCCTCTTCGGAGAACATCTGTGTGGATCTTTGCAACATTTGATCTTCATATGGCAGAGTAGAACACATTACTGTTGCCATGGTGGAGGAAACTGAGGCCCAGAGGACTTACACTCAAACTGTCCCGCCTCCTGACAGCCAAGCCCCCTTCTGTGAGCTACTTCCTTTATGCAAACAGCCTCTCTGGACCCACACTGAGCCTGGATGTTAGTACCGTCATCAGTGGTGAAAACACCCCCCGCCCCACGGCCACGTCGTGGCTCGGAGTCTTTCCAGGCTGCTCCTAGCACCTCTGCATGTCCTACTCTAGTCACTCCTCCTGACAACCTGGGGAGGCAAGTACTCCGACGCCCCCGACCTCGGAAGTGGGGCTCCCCGGGGCTGTGGGAAGGGGGGTCTGCTGTCCAAGGCATAGCGGGCAGGTGTGCCTTTGGGGGAGAGGCGGTCCCTACCCCCGCCGACACCTGCTCCCTACAAACACTGCGACGTGACTTCGAGAAAGCAAATGCATACATTAAACCTTTCAGGAAAGTATCTTAGAAAACTCTATGACTCATAATAGTATAAAAAAATAAATATAAATTATACATGGAGATATGATTCAGGCACCTGACACCTCTCAGGCCACAGACAGACCACCAGCTGCATCTAGTTCCCGAACATTTCCCTCCTCCCAGAAGAAACCCTGGGTCCCTTCGACGTCCCTCCCCAGTGCGGGTGGGGTCGTCTGTGACCAGCTACTCTCACTGGCCACCACGTTTTCGAGTGGCATCTGTGTTGTAACGCGTGTCAGCACAACACTCCCTTTCACGCCCATAGTCTCCCAGGGCGCGGACAGAACATGGTTCGTGAATCCCTTTGCCCCCCGACGGACATCAGAGCGGTCACGAGAGGCCACTGCTGGGGACGACTGAAGCACACGGTTTCTGTGGGACGGAGGTTTGCATTTGCACCTGGGGTGGGGGGTGCAAAGCTCCTTCTTAGGACCAGGTGACGGGCCACACTCTTCCCTGGGACTAAGAATCTTTAACTCTTCTGCCCTCAAGGAGCCAGCAGGAGCCGGAGGACTTGTGGCTCCCCGTTCCCCTCAGAACCCTTTCCTGAACGCCATGCGACCCACTTCTCTGGCATCTGAGCAGAGGAAGGTCATTTCAGGGGGTCCCTTGGTCAAGCAGCCGAGGCTGTGGATGGGCCATGCTCTGGGGCCACGGCTGGGAGGGCAGATGCTGACCAGCCGGTGGGGGCTCACCCCGGGGCGCCCCGTCCCCACCCCGACAGGCACGCGGGCGGCAGCTCCCTCTTTCTTCCGTGAATGCAGCTTCTTGTGACTCAGAACGCCGTGTCCCCAGCCCGCACGTTCCTAGACGGTGTGTCATTAATTATAGCCCCCGCCTGGGGCTGCCTTTCCAGCTGCATCTTAACGAGCGACCCCTCCTCGCTGACCCTTTGTCAGCACAGGCGTTCTTTGTTGGCGCCCGCGTCCCTTCCGAGTCTTGAAGCGCGGATCAATGGGGTGTTGTGAAGCGAGCTTGTCTCACTTCCCATCTCGGGGGAACAGGAAAGGGTCCTTGTATGTGATGTGCACAGTCTGCTCCTGGCACAGACCCTACCCCATGGCCAACAAGGGCCCCCTTTGATGTGTGGGGAGGATGGCGCTGGCTTCAAGCATTAGCTAACCTATGTGGCTGGGCCATATTTCAAGACAGCCTAGTCTCCGCACAGCACACGGGGGGAGGCCCTTAAAGCTGAATGAGATCATGTCCGTGCTCTGCTCCAACCTCCCCCTGCTTCCCACCTTCTTCAGAACCAAAGCCAAAGTCCCCGGGACAGATGTGGACCCCTGGCACCTCCTTGCCTCCCTCTTCGTCTTCTCTCCCACCCATGTGCCTTCCAGCCACCACGGCCTCCGCTGTGCCTTGAATGTGACCCAGTCCTCCCATGGGCTGTTCCTTCTGCCCGGCACGCCTTTCCCCCCAGATGTTTGCATGGCTCCATCCTTGCCCTCGCAGGGGTCTTTGTTCAAATGCAACCTCCCCACCCTCCCCCATTCCCTGCTGGGCTCCCCAGGGCTCTGACCAGGAGGGAGTCTGTCTCCCTGAGTCGGCCTCCCAGGGCCCAGGCGTGTGGCTTTTCAACGAGGACAGCTGTGCTAAGCACATCAGTCGCTAAAGCTAACAAGGCTCGTTCCCGAGCTACCGCAGGCCCGTGTCCCCGCCAGCACTTTCCCCGGGGGAGAAACAGACTCACAATAGTAAACCATTTAGCAGATCAATCCTGGGGAGTAGCAACTTGTCTCCAACAGCAGCAGAGAGCAAATTTCCCTCCCTCCCCGAGGATGCACGCTAACAGCTCCATAGGCTGGCGGAAACAGACCAATAATTCTGGGCTCTGTCTCTACAGGGAAGCCCACCTCCCACCTCATTTACTTCCAATTCATTCACGGGGCACCCGGGGATGCTGGCGTCCAACTTCACTTATCCATCAATTTACTTCCAACACGAGATGGAGATTCCATTCCAGAACG
The DNA here is from genome assembly GCF_010015895.1 of Lontra canadensis. Lineage (NCBI taxonomy): Eukaryota > Metazoa > Chordata > Mammalia > Carnivora > Mustelidae > Lontra > Lontra canadensis. The sequence continues at coordinate 297,566 of NW_022631176.1, read as the reverse complement.
CTCATTCAAAACAAGAAAACAATTCAATTTAAGAAGGCACGCGTCTCCGGAAGGTCCAGCTCTGTAACCAAGTTATTAAATGGGACTGTCCTTTGGGATGGCACGTGGACTCTGCGGCATCCACCTCCCTGAGAAAGGTCACATTTTTACAACGTAGTCGAGAATGGAGGCAGTCGAGAAACATGGACTATTTCTCCAAAGCTGGAGCGTCTGTTCTCCGTATGCTTGCATCAGGTCAGCATGTAGAAATGTTACTGCCGTGGGGGGCGAGGGTGTTCTGCCCCAGCAACATGATGGAGGAGGTGGATGTGGCCGGCAGTCCCTGGGCTCCTTCTGCTCCTACGATCCCCTCTCCTACCAGGAGCCCACACACACCCTGTGTACATCCTTCCCTCCAGCCTCTCCCTTTCCTGAGCTCCTGGGAAGAACGTGTGTCCCAGACCCCTTGCAGCCAACACAACGTGAGGGCAAGTGAGGCGTGTGCCTTCTGGGTTGAGCTGGGTAAGAGCGTGCCACTCTTTGCTTTCTCTCTCTCCCTGGTTGGGGTGAGGTAGTGTGGCGGGCAGTGTGGGTGGTGTGGGTCAGATCCCTGAGTCACCAGATAGAGGAGAGCACAGGACGGCCGCAGTGGGATTTAGGGGGCTGTGATCGTCAAACTCAGCCCTGTTGACTTGCTGATGCCAGTGCTGTCTGCTGTGGGAGGTAGTGGGACACACACCGACAGGTCATCCCGAGAAGCCAGGTACGGTGTGCACATGGGGACGAGAGAGCTCGCCAGTGGACCCCCCTACATTCAAGCACAGTGAACAAAGCTAAAGGGTCATCCCCTACCAGCGGTTCTGGGTTTTCAGAAGGAACCACAGACGCAGAAATTTCCTGCATCCCTGTGCCCCGTTCATTCCACCGAAGCTGTTGGCACAGGGGACCGCTTTCCCCTCGAACACGGCCTGGCCACACCCATCACAAACCCACGAGCCCCACGTGGCCATCGTTACGAATCAACCACGGAGCATCTACAAGGAAATTGTGGAGGAAACCACGCCTAGTGGCAGGTTCCGGTGACACACAGTGGCCCAGCATGTGCCGGCGGCTCACGTGGGCACACCGGCCACGGCACACACCGGGCTCCGAGCAGAATGGCGTTTAGTCCCTGGGAAATGTTGATTGCTCCAGGGCCCTGCTGAGATGAAATGCGCCTACTGTAAAATTTAACCATTTTTACCTGTGCAGTTTGAGGACTTTCAGAGACTTTACCTAGTGAAGAGCCATGGCCACAACAAGCATTACCCATTTCCACCCCCCGAAGGTTCCGTGTGACATTTACAACTACCCTCTGTGCCGACATCAGGCCCCAGGCAAACTGCCTTTTTTAGAAAAGCACACAGCTCCTGTCACACGTCGCATTTTGATGCTCATGCCCCCAGTTTGCGGGCGCACTGCTACTTTCCCACTTTTCTGGTGCCCGGCTCTCCCCCCCTGCTCAGTCGTGCTTGGCCCAGCTGAGGGAGGTTTTCATCGACTCCGGTGTCTGGCAGTCACGGATGCCTCTGCATCAGGACACCTGCCTACCGGTCTCCTCGTGGGCATGTGCTTTCCCGTCTGCGGACACCCGGCGTAGAACTGCGGGCTTGTGAGCGTACGAGGGAACTGCCAAGCCGCCCTCCAACAGCCGCTTGTCGTTTCACACCCACATCTCATGCACGCACGCTGCCTCAGTTTCCCCGCATCCATGCCAGCACGGGGCATCCCCCTCGTCTCTGTTTTGGCCGTTTCCCTGAGCGCAAGGCACAATTTCGTCGTGCTTTATATCCCATTTCCCCGTACTGGTAACACCGAGTACTGGAACTCTCCTAAGACTTCAGATTAAAATGAACGACTGCGGTTAAGCCTCAGCTCAAATTCATCGGACCGTTGCTCGCTCCGACATTATTAGATGTAATCTTTAGGATGTGGGAAGAAAACAGGTAACAGGACCACAAGGAGGCATGTTGGCCCATCACACACACACATACAAAAGACAGGAAGGAAGGAAGGAAGGAAGGAAGGAAGAAAGGAAATGAAAATAGTAACTGGGAGCTCGGTGATGCACACCTAAAAACCCCATTTTATGTGGCCAACCATTTCAATTCATTACCGACATATAGATAATTGGAAGTATCCCACAATGTACTATCTCACGTTTTCTTGTAAAACTGGGATTTCACAAAGATACATGACCCTCGTCTACACCCGCGGAGTCAGGGTCTGAATAATGAGATTTTTAGGGCACCGCGGGCGGCGGGCGGGCGGGTGGGCATGGGCATCACCGCGGCGGCTGGGTGGGCTCTCTGCCCCGTGTGAGCGGGCTCCACACTGAGGCTTCATTACCTCCTCCTTAATTGCTCACGAGGGTGTCTGTTCCGGCGTCTGGGGGAGTCCCCGGGAACGTGAGGTCCTCATCAAAAGGGCACACCGAGAGGCTCCCTCGATGCCCCGGGCGGATCTCTCAGACAAATGCAAACCTTTTGCAAATGAGTGGAGGAATTTTCCAGTTTCCTCGGCCTTGGCCCAGCTTTGCAGATGTAATTGCGAGCACACACGCAGTAATCTGGTGGTCAGATCCCTCATCCCACGCCGTGCTCCTGACGCAGCGGACAGATAGGAGGCTGGGGGAAAAAAGAGCATCTTGCCTCTCTTTATGGTGATTAAGGAAAGGAGAAGTAGGTTGTCTCCTGCATGGCTTTTCTGGCAAATTCCAACAAGGAGCCTTCTCCGGGGGTCCGGGAGAGACGATCCCAATACGAAGGACCCTTGGGAGATGGGGGAGCGTGCCGCTCCCTGTTTGTAAAGTGCTCTCCAGGACGCAGGTGGGGCTGTAGGGAGGATCACAGCACAGACCCCCGAGTCAAACCCACCCCTGCCACATACTAGCTGTGTGTCCTTGGCAAATTACTAAACCTCTCTGTGCCTTAGCTTCCTTCTCTTTACACAGGGGAGACACTAGTGTCCGTTGGTTTTCATGTCTGGGTTTCCTGTGGCTGCGGTCACAGAGCCTCACGCCCTGGGGGACAGGAAAGTCCTTGCTCACAGCTCCAGGGGCTGGAAGTCTGACATCAAGGGGTCCGCAGGGCCATGCCCCCTCTAAAGGCCCTCGGGTGGGACCCTTCCTTTCTCTTCCACCTCCAGTGCCAGGTGGTAGCCGCGTGCCTGGAGCTTCTTGGTCTGCGATGGCCTCACGGAATCTCTTCCCGTCTTCACAAGGGTTTCTTCTCTCTGTGCCTCTGCGCCTTCTCCCTTTCGGTCTCTGATGAGGACATCCTCATGGGTTTAGGGCCCTCCGTGCCCACCATGAGCTCATCTTGCCCCTCTTCCCTTAACCCTATGGGCAAAGACCCGAGCCTCACAGGGATGCTCAGAGAATATGTCGGCCATTGTTGGCTGACCATTCCTGAAGGAGCTGCTGGTTTGGATCAGCGAGCACATGATGGGCGGCATGTCTGTGAGGGGACGACGGCTCAAGCAAAGGTCTGGAGGTTGGGGCAGGTCATGTGGGGGCCACCCAGCCCGTCAGCCGGGCTGCTGCCAGAATGTGGGAGTGAGCACACAGGGGCCAGTGTGGTCTGCGTGTGCCGGGGTCAGGACAGGTCTCTACAGCCTGCATTCCCACCAGGGAGTGTTTCAAGCCTCCCCCAGAGAGCCCTCTGGGTGTTTCTTGTCACCTCTTCACTCTTATCTCAGAGAGATGTGATATTTGCAGTATTTGAACTAGGCTTTAACACTCTTTTCAAAACCCCGGCTTTTTTGAGATACAATTCACGTGTCATACCTCTCGTCCACTTAAAATGCATAATCTAGTGATGGCTAGTAGGTCCACAGGGTGGTGCCTCCATGCTCACAATCAATTTTAGACCATTTCCACCACCCCGAAGGAAATCTGGCATCCCCTGGCGGACACCTCCTTATCCTTGCAGCCTCAGGCAGCCACAGCGTCACTTTCTGTCTCTGCCTTCTCCAGTAAATAATCGTTGCTCAGAAATCAACAAAACAGTCTTAAAATAACTGCAGTAGATGACACACACCCTGTTTGTAACCCCAAAGTCAATTTGGGAAGGGAAGTGACCAACTCCTCCTGGTTTACCAGACTACCCCACTTTTAAGACCGAAATTTCTATGTCCTGGGAACGGCCTCCCTCCTAGGCGAACTGGAATGCTTGGCCACCATATTGGACAGCCACAGTCTGTGTTTACGAGGTGCCCGTGTCTGAAATATTGGGGCTTCTCACCCTTGGGAACTACTCTGAGTGGATTTATGGGCACAAGGAAGGAAAGAAATCAATCTCTGTAATTTACTCACACAACTATTTTCTCTTTCCCCAACTTCCTCATTCAGCACATGTGACTTTCAGCTGTTTTCAAAGATGATCTCGTCACTATTACCATGACCATCACCACCACTATAACATGACCACTACCACAATGGCCATCATCACCACCATCATCATCACCACCATGACCATCATCCCAACGACCATTGCCATCATCATCCCCATCCCCATCATCATCATCACCATCATTACCACCAATACCATCATCATGACCACCATGACCATCAACAACATCCTCATCCCCATCACCATCATCACCATAATTATTACCACCATCATCACCACTATCACTATCACCATCAGCAGTAGCACCATCGCCATCATCATCAACATTAATGTCATCTCCATCATCATCATCATCGTCATCGTCAACATCACGGTCATCACCATCACCACCACCATGACCATCATCAGCATCTTCTTCATTGTGAGTGGCCATGATACCCATGTCCCCAGGCCTCAGCCCCTCCCCCATAAAATACAGACATTATCAGTGCAGCCCCTGCCAGAATAGCCAGTGTGAGGATTCAGTGAAATGGTCAATGCAAAGCACTTAGCCCAGAGCCTATCGATGCTAATTATTATCATCATGAAGATGAACCTCAAAGTGATTCAGCAGATTTTGAGGTTCTACATTTGCCGAACCAGGGCAGCTCTGATTTCTGGTGGTTCTTGCTAGTTTTTGCCTCTGACTCTCACCGACTAGGCTCCCCAGGGTGACACAACCACATTTTCAGGCAGGTCCTGATGATGACTGCCTCTAAGGAGGGCGGACGCTGAAAACATAAAACAAGACCAAATACAGGAGAGCATGATAAACTGTCAAGTGCTGAGCGGATGTTGGGGAAGGGGAGTGAGACTCATTGTTTAGGCTCCTGCCACTCCCACAACCAGGAGTGCTGGCCAGTGCCTTGCCCCAACCTCTATGCAGAACTGAGTGCAAAACACCCACAGTCGGGCCTCCCACATGGAACTAGAAGCTTCTAGAGGTTCTGCAGAAAATGAAGGCACTCTCAGGTTTTCCACGGTGTCCCCCTATAGGAAATCCATTTTATAAATAATCTCAATTAAAAGCGTTCCCAACGCTGTAGGTGATATTTTCGCTTGCTGGCTCGGAAGGTCCCAGAGTCCCCACCTAGACACTGAAGCCAGAAGATAAATCAGGTCACAGAGAAGCAAGTAGTCACATTCAACTCGGCTCAGCTCTGTTTCTGGAATTTCCACTGCACCGGGGGTGGGATCCACCGGGGATGTCTGCCTCAGGGGAGGCCCTGTTCTGTTTGCTGCGTTTCCCAGAAGCCGGTGGGGAGAGGTGCCGGGGGTGGGGGGGCAGACGCCCTTTGAAAACGAGGCAGCAAGAATGATGGAGGAAAGGTTGCAGTAAAATAAATATATGTGTGGTTCCACTCCAGCTCGTCTCACAGCCTCCCACGGGTCACTGGGAAGACGAAGGATGTCAAATAGACCGAGCTTCACATCCCACGGCTGTAATTCATAAGCTGCGTGATTTTGGGCAAGTGGCCTCTCCCCTCTGAGCCTCAACTTTGTCATCTGTGAAGTGGGAGCACTGACTCCTACCTTATGGGGTTCTGAAGGGCCTCTCGGAGATCCCACACAGAACAAGCTGAGCGTGTGGGAAACACCCCACAACATCATTTCTACCTGCTGCGGGCGAATGCAGAGCATGTGAGGGCTTTTTTTTTTTTTTTTTTTAAGATTTTATTTATTTATTTGACAGACGGAGATCACAGGTAGGCAGAGAGGAAGGCAGAAAAAGAGGGGGGAGGCAGGGTCCCTGCTGAGCAGAGAGCCTGATGTGGGGCTCGATCCCAGGACCCTGAGACCATGACCTGAGCTGAAGGCAGAGGCTTTAACCCACTGAGCCACCCAAGCACCCCACGTATGAGGGTTTTCTAATGACTCTTTGGCAAGAGCAACCAAGGGAGGGTGACAAGACCTCAAAAAATCAAAAAAATTAAAAAATAAACAGAATTTCTGTAGGGTCCAGTGATCCCAGCTCTAGGTATAGATACAAAATAATTGGAAGTCAGGATTTTGGAGCGGTATCTGCACCCCCCATGTTCACAGCAGCATCGCTCACCACGGCCAAGTTCATGCAAATCCCCAAGTCCATCAACAGATAATGGGTAAGGACATGTGTGCGTGTACAGTGGAACCATATTCTGCCTTAAAAAGGAAGGAAATCCTGCCATTTGCAACAACATGGATGATCTTGGAGGACATGACATGATGCTTGGGCACGTGAGCCGGTCACACTTCTCTGCAAAGTCTGAAATGGTCACCCTTGCTGGAGCCGAGAGTAGGACGGGGGTTGCCAGGGGCTGGGGGAGGAGGAGGGGCAGGTGCAGGTCATGGGCCAGGAAGCTGAAGCCACGGGGGACAAATTCCGTTCAGAGATGTTCTGGATGCTTCAGTGCCTGTGGTTAACTGTAGGCTTTACACTTTGTTAGGAGGGCTGAGCTCATGTTAAGTATTCTTAGGACCAAGGAAACCCAAACCCAAAACTCAGAGACCAGGAAACTTCAGGAGGTGATGGAGATGGTCCTTACCTCAATTGGGGAGGTGGTTTCCCCAGTATATGCCTGTGTTCCAACTCGTGAAATCTTATACATTCAACAGGTCCTGGCTTTTTTTTTTTTTTTCTTTGTGCGTCAATTATATCTCAATAAAGCTGTTATTTTTTTTTAAAGTCCGCTGAAAGGGATCTTGAGTATCCCAAGGGCTTGAATCCCCTGGATGAGTGGGAGGACAGGGCTGAGAGGGGAGGTCAGAGAAGGGTGGGGTGTGCGGGGGCACAGGGTGGCGGCTGGACCACCTGCTGGGGCTCCGTGGATGCACAAAGTGCAGAACTTGGTGTCTTATCCTTGGCGTTGACCCTCGCTACCATGCATGGGGAAAGGGAAAAGAAACTCCCACTCGGGGCAGGATTTGGGGCCAGATGGGGAAGGGGGGGATTGTGTGCTGTGTCAACGGCCCTTGCTTGGTCAGCCATGGCTGCTGGGAAGTTCTTTCTAGATTCAGAAACGGAGCTGTGAGTTGCCAAGGGCTCTCAGCATGTTCAGCTCCAGCAGAGGAAAGATGCTCCCTCCACTGTAGGTCACCTGTAGTTAACGGTGGGTCTGTTTCAGGCATCCGTGTAGCCTGGTGGCAGGTGGCCCCTCAAAGGGAGAGTGAGAATGTTCCTGTATGTGCGTCCAGAAGGCAAAAGAAACATTGCTCCAAAAAATAAATGAATGTGCTGATTTTGACCTTTTTCGACTCCATGGCAAAATCCAGATGGAGGCAAAAAACAAAACAAAACAAACCAAAAAAACCTCATTTCATCTAGCTGTTCTTATATTAATTTATAAAGCAAAATACCCAGATTAATTCTCATTCAAATCTGCACCCACCTAAGGTTCTTGAAAATGAAATCCCATTAACAATTCTCTTTCATTTTTACTTCCAAGAGTTTTCAGTGTGCAGGGACCCGGGCTCTGGTGAATTCCACACAGGCGCTCAGCAGGGATTCTGTAAGTGCTCTGAAAACTTATTTTTCTTCTCTTCCCATTACAGGACACAATGCAGTCTCTTACAAAGTGTGTTTTTTAGACTCTCTTAACATTATGCAATTGTGTATCTGAGATAATATTCTGAGATTAATTTGTAAATGAGTTTTAAATCTGATTCTAGGGAGTGGTTCAAAGTACTTGCCCAGAGTAACTGGGTCGCTGACCATGTTTGTGGGCAACATGCACACTCACAAAGAGCATTTGGCGGCAAGCTGAAGACGTGACTATGACCCCCCGACAGTAGTATTTGGAAGAGGAATTATACACGGCTCATGTACTAGTTTTCTAATAAATCCTGCCTTTTTGAGGCTCCTTCAGAAGGAAAGGAAGCAAAAGGGACACCACAAATCTCAAGCCACTAATGATAGTCACTTAGGACTCTGGCAAAACAAGCAAACAAACAAAAACAAGAACAAGAACAAAAACAAAAACAAAAAAGCAGAAATAATGTCCTTGGTTTGGTGCTGAAATCTAAGACGAGAGGATGGGAAAATAACAAAGAAATGAATATTAGGGAGATGGCATCTCTTCCCCTGCAACTAAGGAAAACAGGTTTTACTTGGTCTGCTGGTAAGTGAAGGCACGACTGTCAAGTACAGTCGGGCAGGCTTTGCACTGCATGAGGGCTCCACACTCAGACTGCAGATAGAGTGAATTTCTGATAGAGGGAAGTCAAGTGCCTTATGGAAGGGCCCCTCTTTCTAATATGCATCGAGACACTGCTTGGGCCAGTGATCCGGACCTTCCCTTGGGACATCATGAAATACAACGAAGCAGCACACAGATATTTCCCGAGCTGTCTTCTAAGACAGAGAAGAACAGTTTCTCAATCTAGCCTTGCCTCTTTACTTTCCAATTTCATTACTGAAGGGCATGTTGATTCATGTAGTGTGTAAGTAGAAACCTTGATTATTTTGTTCATGCCTTAAACTCCAAGACCAGAACGCTCACCTGACACCCTGTGGACACCCAGTAAATGTTTGCTCAGTGAACAAATGAACTGGTAGGTCATCCTCTACCTAAAGCCACTTCTACAGTCAGCTTGACATTCTGCCCTTCACTGTTTTCCCATCACCTTGGGAATACAAGTCATTAATCGCGAATTTTGGGGACAGGGAAGGTAATACGGAGGAGAGAATGATGGGTCCAGCTGGAAGAGGATTCTAGGTGGAAAGCGTTGGTAAAGAACTGTCCGGTTGGGGGACTAGGTTTCTGGGTGAGAATCTGAGACGCAGCACCACCCCCTCTCCCGGACACCTGTTCAGGCCTCCTCCCTAGCCTGGGAGTTCTCAAACATGTTGTCTCAGAGCTGGTCCTCAATTCCTGCCCTTTATTGCTATTGGAAGCCACCACATCCTGGGGTAAATTGTCAAACATCACTAGCTAGCTCCTGTGGTATGATTATGAAAAGGCTCTCAGGGCCCCCCAGGGGTTTCCATATCCCCTCTGAGAACTACGGCCCAAGGGCATGCGGAATTTAAGGAGATGCATTCCATATATGCCTGAGGGCAGGGGGAGCACTGGACTGGAAGACAGGCATGGCTGGACACCAAGGCTGCCCTTGTCCCTTCCAGCTGCTCGGCTGTGCACATGCACCTGAGGAGCAAATGTGCTGGCCACTTCCCTTGGGCTCTCTCGGAGCCCAGCGAGTTCTTCCTACTCTCTTGTCTGCTCATTTTCACAGTCTTGGGTCTTGCGCTCCCCTAGTAATGAAGGACGCAGTTCCAGCAGATGTGTTGGGGCAGAATTTGACATAATATTCATGAACTTGGAGTAGGTACTTAAAAAGAACATTAATAAAGTCTGTATGGATCAACAAACAGCAGGAATTTGCTCCTGTGTAGCAAACAAGGCATTGTCCTGTGAACGTGGAGCAGAAGCTAATTAATTAATGTTACTGTTGCTACTGCTATCATAAATAATAATGACCAGTATTGATGTAGCATTTACTATGCAACAGGCACTCTCCATAGGGCTGTGTATATATTTGCTGTTTTTTTTTTTTTTTTTTCAAGTAGGCTCCACGCCGAGTACTTTCGCTATGCGCCCACCAATTCTTTGATTCCTTTTGGAGCTGGCCTCCTTCTGGGGCACACATGCCATGTCTGGCCAGTCATAGTCAGTGCGGTCAGGAATAGAATGTCAACACAAGCCAGACCCAGGATAAAGCTGGAGACTTTTGCTGCAACTCCTGAAGAAAAGGCAGACTTTCTCTTAAAAATGCTAAATTGCTTGGGTGTGAACCGGGATCTACCTTTGGGAAACCGTGCCTGAAGCCATGTGGACAATCTAATTACTCTCCCTTTGGAGTTAAGCTGGTTGAGTTTGGTTCGTGCCCCCTGCTGGAAAATTGTGCTGATAAGATACAAGGAATTAAAAGACGCTTCATTATGCCCCCCCCTTTTATTTACTGGAACATATCAGATCATAGACAATATGGAAAAAAAGGTAGACATGCCATTGGCAGATCCCACAGGATCCCACAGGAATGACACTGAAGGGTGGACACATGAATAATGATGAGACGAGACTGACTCACAGCAGAGCTGGGGCAGAACCTGGACTGACACTGACATTTCCCACTTAGCCACCTCATTACCGTCACTCTGTTACCATCCCGTCCACGAATGTGGCACTTGGCCATGGATGGCTATTTCCAACAATTAATTAAAATTAGGTGAAGTTAAAAATTAAATTCCTCTGTCGCTCTAGCCAATTTTAAGTGCTAGATGACCTCATGTAGCTAGTGACATACTGAACAGTGGAACATTGTTAGAGAAAGTATAATATAAAGTGTAACAATTGGGTTAGAAGCCTCGAATAGGAATGCTTCCTTCCCAGACCATAATTGAAACTATGTAACACTTAGGAACACATAGAAGCTATACACATTATTTTAACTCAGTGGTTCAATGTGGATATCTGTTGACCATCCGCCAGGTGCCGAGCCCCATTCTAGAAGCTGGGGACACAGCAAGAGGAGCCAGAGCGGTGATGGATGGTGGACAGGTCAACAGAACCACACTTAACATCACGTCTGGTGGCGATGGGGCCGCAAGAGGAAAACCATGCAGGGAAAAGGGGATGATCTGCAGGAGGGCCTCATGGAGGAGGTGGCTTTAAGCAGAGACCTGCATGGAGCAAGGGCACAGCTCAGGAGAAATCCAAGGGTGCCTGCTCTTGATCCTGGATAGGCACCTGAATCACCTGCGGAGTGTTGAAACACAGGGGCCTGACTCTCAAGACCTGGGGGTGGGGGTGGCCAGAAGCCTCCCCCTCCCCCACCGCACCCCCAGCCCAGGGGATTCTAATGGGTGATCCAGGCACCACACCCCTGATCCAGGGAAGGGGTCTCCAAGTGCGCCGACTGCCTCTGTGTCACCTGAACTGGTTAAGGGTTGGTGCAGATTCTTGGCCCAACACACTGAGTAGGGGACCCCGAGTTTGCACTAGCTCTCCAGGGGTCCTGACCTTGCTCAGGTTTGAGAGCCCCGCAAAGAGCCAATTCACTGTCCTCTCTTAGCCACAACTGGCTTTTGAGTTTGCAAGATGATTAATAAAAGAGGAACAAAGGACCCTGTGCGGCCCGTGAACTCTGTTGTCGTCTGAGAAGTGAACGGGTAATGCTGTCAAACGGGGCCAAACACACATAATATTTGTAAGGGAGATCAGGACGACGCCACAGAACCCATTACGTCCACACAGACACACGGTCTCTGTTCCTTCCCCCCAAATATTTCCTTTTCCCTCCTGTTGGACAATTACCTACAGTGAGTTACAAATTCATTCCCAGATCAACACGCTCACATGTTTCCCTCATGGGTGTAGGCAGTCATGTTGGCCTCAGCATCACGAATCACGCACCAGACAGCAAGAATAATGCACCTGGCCTTCGGCTGGATACATGGGAGCAACAGGTGTTTACGGGCAGCTTTTGTGACCAAGTAATGGAGAAGACAACAGTCCTTTGCCTTAAGGGGCTTATACTGCTGGACGGGGAAGACAGACCCGGGTATACATTCACTCACTATCAGCCCCTTATTAAGCGCCTACTGTGTACCAGGCACAGGCATAGATGGTACTGATGGAGTGGCCCCTGTTCTCAAGGCACTGACATCCCCATGGGGAAACTCAGACCAAGTACTTATAAATAAATATACACACGATTTTCATCACGTTGTGAAGGAAAATCAAGAGGGTCGAGGCAGAGAGTGACTGAGTTGTGACTTTAGGTGAGTCAGCCAGAGAAGATTTAAGCGGGGACATGCCTAGTGCAAGGAAGACTGCAGTATGGAATCTGGGGAGAGGCTCCAGGCACAGGAAACAGCGAGTGCAAAGGCCCTGGGGCTGAGGTGCTCAAGAAAGGGAGGCAGAAATCACTAGCTCAGAGAGTAGCCATGGGCCAGACATTGAGGACCATTGAGGCCCTGGTGAGGCCCACGGCACAGAGCAGGACCCCGCATTCCCTGGATGTGGAGGCCTGACTCCCCGGTGGCTGGGCACCAGGACTCAGATATCAGCCCAGCCCCGCAGTGGGAACATGTCCAAACCATCTGGGGTTAGAGGCATAGGAACAGGAGAACCCGGCACACAGGGGACTTCCAAAGGGAACGTCCAGGATGATGTCCAGCAGGCCAGCACACAGGGACGGTGTTTTACACGTGTTCTGTTCTTTCTTTTTCCCCAGCGGGGTGCTCAGCCGGCCTGCAGTGAATAGAGGGCAGAAGGTGGTCGAAGGTAGGGGGGCTCAGGCCACAGAGAAGTGAATTTGAATCCTAGCGGCCACATGGCCCATGTTCTGGGAGGCAGGAGGGCGGTGGAGGCAAGCGGTAAGGAAGAACCAGGGAAGGAGAGTCAGGTAAGGATAAAACTAATTTTGTCAGATGTGATGGACCGGAGACAAGGAGCCTCCACAGATGGGATCCCGGTGGGCAGCTGTGAATATCGTCAGGATCTGGAGGGGCTGAGGAGACCCTCATGCAGTGAGTGAGCTTTGAGCTGAGTGTGGAGTGGTGAGAAGGAGCCTTTCGGGGGGGGTTGTCCAGCAAGGACAAAGATGCCCCGTGGGGCAGGCACAGCAGCCCCCAAAACACTGCCTATACGCGGTGGGTGCTGGGGAAGAAGAGGTTTGTGCTGGTGCCTCCCTTCTGCCCCCGGGCTGGGTGATGTGGGGGCTGAGGCTTCCCCCAACCCCGGGCTGCATGGAAATAGTTGAGGGTCCTGGCAGGTGGGGTGACAGAGGCACTGGGGTGAAGTTACTTCTCCATGGCCCCAACTTTTAGCCCATTTTGGGTCACGGGCTCCTCTCACTGGCCGGTGAGGTCGAAGAAGCCCTTCACAGAATGAAGATTTTCAATGGATACAGTAACAGATAGGCTTACAGAAGGAGCTAATTTCAGATGTAGTAATCCATGTCCTTCTGCGTTACTGCAAGAAGTAATAAGATCTAGGGTCGAGTGTAAAAATGAGCATAATTTCAAATTAGTGGAGAGTATGAATGGGACTTGAAGATATCTTTGTCAGCCGTCCTTTGATGAAAGCCCGGAGAGCTCACTCGGTGGCGGCTGCCGCAGCAGGGTGTTGGAGCGGGGACCGTGTTCCGTGTTCCCTGGGAGGGAGAACTGGGTTTGGGGCCCAGGTTTGGGACAGAAGGTCCAGCTGTCCCCAGGCAGTTTTCTCAGCCTGTCTGAAGTTCTCTGTGGGTCCCTAGGGGACTGAGGTCCCTATGGGGATCCTGGGTCTTCTCTGTAGGGTCCCTCCCACCCCAGACCCGACTTTCTCACCCTCCAGGCGGAGGGCTGGGGTTCAGCCCTCAGGGGAGAGCATCTGGTGGGCGGGTGGCTGCATCTCCTGGGTGTGGGGTCTGGTTCACAGTGGGGGGGGGCAGCAGACCTGCTTCTCCAAGTGTGTACCCTCTGCCCCTGCCTCTAGCCGAGATGATTCTAACTGGTGGGCCTGTGAACATTTCTGTAATAACCGCCATGGGTTTCTTGTAAAGTGAACAGAGGGACAGACAGATTGAGTTCCTCATCCAGGGTCACAGCCACTCAGAGGAGGAGCTAGGATTCACATCTGTCTAGTTGGCTCCCGATCCTGATTCTATTCTGAACTCAGAGACAATACTGAAGGAATGACGGATTCTGGGGTGCTGGGCATGGTGCAAAGGGAGAGTCTGGTGGGCAGAGGGTGTGCAGTCAGCCAACACCGTGGGGCTGGACTCCTGGCCTGGGATCTTCTTTCCACATGTGGGCTCCTGGCGACTGCCCGTGGTCTTCTGCTCATGTTCCTGGGGGGAAGTTGGATGATTTTTCCTTTTTTTTTTTTTTCCTCATTTCTTTGTTGCTTCTTTGTTCCCCAACTCTATGTCTTCTCCCCAGTGAAGTTATAAAATCTTTTTTTAAAGTACTTATTTATTCATTTTAGAGAGTGGGGGTGAGTGCGAGCAGAGGAAGGAGTAGAGGGAGGAGAGAATCTCAAGCAGACTCCCCACTGCATGGGGAGCCCGACTGAGGCTCGATCTCTTGACCCCAGGATCATGAGCTGAGCTGAAATCAACAGCCGGATGCTTACCTGACTGAGCCACCCAGGCACCCCTGAAGTTACAGAATCTTTAACATTAGAATACACATTTTACTTTCTAAGTAAAGTAAGTAAAATAATGCGAGGGGCGCCTGCGGGGCTTAGTCGTTAAGCATCTGCCTCAGGTAATGACCTCAGGGTCCTGGGATCAAGCCCCGCATCGGGCTCTCTGCTCAGCAGGGAGCCTGCTTGTCTCCCTCCCCTTGCTTGTGTGCTCTCTCTCAGTGTCAAATAAATCAATAAAATCTTTAAAAACAAAAGTGAAATAACAGGAGGTCTCAACTTGGACGCGGTCCCAGCATCCCTGCACTCTGCCCCGGGCTTTCCTGCTGGGGAAACCCAGCCGAGCTACTGGCTGTGGCGGCGTGAACACCAACGCCGACCACTCCCTTCGTCTGGGAGTGTCCTTTGTGGTGGATAAGGGATCATTTGTCGGACAATTAGCTGGGAATCCCGAAAACATTCCTCCCAAGTCAGAAGCAGCTTCAGATGCATCACCAACTTGCTTTTTAGACAGAGACTCATACTCAGCTGGAGGGAGGGGTATTTCTAAATTGAATTCCACAGTAAATCTCCAGCTGTGACAAGAAAATACTTCTTCTGCCCGTATAGTTATTTTTCAACGCAGCAAACATTTTTCAATTGCCTGAGAGCATTGAAGCCATCCTTAAAACACTCTCGGGGGAGTCAGGATATATAATTTCCAAGTAGGAAAAGGAACATGAATATCAGGGTAGATGTTTCTGGGAAACAATAAAACATTATTTTTCCATTGTCTCTTTAAAAATAATATTCTCCAATCCCCATCAAAAGAGATGTCTCTCAGTTCTTTGAAATGCCTGCTATTGCCTTCTCGAACCTGGACGATATTGCCAACACTCTTCCCCACGGACCCCCAAGCTGAGCGAAGCCATTCATCACTTGCAGATTGACAAGCGGGTCCAAGAGCATCTCGGCAATGCCCCCTGCCTGCTAATGCCTGTTCTGTCCCCACAGTGGGTTCTGCGAACTTAGCAGGGAAAGAATGTCAAAGAAGAGTTGCCCTGGAATGCTGTCAGGTAGAACAATCCAACCACAGGGTTCAGAGAGCCCAGGAGATCCCATAACCTGCACCTTCAGTGTTAAGTCTCTATGAAGAGAGGATGAACGTGGTCAGGGCCCCTTCCTGACCATGTCTGCTTCTGAAGACCACAGTGCTGGGCTCCCTGGGAAGAACTAGAAGGGAGCATGGAGTCTGCATTCCTTGGGGTCCTGGCTGGAGACAGGAGGCCCCCTCAAAGGGCTGGGTCAGAGGATGGGGAATGAAGGGCTCCTGACAGAGCCATGGGCAGGAGCGAAGGAAGTGGCCAGGGATGATGCAGCTGGGAGCTCCTAGGAGCCCCAGATCCAGGGGCAGGTGGAGGCAGCCAGTTCCTGGAGCCCAGAGGGAGAAGAATCGCGGAAAACAGGGATCACCCCCGCCCCTGTAGGATAGGAGCTATAGGCAGAGAAGACCATGCTTCTGGCAGACTTGCACAAGACAGGGAGGGACGAGGACACCAACATAGCTTTTTGGGGTCATAATTCAACCCACAACAGGAGGGAGGCTCTGTCTCTCTCTGCTGTCTAGTCACCTCTGGCGCCTCCTGCTGTCTGGACCCCACCAGAAGCCAGAGGGCCAGGGAGGCTGGAGGCTGTGGTCCCCAGAGGCCAGCCCTCCCAGGGCCAGGAGCTGGGCAGAGCAGGAGGGCGAAATGCTGCCATCTCCCCCCCCGCCCCCCTCCCACTGCCGGCCATCCTCTCCTGCTGCACAGACTTGGCCCCGGGGCTCCCGGCATTTCTCAAACCTTAATGAATCTTGGGGACGCCCCGGAGAGGTGGGGATTAAGACCATCATTCTGCAGATGTGAGAACAAGTAGCAATCTCTCCTTTAAACAGCCCTGGCGACAGCCACTTCATTTTAAATTTGATTTTATGCGGAGAGATATGGACACGTTCTAGGAATTTTGAAAGCTTTATATAAGGAAAAAAGAAAAAAAAGAACCAAGTTCCCACCATGTTTCAGGGGTCAAGGCAAATGATTTCATCTTAAAGTCTGCAAAGACAAAAAAGGGCCATTGTTCGAAACTCTTCAAAATTCGGGGTCAATCTCACCACCTCGCAGGAAACTCAATCTGGGACTTCGTCAGTCCTGGAGCAAAGGGCCTCTTCCTACACCTGCCTGAATGAGGGATTCCTGCTTACTCCAGAGACTATGCATTAAATTTAGTTTTTTTTTTTTTTAATAAATGCTAGGGAAAAGCACAAAGGCACTAACAGAACGGGAAACACTTACGCTCCACTCCCTTGCCCCACGTTACTTTTCTTCCCAGCAGCACCTTACCAGGTCCTGTCCTGTGAGCTATCTACCAGTCTGCTGTCTGCTGGGATCCCCAGAGTGTCGGCTCCCTAGACCTTCAGCCTCTCCTAGAGTGAGAGCCCCCCAAAGCATCAGCATCCCCAGAGGGTAGGTAATCCCAGACTGTCGGCATCCCCAGAGTATGCATGCAGAGTGGGCAGGAGCCGGGTGGGGACTGGAGGGACGGGTGTTTGAGGCCACAGAGCTGAGATCTGGGTCTTTCCTGCCTCCAAGCAAAGAAAGGGCCCTTTGCCAAGAGAACAGAAAAAGAGGTCAGCAAATGTCAGCTTTGTGGGTCAGGGCTCACCACACAAAGCCATGCAAGGGACCATGTGCCTCAGATACTCCTGCCTCAATGGCTTACTTTACAGGACAGCTGAATCCCTCCCCCTTTCCCATCTCATCTGCTCCCCAGAAGCTGGAGCCTGCAGCTGAGTGGGACCCAAGGCCACTGATGAGTCGCTGGATCCCCTCCTTTCTCACCTGGATTGAGGAAGGCTTTGGAGAAGGCCTGATTTGAAAGTGAGAACCTTCCCAGTGAGGCATATTTCCCAACAAGCAATCCTCTATTTAACCTTTCTGACATTTGTATTTCTATAGAATGAGTGACCATTGTGGGGACTTGACTTAATTTTTCCCAAGACTTGACCACTTGACTCACCAGCCACTAACAGTAACATATGCGTCTACTTTACCTTTTTTTTTTTTTTAATCTTCTCTTCTCCTAGTCAAGCTTCAGATATATTTGCTAGTTGCTTCCAATAAAACTTTACATTATGGCTGCTTAAAACTGTACTAAAGTTCATTCTAGGGGGAAAAAACCCTTTGAAAATACTAAAACTGAGACTAGAAGTTGCTCCAAACTGCCTCACTTACTGGCTGCCTGTCATCAAAGTTCCAAACGTCCCACACCGCTTTGCACAGCTGAGGTCAAACCGTACCTTGCAGGGGACAGAACCTGAGGACACCCCCGGGCCTCAGGCAGCCATGTGAGCCCGTCAGAGGTCGTTCCAAGGAAGCCAGTGCGAATTCACACAGTTACTTGCAAACAATTGGATTCTGGGTACTACCTAAGGAGTTACTCCATTTTACTTTAAAAGCATTACAAAAACACAACAACCGCAATAATCACATCTTGTTTGGAAGACGGCTTTCTTGTGGCCCCTTGAAAAGTACGGCAAGATACTATCTCCTATCCTCACCATGATTTCTCTTTTCATGGTATCTGAAAGCCTTCCCTTTTTATAAACTAAGTAGGACAGGAGCTAAGCACTTCCACCCCAGAAGTGATGTTGATGTTCTGGGTCACAGGCCTGCTAACCTTCTTCCTAAAGGGCCAGATGGAAAGTACAGCCAAGAGGCAACACTGAGCCTACGAAGAAGCTCCTTATGTAACCACTTCCAATGTAGCGGCTCGGAAACATAGAAACCATTCCCGGCTTGCACGGTGGACGAAAACAGACAGACTGAGCCTGCCCCATGGGCTGCAGATTGTTGACGCCTCTTCCTGGGCCTGTAAAGTCAAGAGGAGTCATTGTCCAACCTCAACGCATTAGCAGCTCCCGTTGGTAGGTGATGCCTTCTGCAGTGAGGCTGCGCTGCCTGTGCCCGTCCGGGGAGTTTCCCATCATGCACCACGCCCCCCAGCTCCCAGACTCTGCACCTGCGACAGCGGGGGTGGGGGTGGAGTGGGGAGGCTGGGGGGGCGGGGAGGGGACAAGCTTCCCAGGCTCCGCCAATTAGAGCATCATCACGGTCTTTGACTTCCGGGATTGGCCTCAGGCTGGCCACGTGACACGAGCTGAGCCAATCAGCTTCCATGGTGACATCATCGGGTCCACGCTGCACCTGCAGCCCCGCAGCCCCACGGCATCACTCAGGACTTTAAAAACCTGCTGCTCACACCTCCAGAGTGAGACTCTGCGTGCAAGGAGAATCTCCGGGAGGCTAGCTTGAGAACACTATTCTAGACGTCCCAGTCCCGTGAACCGCTGGAAGTCGGGCTGGGGGTCCGTGGGACCGGGGAGCCCCGATGGGCGCGCTTCGTGGAACCGTCCTGTGATGCCGCCCGCGCTCGGTTAAGGCGCTAACAGCGCTCGGGGACCAGCGGCCTTTGAAGACCCAACCCAAGCTTTCCGCTTCTCCGTGTCCAGCTCTGGCTGCCTCGTGGGACCACCTACGGCTGCCTGCTCCCCACGCCCAGGGATCCTCACCGGATTTGTCCGGGTGCGGCCCCGGCAATCATTTCTAAAGCCTCCCAGGCGATTCACAGGGGCTGGCCAGGCGGGGACAGCACTCTTCCAGGTCTTCTCCAGGAGGACTGGTGTGCTTTCCCCAGAAGGAGCCCTCAGCGCATGCTTCAGCCGCGGTGGACCGTCTGGCACCTGCCACGGCTGCTCCTTCTCTCTGTGGCCAGCGGAAGTGGCTACGGACCACTCAGAGCTGGACGGGAGTGGCTGCGGCCCCAAAAACTTGATTCAGGGAGATAAGCAGAGGCTGGGTGTGGTCCCGAAGCTGTTCGCTTCAGAGACCCGTTTGCAGACGGACCTCGTTATTTGGATAAAAGACATTTCCACTCCTTGCATCCCAGGTATTGGGAGGAGCCCTGTGTCCATTTGCCGCCCGGTGTCTGTTCTCATGTTTTCTGGCGAAACGAGCCCAAGAGCTCTCTGCTCTCAAACTCATGTGGTTTGTGCGGCTGACCTGTGCCTCGGTTTGGGTTTTCCCGGAAGGATTCCATCACAAGTGGTTTATTGTGAGGTGCAGGCCCCATCGGTCAGGGACCACAACAGGTATTACCCCGAAAGCAACCATGGGCTGTGACTGCAGCCTGATGGCTCTGGGGAGGGCGGAGGTGCTGATGTGGAGCTCCCGCCTCAGAGTCAACGCTCAGGTGGGCCTGGGGAGCCGGACTCAGTGTCTGCCCACTCCTGGGAGCCGCGGTGCAGAAAGCGTCCTGGATGGGGGTGTGCTAATCCCTCGGGGCTCGTGTCCTGGACGTGAGACAGAACTCTCAGGTGAAGATGAGCGAGTGCTGGAGGTGGGAGGCAGAAGGCGAGGCGAGGGTATGGAGGGAGGTCCACGGCGTCTGTTGCCACCGGTGCAGACTCTGGGGGTGTAACACCCCCGCCACAGGGACTGCTCAGGGGAGACAGCATGACTGCCAGAGGAGTCCTCGCGGCAGTGAAACCTTTGTTGGGGTTTTGGGAAATGAGCCAAGTACCCTTCCTGGGCTCGAGGCTTGACCTGTTTGGCAGGAACAATGGCTGCGATCATGAGTTGACACGGACGGAAGCCAAGAGGCAGGAAAAAAAACAGTTCTGGAGACGGAGCTGAGTCCCGATCAGGCGGATGGGAGGCCAGGATGGATACTGGACTTGGAGTCACACAAGCGAGCAGATTCTCACTGGGCTTAAGCCAACGGGGTGGTGTTTTGTCACACGAAACCCAAAGAATCCTAATGATATATTTCCCAGCTTGGTATCAATGAAGTCTGCTTATGCCAGAGCTGAGCAGAAATTGGTTTTACAATTTCCATGCCAGGCTCCACGTGAGGGCCGGCGGATTCTGGCAAGGACACTTGTAGCTGAACATCAAAGGACTCTCCATGTGCCTCTGCCATGCATGCCATTCCCTCGGACCTCCTGGCAGGGTGTCTCTGTGGAGCCAGGCAGGTGCAGGTGAGCGACCACAGAGCAGAACTGCCGTGTGGCTTCCCACCATTCTCTCTTCCTTGCTTGTTCTCAAGTGGCCACGGCGTCGAGCCAGAAGTCCTGGCTGGGTTTGTGCGTACCGTATCTGTGTCGTGGTCCATGTGGATCAAGGCCATGGTGACGCACCACAGAATGAGGCACAGACCATGGTGTCCACCCAGCCCTCCCCTTGCACCCTCTGGAGATCTGACGGGGCCACAGGACTCCTTAGGACCAACAGCGTGTGTGTGTGTGTGTGTGAGAGAGAGAGAGAGAGTCACATGTCCCTTCCAGGCCATTGCTTAAGAAAGCACACGACTCTCCAGCTGCTTCTTCCTCTATCACGGAGACCATGAAGGCCACATGTTCCTGACATTGGGGCTACAAGACGGCAAAGGATCCATCCATCAAGGCCCCCGAGACCCTGCGTGGAGCAGAGCCCCCACCACTTCAGCCGTGCAACGTTCAGCCAGAATCACTGAGGTTGTGCGGAGCACCTGAGCCTCTCGGGTGGTTTGCTGTGGCCGCCCTGCCTAGCTTCTTGGACGAATATACAAAGTGGCCTCCAGTCTCCTAAAAAGGGAACAGGAGGTCAAACAGGACTGGCGTAACTAGAGGAGAGGGAGGTCCGTAACAAACTGGGATACAGTTAGAGCGAGTGTTGGGGGGAAGCAGGAAGGTAACCCAGCTTGACAAATGATACGGCGATGCCCTAAGGTTGGGGAGGTGTCGGCGCCCCCTAGGCCCTGGCGGCTGACGTCCTGGGACAGAAGGAAGGCCCCAGGGGCGCCGTTGGGCCCACGCGGGTCTTACCGTGGCTAGGGGAACGATGGCGGCCAGGTCCTTCTGGCTGATGAAGATCTCGGACACGGCGGTGTCGGTGGTCCTCTTCCGCGGGTATTCCACCTGCCAGGCGATGGGCTGCGTCCCCGAGAGGCTGCTGAAGCTGGCTATTTCAAAGTTCATCTGCACGACCTCGCTGAACAAGCTGCTGCTTCTGGAAAAGGAGTGAAGGAGAATCGCGTTGAGCTGACTTTGCCCCGTGGAAAGGCCCTTCTCTCCCCCTCCTGCCACCCCTGCCACAGCGGCACCTAGAGTCCAAGGTAAAGGTCAACACCTTTCCAGGGCAGCACCTGGACAGGGAGTCACCTCCACATGAGGGACGAAGATGCCTGGGACGGAGCAGCACCCACGGGGGAGGAACAGGGCAGAGACTGAGCACCAGGTGTGGAGCGGTGAGACCAATGGGGACCCATCGGCCGCACCCCTGCAGGATGAGCCTGGAGAACTAAATGGACTCTTTGTCAGCTCCGTTCCACGGCTGTGCCTGACGCTGCAGGCCTAGCGTTTCCTCCGGTTCTCGAGAGGCAGAGAGGCACAGCCGGGCCCTGGGCACTCCCCTGCAGCTACAAGCAGCCCCGAAGCAGGTCAGGCCCCATCCTCAGGGACGCACACTGGGAAGCCGGGGAGGACGCGGCTGCCGCAGGGGGCTTCCGGGCAGGTGTGTGCTCCTGGCTCTTGTGGGGCAGCTGTGGGGGTGGTTTGTGCTCATGGGCCCTTGGGCACTGGGGCCAGGTGGACGGGTCGGCTGTTTCCTTGCAGGAACCTGGCCAGAGCCTGCAGGTGTCTTGCCTCTTCCATCCCCGGCTGCCTCGTCCCGGCCCATGCCGGCGGCTCTCCTGGAGACAGTGTAAACCACCTCACATCCTCTAACACACCCCCTTCTGCTTCGAGGGAGGGGCTTGTTAGCTAAGGGGGCTCTCTGGTCCCCAACAGAGGCTTCCAATCAATACCCTAAATCTGGGGGACCCCCCAGAGCCGTACTTGGGGCAAGCTTGCCCCAGCGATTGTGATGCTTTGGGAACTAACGAAGGTCCAAGCTTCTCATTTTTCAGACAATGAAATTCAGGCCCAGAAGGGGTTTGAAAAAAAAAGATCTGCTCACCACCACACAGAACCAGACGGAAGGCAGCATCTCAGGACCCCTTGTCCCCATCCCATGTTCTCTGCCATGGCAGCTGAAGGTCAAGTGAGGAATCACAGGCAGGACCCCAAGCGAGTGTCTCCTGTCCAGTGGGCAGCAAACTGTGGCCTGGGAGCCGAACGAGCCTGCTGCTCGTTCCCATAAATCATTTCATTGGAACACGGCCCCGGGCATGTTTACCTTGGTCTCTGGGGTTTTCGTGCAGCAAGAGTGCGGCTGGGCAACAGCATTAAGTAATGGATGGCCAGCGGAGCCCTGAGTCTTTGTTATCTATACCTTTGTGGACAGAGTTTGCCAGCCCTCATTTAGGAAGTCAGGAAAGGGGAACTTGGAGAGGTTCTGGGACCTGCTGAACGGATGAGATCATTACTGGTGGAAAGGAGAAGGAAAGCCTTTCTGGGCACACATTGGGGTCTGTGGGATGGACAGGATTCTGGGGAGCTGGGTACTGCTGCATGGACGGGGGGCAGGTCGCAGCATCTCCTGCTCCATCCGCTGGGAAGGCTACATGGCTTCAGGTGAACTGTAGGGAATTTTCTACAGCACGTCAAGAAGGAAACAAATATGCTTCAGAATGCCATCCCCGCCGGGTGCGGGTCCCACTCTGCAGGGTGCTGGGGAAGCCCTTCTCTTTGCTGAGGCCATAAGGACACACATGTACCCAGTCTCTGGGGCGCTTGCTCAAGAGCCAGAATGCTAATTCTCCACCTCATCACCCTCAGCTCCGCTCGGGGACTGGGGCAGGAGGCGACAGGGAGGTCGCCACACTTCCCAAAGCCCTGGGACTCCTGAATCTGCCTCATGCTTTCTGGGCCAGAAGCGGGGCCCAGACAATCACGACTTATGAGATGCTGGCTAGGACTCTGGGAGGGAACATCAATCCAGCATCTGGTGCATCCATCCATGAGCTGTGCGAGCTCAAGAGTGAGCGACTTGCCTTGGAAAATGAGGGAGAAGTGTCTGGAGTCTGGAACATTTCCAAACTAAGAGCCTTGTACTTGGTCTGGCAGCCGAGGCCTGCGGGGATCTGAGCCTCCACAGATCCTTCCCACTAGCTCTGGCCCAGTCTCCCTCTTCCCTGGGTGACAGACATGCTTTTATTTGGGGGGGGGGGCACTGTTAACCTTGCTTTCTAAGCAAGAACACTCGCCTTGGCATCTCCATATCTACAGCAGAGCTGGGCACAGGTTGAAACATTAATGGTTGTTTGACGGCCTCTGCTCAGCAAACTCACTTAGTGATGGGTGAGGCGTGAGTCCAGCCATCTCAAGACTCACTGTGGCCCCACTGGGACACCCAGGAGCTGGCAACACGCCTCAGCCTACACACATCTTCATTTCGTTATAAAACTCTTTTTTGACCACTGTACCTGCTGACGCCACCTTCTGAGGCTCAGTTTTGTCATCTGGACAACCGAGATGATGGGATTCTCATTGTCCAGGGAGGAAACGGGCAGGCAGAAGGGGCCAGCATGACTTACATCCTGGCCGTGTCCTCCTCCATTGCGGTTACGGGAAGGGAGGCAGTCGTGTTGGCAGGAAGAAAGAGAAGCCATGTTTGCCATTCTGACTTAGAAAGATGCTATGTTATATGATTTTTGTGAGAAACAGGGTTGCCTTCCTGGGGTATTCTGCTCAAGGTAATGTAAGAATAAGGACATCAAGTCTTTGTGTAGGAAATGTTGTTTGTGCACCAGGCACTGGACCCGGTTCTGTGCATCCATTATTTTAAATCCCAATAAAAACCATTTTGGAGATACTTATGGTTTCTATTTTGCACAAGTGTGAGAGCAGAGACTGTCTCGTGTTCCCACCCCCCAGGGAGGGTGTTCACACTACTTGGCTCTCAACCACGGATGGAAGGCGGTGACTGGGGAGGTGTCTGTTGGAAAATTACCACAGCCCCTATTCCCCTTCCTACCATGTGTGAGTCAACTAAACTGACTCATGGTTTCAAGACAGAAAAATTTTCAAAAGCCACAATTTGGGGGAAACTCCAGAATCCTGGGTCAGAGGGACATCAGGATGGTGCTGGGGGCAGAAGTCTGACCCACTCTTGCAGGAGGCTGCCGACCTCAGGCCAGGAGAAGAAGAAGCTGTTCTGTGTCCACAGTGACCTCAGGAGTGTGCACGAGTCAGAGGCCAGGTGGGAACCGCCCAACAGTGCCACGAACCGTGGGGAGGCCCCTGATGAAACGTTCTGACTCAAGACAAGGAATTCCTTTGGGAAGAAAGAATCAGCTTCCTCGCTGGTTCATTTCCATCAGTCCTGGCTCTTCCTACTCCCCCTCCCCCCACATGGCTTCCAACGGTCTCATCTCCGAACACCGCATAATGGAATATATCCAAATTAAAATGAACCGAGCCATATTTTGAAAGAGAAGACTTCAGCAGCGCTAAGGGGAGAAGGGGAAATGGCTGCTGTGGTCTATGGCTGCTGTGTGGATTGTGACAGATTTTTTTTTTCCCCTGGAGTTTCTGTATATAAAATCTCTGAATTTTAAAATATAAGAACCTTAACCTTGTAGCCACGATGTGGCTCAAGCAGCTGGCTGTCAGTCTGCTCTCTCTGGCTTTGGAAAGGGGGGGGGTCCTGCACTCTGAGGCAGCATTTCATAGAAGAGCTGCACGTGGACGTGGCAGGTGCTGGCCCCAAAGACAATGCAGAGGGTTGATGACTTTCAAACTGTGATCCCAGGACCCTTAGCACACTGAGGCGGTGATGGGGGCAGCCGTGGGACTGGAGGTGGTCCTTAATGCCATCCCCTTGTGCCTTTTACTCCTGCAGCATGAAAAGCAAGCCCCGAGCTGAGCTGTTGTAATCCTGGGCCTCCAACAAGTACTGGGTTAGGAGAAGAAGGAAGAAAGAGGAGGAGGGAAAAGGTGGGAAGGAGGAGGGAACTAGGGGGTTGGAACCAAGACTATAATGTGGGACTCTGCGAAGGAAACATGGCACATGGTATGATCACACTGTGGGCTTCCAAAAAGACTTTCTGAGTTCAAATCCTGGTTTCGCTAGCTGGGTATTGATGCACAACTCAGCCTCCTTTTGTCTATTTGCAAACTGGGGATGCGGCTCCTTCCCATTTCATGGAGTTGACATGAAGGATAAGCAAATGAGTGAAAAAGTACCATGCACTTAGGACAGTTTCACACTAGCAAATGCCAATAAATGTGAGCTGTTCTCATTTTCGGCGGGACTTGAAACTATGCTTGTTCTCAGGGACTCGATGTCTGACTGTGTGAAGTCACCTTTAAAACATGTCCCCTAGGGCTGGTCCGGGAGCTCTCTGAGAACAAGCCACAGTAGAGAAGCTGTTGTCTGCCACTCATTGCAAACTGGGATTCATTCCGATTTGCATTTTCTCAGTAGCCGTCCCTGTCAGACCCAGTACTGTGCTATGACACATTTCTCTGGAAGATGGAGACCAAGAAAGGAAGAATTTTTCTGCAGTTCCCTCTGTGGTCAGTGCTCTCCTGCTGTCTCTGAGCTGATGGAAACCTTTGCTAAGCTTCTGTCTTAAAGGGACTAAGAGCCCTTGATGCCCGCCCATCTGGGGCTTGTGATACCATTGGAGTAATAAAGAGAAGAATTTAAACACTTAAGTGACTCCAGAGAGCGCCCATGAACCACCATTTGCTAAATCAATAGTGTAGATTTATTGCAGTAACTCTTGAAAGAAATTTTCAAAATTGGCTTAAAAAAAAGCTCTTTCTCAAAAACAAATAAATTCCCCCAATAGTCATAATAAAGTTTGGGCCACTGGAAACACAATTTACCAAACCTTTTAGCTATTGAACTCTATCTTGTAAGAAAATGGAGTCTGTGAGTGTGTGTGTGTGTGTGTGTGTGTGTGTGTGTGTGTAGAAGCTAGTAGGGTTTTACCTCCCTGCTATGGGGTGTACGAGACTTTATCAACCCCTGTTGACAGCATAATGCCTATAGAGAGAAATGAGGCTAACAAAATGAAGAAATCAACCTTGTAACAGGGAAGCCAGTCCAGGAGAATAGAAATTCAGCCTGGGCTTTTATTTTATTCATTCTAGTTCATGTGAATTTCATGAAGGGAAAGGACACAAACTTCCCCACCAAGAAGACTTTATTAGGTCATCCCGTTGACCCCAAGGTCAGTACCGATGCCCTGCTGCTAACTGGGGGCTCTCTCCATGGTGCTGAAGGATAGCAGTTCAGGATGCGATTTGCAAGCAACAGAGAGCACCCTGGGCCGAGTGACAAAGAAAAGGGAATTTAACAAATGCCTCAAAAGGACTAGAAAGTGTGGGAAAAAAGACACGGAGAGGAGGTGGGAGCAGAGGAAAATTACAAAAACCTGGACAAAACCAGTTTTGTCATCAGAACAGATGGTGCCAAAACTAACTGTCCACTGTCTTCGATTCTTGGAATCATACATTCTAGGGTGGTGTGGAGATACCTGACTGGCTGGGGTCACACCCTCTAAAATATGCCAAGACAGTGGGGAAAGATCTGGCCCGCTCTTGAGGGAGTCCCCTTTTTCAATCCTGCTCTTTGCAATTAGTGTGGAGGACAGAGTTCAGGATTCAGGTTCGCGGTGAAGGGCAGACAGGAGAGAAAAAGCCTTGAAGGTGGCCCCCTTTCTAAGCACCCTTGGACTGGATTATGAGCTTGGACTTAAAAAAGATTTTACCTTCTCTCTATCTCAGTCCCCAAAACGTAAAATGTTACAGAAGCAGGTAAGTGTATGAAGGAATGAGGAAAAAGAGTGTTCTCCTGCAATCACATGGAAACCAATGACATTGCTTCAAAGGAGAATCACAGCCCTCATGGAAATCATCTGAGCCTTCTCGTCCTATAAAGCAGGGCTCTCAGACTTGGCCGAATATTATAATTATCGATAGCTGGGTCTACCCTGGGCCAACGGATCAGAATGATAAGAAGTGGCTCTCAGACATTAGTGTTTTCTAGAACTCAGGTGATTTTAAGGTGTGGCCCTGGTCAACGATTACTGCCATACACAAAAAGTTTCTCTCTCTGTGACTACCAAGCAATTCACTCCTAAATGATCATTACTTTTTTGCTTCCTAATGTTTATCCAGCAGTTGTGCTGGGGATACGTTTCAACCATGGGCTCTGAAATCAGACACACAGGTTTGAATCTCGACTTCATCCTTTCATGGGGTTGGGAGGGATCCTGGATAAGCTACGCGACCCATTAGTTCCCAGCCTTGGTAGCAATCTCGAATTATTTGGTGGAGGAGCTTTAAAGAGCTGGTGTCTGGGGCTCACCTCTGGAATTTTACTTTCATTCATCTGGAGTGACACCTGGTATTCTTAAGGACTCCCTCAGTGACCCTGATATGCTGCAAGGTTTGAGAACCACTAACTTCACCTCTATAAGCACAGTTTCTTGATCTGTGCTACATCGACCTCCTGAGACCACTGCAAGGATCAATGGCATGGCACGTGTGTAGAGCTTAGAACATACAAAGCAAGTATCGGCCAAGTGCAAGTTGTTACTATGATAATATTTCTGCTGCTCAGTAACCTGGCAGGACCTGCAAACCTTGGTCCTTCTGAGATCACAAGTCCTGGGATTTGCCGAATGCAGCACGTGGGGGAAATACAGGACCTTACCCAAGCCTCTCAGGTCCTGACCTAACCTTCCCTCCGGGTCAAATTCACAGCCAGCTGTGCCCCTGAATTCGGCTGGGCCAGATCCTGTCACTTATTTTCCTTGCCGCAGCATGACAGATGGATGGGAACCCAGGCTTTGCAGACAAAGCCCTGGGTATGAATTGCACACCTTGCTTCAGATCATTGTTCCTATTACTCATGTCCCCAAACCTCAGTCTCCTCATCTCTGAAATGAGGATCTATATACCCTAGGAGCTTGGCGCATAGCTGTGTAAATGTCGACAACTAATCCAATTAGTAAAAGAAACCAGGGTACGTAAGAGAGACACAGGTCAGCTGAACAGAACCATGGAGAAAGCAGAGTCCTTCATAAGTGTGGAGAAGAGCATGGAGGCATCCAGTTCTGCTAGACCCTTCCTGGTGGAAAATTTCCCCACCTGGCCTCCACGACTCCAGGGATCCCTGGGCCACAAAGTGGCTCCACTGTGGTCATGCATTCCTGCTAGCTTTTATTTTCCATGCAGCCTACAGTTTCCTAAACCTAATACACCTGAACCTAATATAATTCATTCTCAAGCAGCTAAAATTTTAGCTAAATTAGGTCACACTTCAAGAAGTGCAGTTGCCAAGAGGACATCAGGGGTCTGGGTAGAAGAGACATGAATCCATACCATTTCCTGAAGTTCTTGGGGTTCTTTAGCAACCATGGGGGGTGGTTCCTGGTGCTGCCACGGTGATCTCTACACCCAGGGAAAAGCACTGAGTCCATCCCATCAGATCCTGTTGGGCCATGAGGATTCCCAGACGCAAGACCGTATGGAGGGAGAGAAGACCAGCCATCCTAGCTCCAAGCTCCATAAGAGAGCTTCAGGAAAGCCAACAAAGGGATTGCACATAGAAGTCCTATTGATTGTGAGAAAACATAGTTGTTTGAAGACAGTGAACTTGGGACAGTTTGTTACACAGCAACAGAGAAGGGAATCGGTCCCTGACTGATACAGCTCTTTCATGACCTCAGTTTAACCTCTGTGCCTTCCCAGCAGAATATGGCAGAGGTTGAGCAAAATCAGCTTGGGTGCTGTGGCAGGGAGGACCTGAGAAGCGCACCCCACTGCCTGGTTTCCCAAGGCCCTGAGCGGTGCAGGGGAGCCATAGGATTTTCAGCTAATTCTAGGGAAAGTCACTGAAGTCCGCTGCCAGAGAGAATGGAAGCCGACCCAGACCTGGCCTCCATCTCCTGCAGAGGGGCACCTGGGGTGCACTCAGAGATCAGGTGGAAACATGGAAATGTCATGAATTTCAGCCCCAAACAATGACCACACCCAGCACAGGATGGCATCCCTGCGGACGAAGCCAGAAGACAGAATATCTATCTGAAGACCTAACCCCACAGTCCCAAGTCACCTGACTCTTCCCACCTGGGCCAGTCTTGACAGAAACCAGGCAGAGCTCAATAGCCTGATGGGCAGAGTTTAAACACAAAATGTCTTAGCAACCTTGGAATCAACCAGATTAACTTTTCTGCTACCGAGCAGAAGGGGGGTTTAAGGCAGGCGTCAAGTGCAATGACAGAGGAAGGAACAGGGCATATATGCTGTTTTGACATCCCAGAGTTTGCAGACTGGAAACCCACCCAGTACTGTTTATAGCAGACGTTGAATAAGGCATAACAACTGAGTGACTGTCCTGAGCCTTGTGTTGGGATTAGCAACTGGGAAATTGCTTCCATCCCCCACATCTTGATAATGCAATGTCTCCCCTCCCAACCCCCCCAATGCTCCTTGTCTTCCATTTTTGTCAGTTTTTTTTCTGTTCTGGCCTCTGTAGGATGAGTCAAAGACTCCAAGCTCCTTTCTACCTTGGTTCCTTTGCACTTGCTTTCCCCAGACACCACAATGCTCACCCATCACTGCCCTCACCCTATTATCCACGGCTCACTCGGCCATTTTATCTGTATCACCACACAACACATTGGACATTTATATGCATCTGGTCATTCACCATCTGCCTCCCCTCTCTCCAGCACCAGCCCGGTGACAACAAGGACACCGTGCTGCTCACTGTTATAGCCTCCCGATACACCACAGCACTGACCAGAGGAGGTGGTCTGTAAATATTTGTTGAATGAATAATGAATGAGCGATTGCTCGGGGAGCCAAGTTCGCTGATATTCACTTTTCTTTCCTTCCACTGGTCAGGTTAATATTAATTTCCACTCAAGGAAGGAGGCGGAGTCCCTGCTTAGTGGAGAGAGGGGGGTTCAGAAGCATCCTTTGAAGCTATCAGCCTTCCCAGAAGGGTTGAACTCCTTCCAAGACAGAAGCCAAAAGCAGAGCCCACTGGAGACCTTCCAGAAAAGACACGCTCCAAGGTCCACTCCTAAAACTTTGCGTCTCCCAAATATCACAGAAGACAGAAACTGGATCTGCTCCAAAGCACGCTATTGAATTTTATGCCTGCTGAGCTCCACTAAATACATAATGAGAGCCCGAATTAACTATGCAAAAGTATAATTTACAGTTAATGTTTGTAATTGATGAGCTGAGGGTCTCGGTGGCAGCAAGAACTGCTCAAACCTGAGGAACCAGAGGGGCTGGGGCAATTTCACTTTTAAAATGGAATGCGTGCTCTGCCCAGCACCAAGCCGCTCATCCATCCAATGTTTACTGAACACCCGCCTTGCGCCAGGCAGGGTCCTTCAAGATGCTAGAGACACGGAGGGAAGGCACGGCGGTCCTCAGCGGGTCACAAGCTTCCACGGGGAGCTCCCCCAAACCTGCTGTCAGTTCCCACGCATTTGGCTAAAGGCTCAGCAAGGACACTGACCAGAGTGAGCACAGATGCTGCCGCACATCATGGGGCTGCTCTGCTCCCGTCCCCAGGCCCCTCCTGCCGCTTCAGCTGCCGTGGGATTTTCTGAGCGCTCAGGGTCACAGTGGAATGGAGAAAGGAGTCTAATTGTTGCTCTACTATGTCTCTTTGCATTGAGGGATCCGCATTTTCCTCGGGAGAAAGCTACACTACCCATCTCTGCCCTCCTATTGCATATCCTCAGACCCAGCTGCATGATAGAATTACTGGTGAGCTTTTAAAAAAAGCAATGCCTTTTAAAAATACCTCTTCCCCTGTCCCCCTCAGATTCAATGAATCTGCAGCAGCTACAATAGCTCAGACTGACAGCTCCAGAGGGGATAGAACTGTTTCCTTCGCATAAGTCTTCCTAGGGTATCCCTATGTGCAGCCAGGGTGAAAAAGAAATGTTTATTGGCTTATTTTTTGTTGTTGTTTTAAGGGAATAGCTTCAGATATAGAGACCTGGTTCCCACAGGAAACTCAGCTGCAGCGAGACAATGGTCTCATCCAGAGCAGAGACTCAGGGGCTGGCCCAGGTGTCCCGGTGCCCCATCTCTGCCTTGGGCTCCCCAGGGCCACGGGAAACCCCCACCTAGCCCTGCAAAGGCTCATTGCCAGATGGATGCTGCTTACGCTGTGGTCATCGGTCTGAAAATCGAGCCCCCGCCGGGGAGATCTGCGAGGGACTTTAACCGTAGTGATAAAGTGATATAGGCTGTGATAAAGTGATAAAGGCTCTGCGAGGGCAGAAAGGACTATCGGGCTGCCAAAGGCCTGGGAGATTATCAATGGGAAGAAGATATTTCTACAAGGGGCCCGGGGGAAAGGTGGAGCCCGCAGGAGCCAGGGCACCGGGGAGAGCTGCAGCCCAGAGCGTCCCCACAGGAACTGGAGCGACAGGGAGGGACCCAGAGCCCAAGACCCCCAAGGGAGCACGGAAGGCACGAGATACCCTGACTCCTTCCCTCCATCCGGTGTCTCTCCAGGGCCTCCCACTGGCTAACCACAGCCAGACCCGGTTGGCGTGGGATCCTGGAAACCGTTGAGTGTGGCGGGGTCACAGATCGAGGGAAGGGCAGGGAACGGACCGGAGACAGGCAGACAGCTGGCACACATTCCCTCCAAGGCCGCGCCCAAACACCACCCGCTCGGCAGGATGTGCCACCGCATTCCCCGGGAAACCTGCAGACCGCTCGGCTCTGCGGCTCGCGACAGCGGAGATCGTCTTCCAGCAGACATTCCGCCCGCTCCTCTGGAGAGCCTGGTGCTGTGCTGGCCGAGGCTGAGCGAGGAAGGCCAGGCTCTTGCCCTGACCCTGGTTTGACCGTAGGACCGGAGAGGCGGGCCATCAGAGGGCCGCCCGAGAGGCTTGGAAAAGGCGTCCCCGAAACAGTGATGTGTGAGCTGAGGCTGGGTGGGGGGGGGGATGCCAGGGGAACTGGCAAGGGGTATGTGAGGACGTGGAGATCCTTCCTGGAACCAGGGAAGACCAGCAGGCTGGAGCCAACGAGCACAGGTATAGACACAGTTCCAACACCGGGGGAAGCAAGCTTGAGGCGAGGTCAGCACCCTGTCGCTGCCAGGGGTGCAGGTGGTTGTGGGGGGTCACTCGCACCCATTCCCCCAACATTTTAAAATCCACGGTGTTAGTAAGAGCTAGATCCACATTTTATGTTAAAAAAAGGGCGGGGGGAAACGTGGAGAAGGCATCACCCTGGGTATGTGCGCTCAGGGAATGGGCTGTTCTCCTCAGCCAGCCCCCAGCTGGTGTCTAGGAGGGGCAAGAGAGAGTGTGGAGTTTGAGACGGGAGGACAGGCAGGACAAGACCCAGGGGGACGGTGCAGCCTTAAGGGAAGGATGTGCTGGGGCTACTGCTGGGCTCACGCACGAGGTCGATACCCACGAGCAGAGTGGGCAGCTCGGAGGACAGTGATGGCAGCCGGCACGCAGAGGGGCGAGAGCTCTGCTAGTGCTGGTGATGGACGTGTGGGCATGGCTCAACACGAGGAGCTCTTTCTTTACCATTTATTTGCACACTCGTGTGTAAGTTTAAAAGAGGAACACTCTGCCCGATAGGAAGGGCTCCTGGTTCCTCATTTAGGCTTTGGCTCAAATTCCCATCCTCACTCCCCAGTCTTCCCCAGCACAGGAAGCGACAGTGTACCCCCACCCCCACAAACGTCATCCCTTCCAACACGCCCTGCATCTGTCCACGGCTCTGTGTCCTCCCTGCGACAGCTCTCATCCAGGCCGCCGTCCTCCCTCTCCTGGACCACTGTGGTTGTCCGGGCTCCCAGACTCCAGTCTTGTCTCTCCACAGTCTCTGCTCAGCTCAGGAATCGGAGGCGTCTCACAAGGCCATGCCCATACTTGAAAGTCTCTCTGGTTTCCCACCCTGGGGAGATACAAGCTAGAGCCCCCTCCTGGACACGTCCTCTCCCGCCGATCTCGTCTCCTGCCTTCTCTGCCTCAGTTGCTGCACTCTGGCCTCTCCGGGACGCTTGCAGCTCCATGGACATGGTGAGCTCATTCCCACTTTTGTGTCTGCTGTTCCCTCCAGCTGCTCTTGGCATGGCTGGGTCCGTCTTGTCACTCAGCCTAGAAGCCAAGACCTTCCAATGCCTGCACGCCCAGCTCAAGGACGCGCTCCGGGACCTGCACTCTAGGACCGATCCCGTGGCTAGGTTTTCATTTCTGCGATGGTTCCTGCTGGACACACTGGTGTTCCTTTGTCCCTTTTCCACCTTCCCCGCCACAATGTGAGCTTTTCGAGATGAGAAACTTCATCTGTCTTGGTCTCTGCTGTACCCCCGGGGCCCAGAGTGGCACCTGGTGAGGCAGGAGGAGATGCCTACATCTTTAGCAAGTGAATGAATGAATGGGCTGCTCGGCCGTATCCCCGGCTCCATCATTCCTGGCTCAAGTCACCCTTCCCGTCAGCCAACCCTCCTGGAAACTCCCCATTCTTTCCTGACAACATGTCCCGGGAACGCTGCAGAAGGGCACATCTGACCGGCTGAGCTGATTCAGGGAAGCTAGAGGGAGCGGAAGCCATGGTGGGGGGCGGGGAAGGAAACCCACTTCTGGATGCGGACTGTGGGGAGGAAGTGCTAACTCCGCACGAACCCACAGTCTGCCTCTGCCCACCGTGGAGATCACATGAGGCCTAGGACCCGAGGGGCGACTCAGCTTCCCTTGTAGACTTCCCATGGGGCTTCCAGAGGCCTGTCCGCATCCCAAAGACAGGCACGGGGCCAAGCCTCCTAACTCAACTAAGTGTGTTTGCACCATGCGGCATGTCCGGCTTCGGAAAAACATTTATGGAGCGTCCCTCAGAGAAACTGATGAGCTGAGAAGAAGTACACCCTCACAGAGAGGGAGGTCTTCAGTTACGCCAGGGGCTGGTCCTCCGGGAGGACGAAGCCTTTCACTCTGTCAGCGTTACAGACGGCTTCAGCAGGAAGAGCCGGCGAGTGGGGAGGGAAGTCGGGCGGGGCTGTCCTGCTTGGTGTGGGGGGAGCACGGGTCCCTCAGGGCTGTGGCTCCCATCACCCCAGGACCCACATAGAAGCAGCCCAGGGTGACAGGACACTGGTCAGGAATCGGGACGTGGCCGTGACCCTGGGGTAGTGGACAGTTCTGTGTCAGAGCTTCTCAGTGTCCATCCGGTTTATACGATTTGATAGCACGGTGTTCCCTTTTGGAGAAGTCCTCCCTCCACGTATACTAAGCTGTGATGGGAGGGTCCCCCACAACCCTTGAAAGATGAAGTGGCTGAGTCCTCCTTTGTCCTCTTCTCTATGGCTGGCCTGGCCTCACCAGCAGGATGCGTCCCACGGGGACCTTGCCAACAGGTGTGGCAACAAAGGGACAGCTGAGTGAGCTCATGATTCCAGCCGCTGCCGGCTGATCTGCCTCGAAGGCCCTGTTCTCATCACTGTCACTTGGCTTCGGTCTCCCCTTTAGTAAAAGGAGGACGTGGGAAAATGGCCCGCTATCCCTGGGCCGTGCTTGCATGCTCAGGGCACTGTGGGGCTCACCCCACGACTGACGTCTGCGCTTCCAGGAGCCAGAGCCACTGCGTCCCCCCAGCTACCTGCGAGCCGCGTCTCCCTTTCATCTCGAAAGGGTTCCTTGTGTTCCAGCACTGGGGCAGGTGGCGTGACAGGCAGGCAGATGCCAAGAACAAATGCCTCCCCTGTGAGCCTTCGTCAGACACAGCAGGAGAACCAGATAACGGGGAAAACGCAGTGGATGGAGAAAGTAACAGAGGATCAAAACCGTGTTTCCCCACCACGTTCTCGGGGGAGCCGTGTTTGTCTTGGGCTTGACGGGGTGCACGGACCCACCGTAAGGAAGGAATGCGAGCGTGCTGGCGAGTGGCTCTCTCCCTCCTCGGATGAGAGGGAAGCAGTCCTGGAGAATCTGAGCATCTGGTCTCCCTCGAGCAGCTGCTACCGGGAGCCGGGGAGGGGCTTTTGGGGGACGGTTTTCAAATCAAAGGCACTGAAGCCGGGACCGTTTAGCTGAGGTGATCCAGGAGGACTTGCAATTTAGAAAAAGCCATTCTTAGGTGTCGGCAAGCTGCCCGAAGAGAGAGTAAAGATGCTGAAATGAACCGCGTCCTTTGAGAAATCAGTTTAAAGGCTGCAATTTCGTCTTAGAATAAGCTCCTCGGAGCTGGACTCCCCGGACAGACGGCTGTGGGGAATTGCAGGGAACTGAATAATACTGTGTTCACACTGGCAATGGAAACATCATCCTCGCTGAAAAATAATTTCAATCCCAGGGCCCTCGTGTGCTCACGCATCAGGAAGCCCCCACGACAGCTGTTTTGCTCACTCGCTGCAGATCTCTGCCTGGCCCAGGGGGGCAGGCGGCTTGGAGCCCTCAAGATGCAGGCGGGAGGTCTCCGGGCCTCTGCCCACCTGTCCCTGCAAAGCACCATGTGCACCATTCACCAGAGAGCTACCGCATGACCATTTTACAGGAACTGAACCAGGAACAGAGCACAGCCCCTATTTCTGCAGGAGCTTTCCTTCCCAGGCAGGTGCTCCGGGGGCCGTCTGGGGTCCGGGAGGAGGCTGACAGCACACACACCCACAACAGGAGTGCCTGCCTCTGGGGCCGGACAGGGGGGAGTCCAAGTGACCAAAGCTGCCCAGGTAGGTCAGCACTAAAAAGAAGCGCCGTGAGTCCAAGCACCTGCTGCTTGGGTGGGAGACTGGCATGCGGGCTCGGCGGACAGCCATGACAGTAATGATGGACAATCGGCACCCATGCACCCACGCAGACCTTGCCGCATGTCAGACACTGTTCTGGGCATTTTACAGGACTGCTTGGTATTCATCAAAGCCCTTTGAGGCAAGTACTGGATGTTATCCCTACTTTCCAGATGGGGAAATGGAGGCATGAGACGTTCAGGTATGTCACCTGAGGCTCCACTGGTACCAGGGGGGTGGGACTTGGACCCAGGCTGTCATGTGTTCCCGTGTCAGATAGCTACTTGGAGCTCCGGGGAGTCGGTGTGGGGGAACACCGCTGCTCCCTCCATGTTGGAAGCTGATTCCGCATTTCTGCACAGCCCGACCAGTCTTCTGTGCTGTGCAAAGTGCCCGGGAAGCTGGAGGCAATGGACAGACTGTTCCCTGGCCAGGAAAATGAAGACAGTGTCGTGCTGCATGGTAAGGTCTGGACAGGTGTGTCAGCAGCCCCTGTAAGTGTCAGGGTGTCCTTATAAACTCTGTATTTCTCAGAGACTCCCCCGTGTGCCCTGTTCCTCCCAGGACCGCTCTGCATCACCAGCCCCATAGACCGGCGGCTTCTCAGTAACAGGAATGCATTTCCCACAGTCCCGGAGGCTGGAAGTCCAACACCAAGGCACCTGCAGATTCAACGGTGAGGACCTTCCTCCTGGGTCATGAGGCAGCCCCCGGGGTCTCCAATTCCATGGCGGGTCTCCACCCCCATGACCTGACTCCTCCCCAAGCTCCCACCTCCTCACACCATTAGGATTACACATTAGGGGTTAGGTTTCAACATCTGAATTTGGGGGGATACAACATTCAGTCCACACACCCAGCCACCCCAGCCTGGGATCCAGAGGCGGGACGGGGACACTATTGAGAGTGGGAAGCTCCGGCTGCACTATGAGTAATACATTGTCGCAGTCTGTTTGCATCCATTGTTTCCTTACCAGTTGATTTGGCCGCAGCGTGGCAAGCAAGCCTTAGGTGTTGCTTTCCCATTGCACATTCAGACTCCTGGACTGATGGCAAAAATGGGCAATGAATAACAATGCAAATCTATGACGATAAGCTGGGACGAAAGGCTAGAACGTGGAGGTACACAGGGAGCTTGTCATAATGGGGTGGGAGATGTGGGGAAGAGCAGTGAAGATCAAGAAAATCCAAAGTGCAATCTGGGGAACGAACAGAGGCTTGCTAAAGCACAGCTAGAAGCAGGGACAGCATGTGCAAAGGCCCTGAGGTGGGCGGGACAGACGAGAGTGAGGGTGCTTGTGGATGAGGTCTAGACAGAGGGATGCATGCTGTAGAAACATCCGGCCTCGATCCTGGGGCAAGGGAGGCCATCTCGGGGTTGGGAGCAGGGGAATTGCCAGGAGACGGTTACTAGGGGAGTCCTAACTCTGTGCTAACTCCCGCTTTCTTTCTTGTGTCTCTTGCCTTTGCGCTTTGCATCAGGAGAGCTGCCCATGTTTTCTATTCAGCTGGGGAGTCTGTTGACCCCTCTGCATGTAAGGAACCAGCACCCAGGACCCCTTGAGGAGCACGAGACCTGTTGACATCCTGTCGGCCATCCAGCACCAGCGGAAGCCCAGTGGGTTACACAGACTGGCTCCCATTATTCATCCATAACTTGGTAACTAGATCGAGAAGACACACATACATGTCTGTTTGGAGGGGGATCTTAAGCCATCCATTGCTGGAGCTTTATTTCTCGATCCTCTAGACTCTGGTTCGTTTCTTTATCTTGAAGACGGGACACAATACAGTGTCCACCACACGGGGTCTGAACCTGGATGAAACGAGTCGACATACATCATACGCCTTGGATAGACTCTGGCCCAGAGCAATCGCTCTCCCGGCGCGAGAGAGCCAGCCGGCTCCACACTGGGGTCCTTCTGTGCTGGTCCCCAAGCTTCAGATTCAGAACACACACCACGGGCATGCCCTTTGGCCAAATCTAGGTACCCTGTGTTCTACTCTTTACTTTGTTTTCTTCCTATAAATGGTCTTGTCTTTTTCTTAAACTTACATTCATGTATTGAACGCCAGCATCAACAGGGAACGTTCAGGAAGGAGGACACATGGAGAAACCGACGCCATTCTCCTTCCTTCTCTGTGGCCTAAAGGATCTGTGAGTCATGCCCTAAGTGAAGAGCAATGAGCGCAGACTCAGAATCAGGCTCCCTAGGTCCCTAGCGCTGGATGTCCTGTCCCTCCTACTTCCCCTTCCTCCCATGCTGTGATCTCTGCACCCAGAGGCCATGAGCACCTGCCAGGAAAACTCAATCTGTCTCGGAACCCCAGGAGGCTGGTGCCGCAGACAGGTCCCCGGGATGGAAGCTCAACGCAGCGGGGGAGATGCATTCAGGAGGAAGAGAAGCGGGGGCAAAACCAAGAAGCCCATCAGCCCAGCCTGCTTGCCGCATGGTGCTTTCCCTACAAGGTGGGATCAAGTGCCTTCAAACCCACCATACCCGAGAAACACCCTCCTTCCTGCTTCACTTCGCTTCC
Source organism: Lontra canadensis (assembly GCF_010015895.1). Lineage (NCBI taxonomy): Eukaryota > Metazoa > Chordata > Mammalia > Carnivora > Mustelidae > Lontra > Lontra canadensis. The sequence continues at coordinate 258,770 of NW_022631176.1, read as the reverse complement.
TGTGTAACCCTGGCCTCAAGTTTCCTTCCACAAAAGACATGATTGTTTCTCTTAAAAAGAAAGAAAACAAAACAAAAAAATAAATAAAAAGAGGAAGCTGTGGGGGAAACATCTCCCCCATCATTAAGGAATTCTGACGTCAGGAGACGGTTTGGCGGGTTTATCCGCTTATGTAATAGTGGGAAAATGTGAGTCGGATCCCAGTTCACCCTGGAGCTGATCATCCTTTCTACCCACAGCAGAGCAGAATCCTGGCCTGGCAAACTAGGTCAGAGATTGCTAAATATATACCGCTAAGTATATCTTCATAACGTACATGCTGTATTTCTATAAACACAGTATATCCACATAAATACATAATATAAAGTACATATCAGCATGCCTTATGTATTTATAACATACTTGTGAGGGTATATTTGGCTACTGTAATTATTTACCCTTTTTTGACACCTCGGAAAGATACTGTTAAAGGCAGCAGGTGCACGCGGCAACAAAACATCAAACACCGGCAAACAGAAGATGTTGAAAGGGAGTTTCGCTCCCATCCCCGACTCATCATTTCTCAGCCCCCTTCACATTGGCGGATATACATTTATCTCATTTCCATCTTTTAAATGTTTCATTGCAGTTAAATACATGTAACACACCATGTGCCATCTTGCCCACGTTTCGAGCAAAGAACATTTGCGGCCACCACCACCTTCGTCCCCAGGACCCATTTCATCTTGGCAAAGGTAGAGTGTCCCCGTGAAACACTACCTCCCCACCCGCACCCCGGCCCCTGCTGCCCCCTGTAGAGCTTTCCGTCTCCGTGACGCCTCATGGACGCGGGGCCACACAGTCTGTCCTACAGCGACTGGTTTCCTTCACTCCGCATCTCGTCCTCTAGGTTCATCCACTAAAACGGATGCTGAAGCAACCTTCACTTTGTTCACCTGCAGTGTTCACACGCCACACCTACGGTGCGGTGCCTTGCTTGTTTCACTTAGCAACATTCCCTAGAGAGCTTTCCCAGTCAGGGGATATCCACGTAACTCATTTTAAATGGCTGTGTAATATTCCTGTTAACGGAGGTGCCAGAATTTATCTGATGGGTCGTTTCCAGCCCATTTCAGAGCACGCCACAAGGAGTGTCTGTGAGTACATGCAAACCTATGCATTCCTACAAGGGGACCTACTGGGTTGTAGGTTTGGGGCCTTTAACATTTCGTACTATGGGACTGCTGTCCAAAGAGACTGTGCCAAGTTATGATTGCAATAGCGATATCTGAGACCATGCATTTCCCATATCCGTGGTTCCTTGCTTACAGGAACTCAGGCTTCAGACAAGTGACCAGCCTAACTCACGGTGACAAACAAGAAGGCAGTCATGAGCCCTGCCTCCTAGATGCAAGCCTGGTTAGCTAGGTACCCCCGAACCTGGGATGGATTTTCCCAAAGAAGACATGGCGTGCACGCGCGCACACACACACACACATACATAGTCATGGTAAGAATAATAGTGAGGGAGAAAACTTTGGGAGGTGATGGGTCTGTCTGTCATCTTGGCAGTGGCCATGGTTTCACGAGTGTAAATACTTCAAACTTATCCAGTCGTACACATCATGTGTGTACAGCTTTTCCTGTGTCAGCCAAACCTCAATAAAGTGGCTTAGAAATGAAGGGAGACATTGTAGCTCCTGCTTTGTGCTCTGGGGAAAGCCAACCCCTGACTCCCCAGGGACCGCAGGGGGGAACCGCCCACTGAGCCACAGGGAGCCTCACAGAGACCTGAGGCCCCTCACCGCTCTCGCCCCAGCAAGCTCCTGGCTCACAACAGCCAGCCCATATCAGCCAGCCGCGTGCGGCATGGGCTTGTCTTGGATGCTACAGGTGCTGGGGAGAAAACTGTGCCAATGCCAAAGGGACAGCGTCAGCGGTAACCCCCCAAGTCTCCCCCAAATTACAGAAAAAAACAGGGTCTGGAAATGAAAAGTGGGGCTTCCTGTTGGGTAGCAGTAATTCATAAATCATTCAGAACAGAGTGGAATATGTATCAAAGGCAGAAAAGGGACTCTGACCCCCCGTGGCACCAGCGAACCGGGACACGCTCTCCACGCTTTTTGCCCTTAGCACGTTCTCGCCTCAAGTACTTTTTCAGGGTCTCTGCTCGCCTGACCGATGGCACTACCATTGCTCAAAAGCGATTCGTAATTAGAGACACAAAGTCAAACGTGTTTGGAAGTCAGTAGTATATACTGGTTTAATTAGCTGTTTCCCTGTTGAGGAACATTTGGGTTGTTTGCCGTGTTTTATAAATAAATCCTCAGGGAGTCAAGTCTTGACATCTCCTCCGAATTGCCCAGTGTGACCGCTGGAGAGTAGAATGGTGGCTGCCTACGAGCCGGACACTTACTTCGACACTGGACAGAAAACTCCAAGTTGCTTTCCATGGAGTCTGAACCCACTTCTAGGCCCACGTGGGGGTGCTGGGAGTCTGTTTTTCCCACACTTCCAAGGGGAGAGATCATTAAAGGCTTGAACTGAACCGACCAGCCTGGTGAGAAATAGGACCCTGTGGTTTTGATGTACATGTGCCTGGTTCCCAGAGAAGCTGAGCACGTCCTCTGAACTTTATTGTCCATTTCGATTTCCTTTTCCGGCAAATATCCTGTTCCCACTCTGTCCCTGTTTTCCATGGGGTTGTTTCCCTTTTTCTTATTCTTGATACTACCTCACGTCTGTTACCTGGGTTGCAAATACCTTTGACCTCTTCTTTACACTCCTGGGTCCCCAGCGAAGCCCTGTGGTCCCTGCGGCCTGGGGTTGGGCCGCTCTAATCCTTGCCCCTTGGAGATCTGGGTCCCTGTGGGCCACATGTCTTCGTGGTCAATGAGCAAGTGCAGGGAGGAGGTGTGTGCTTGGGTCCACTCAGCTCCCAGCGCCACGTCTGTACCTTTCCTCCGCGCGTACAAGCCGTTCTACATCATCCCCCATTCATCTCTTCGGGGAATGTGAATAAAACATCTGGTTTCTCCACTTCCTCCTGACTGTGTCCTTTATGACTCGGCACCACGCGGATTGTCCTGAAGCAGAGCCCCCTCGGACGATCGCAGTAAAAAGAGAAGATGAGAAGTCGGGGAAATTGACATCAGCTGCCTTGCTCTGAAATGCACCCCAGCTGGGTCTCAAATGCGTCTAATATCCTGGCTGGCCCCTAGAACGGCCAACTTTGCATTTTTGAAGACCGGGGAAGAGGCTCAGATCCGAGGAGCCTGGGATTTCTTTTTTCCTAACTGCCCTGGTGAGGGTCACCCCTCTTCAAAAGCAAAGTGAGCTAGGCACCATCCCACAAGCCACTGATGCAAAGTGCCCTTTGCAAACACACTGAAGAGAGACTCCTCTCTCATGGCTGGAAGCAGCAGAAGGCTTCAAGGGGCCCCATCACCCACACAGGCTGCACAGTTTCTCCAGGACTGGCTGTGTTTTGGAGCACGCTGTGATTTGCAATTTAAACGTTTCTTTTGTTCCAGAGCAGTTTAAAAAGAAAGAAAACAAACTTCAAGAATGGGGACCCCTACTGCACTGTGACAGAGTCTGCAAGACCCACCCACTGGCCCTGTCCACACTGCTCACTTGCAATGCTTTTTTTTTTTTTTAAAGATTTATTTATCTGACAGACAGAGATCACAAGTAGTCAGAGAGGCAGGTGGTGGTGGGGGGGAGCAGGCTCCCCACTGAGCAGAGCAATGCTTTTTATCTGCCCATCTCCCCACCCCCCACCCCTGCCCCATCCCTGACGCGCCAGAGCCCTGATGGTTTCTCCTATTAACTTGACTTCCCTTTACTTCTCAAGAGCACCCTCAGCTTCTGGAGAGTAGAAGGGTGTTTGCTGCAAACTACTGGTTCTCAACCAGGGGTTAGTTTGCCCTCACACCCAGGAAACCACTTGGCGATCTCCGGAGATATTTTGCGGGGTCGCAACTGGGGTGGGGAAGTGCTTTCCGCACTCAGTGGTTAGAGGCCAGAGATGCCTCCCCAAAGCCTACAAGACACGTGAAAGCTCCTCATGGCAAAAGAGTATCCTTCCCAAGGTGTCAGGAGAGCCAGAGTCCAGAAACGCTGCCATTGCGGGTGAATCCCGTAACCAAGCGTGTGCAAGGTTGGTGGGCGAGGGGCGACCCTCCTGTTGGGAAGGGGGGGCACTCTCAGCCCCTGCCTCCAGCCCAGTGCATCGCTGTCATGTGGGATGCTTCTCTGTTCTTTCCAACAGACTCCAGAAATCTAGAATTTTTTAAGGCAGAATGTGTTGATTTAAAAACCTTTGGGTGGAATTAATCAAATGCCTGATTCCCCAATCTGGACTGAGAGCTTGGGCTGCTTCTCTCCAGGCTCCGGGGAAGTCAGACGAATCTGGGCCAGGACCTTCACATAGGTGACATCCTTCCCCCAGGTCTCCCCAGTGTTACTCTCTTCTGCAGATGAGAGAGCCGAGGCCTGTGGAGGTCAGTCTTCTGCACATGCCTGCCGGCATCTTTCCTCAGTGCTTGGAAGGCAGTGCTTGGTGGTCTCTGCCTGAGCTGTGGCCTTCTGCTGGCCTTCTCCTTCCTCTTCACCGAAATCTAAGCTGCACATCCAGCCCCGAAGTAGTTACACTTCCTCCAGGAAGCCTTCCCTGACTGCACCCAGGCTGTCCTCATCTCCCCTTGGATTCGTGCAGCCCTGTGGATTGGGACAGGCATCCTGGTTGATTTTGGTCAGTACCATGCCACCTCACCTCCCCATTGACTAAGCCCTTTAAGGCAGGTGCTTGTCTCCTCATCCTTCTCTCCCGCCTGCCCTGCATGGAGCGTGGCACAAATAGGGAATGCATCATTTCTCTGAGTGGGCTCTCTGGGTGTCACTTTGGGCCAGTGATTCTGTCACCCAACACATTTGGGAAGCAAGAAGCTTCCTTGCTACAGGACTTATCAGAGACTTGCAGTGTACTGTGCCCCGGGATGCTCCAAGAAAGGGGGTAAGAACTGCATGATTTTCCAAACTTCTGTGACTAGCGAACCAGGGGTCAAGGTGTTTGCTTGGAGGAGTGGGTCAGGCAAGAGGATTGTTCACGTCCTCTGTGCCCCAGCATTTTTGCATAAAGTGGCAGTTTTCCAACACATTTTGGAGCAACAGGATGATCGATACATACTGAATGGAAGACATTTGGAATGTTTAACAATGTAGAAATGTTTTATTAATAAGATGAGCCAGGGTGTTTGCAGTGTGGGCAGAGCTGGGGCGGTAGGTGGAGAGGTGCAGGGAGGGAGGGGGTCCCTTCCTTGGCACTTGCTCTCCAGCCCACCAGCGGGCAGACCCACTCCGGGGGCTGAGGGAACCGCCCACTGCACCCACCCCCGGTCTTACAAGACGGTACCACTTACCACCTCCACGCAGGGAATGCTTTTCCCTTTGGTAGTGTTTCTCTCCTTGCTTGTTTGTTTGCTTGGAGCACCAGCATTCTACTGAAGAGACTCTGGGAAATTGATGTAATTTTTGGAAGGTGGGGTGATACGGGTAATCCCCTAAACATAAACATCCCCAGTACCTTCCGTTTGGAGTAAAGCTTTTAGTATTTTGTTTTTGCCTTTTGCTTTCCTAATTATAACTGTCTTCATTAGTTGTGTTTGTTTGTTTTTTTAGTAGGCTCCAGGCCCAGCGTGGGGCTCAAACTCATGACCCTGAGATCAAGAATCACATGTTCTACCAACCAAGCCAGCCGGGTGTCCCTGTCTTTATTACTTATTTTTTTAAAAAAACACCTTACAGTTTCCCATCCAGAGGTAAGCTTAATAGGAGGAAAGTATATACTTGGGAAAGATATACTTGCATCTGATAAAAGAATCAGATAAGAGGTAGGCTTAGAAGGGAGCAATGACTTTGGGTAGTGGGGAACAGAAAGGAGAGGGTGTTCTTGGTGGGGAAGCAGGATGAGCCAGGTTGTGAGTGGGTACCCAAGAAGCCTGATCGGGTCGGGGACAGGCTAAGGGGAGGGTAAGTATTCATGTTCACTTGTTGGCTGTGGCCGTCTGATGGGGGCCTGGGAGGTCGGGGCAAGACACCGCCATCAGATCACCCAACACTTCCCACAGTGGGCTGTGCATACTGTACTGAGATGATAGCAAGTGGGACTGTCTAAGGTTGGGAGGTGGGAGGAATGCAGCTTGTCTGGCTTCGAGGCATGACCTACATTCTAATTTCAAATGCATCCTTCTGTTCATACAAAAGAGAAGGATTAAGACGAAAGCTCTCTTGGGGCATCAGCGAGGAGGAGGGAAAGCTTTTAGGATCGCAGGGTTCCACTGGAGTGGGGAGAAGTGGGCTTCAGACCAAGCGTTTAATTGCATTTACTTGTATGTTTCCCTTCTATTTATGGGGAACGGTACCGGGCTTTTCATATCCAGTAATGGCAAAGTTTCCCCTTGAAACAAATTTATTTAAGTAGCAAAAAAGATGAGTTGACTTTAATATAAAACACTAAATAGTCATAGTACTTCTAATCTGTGGATCCGGCAAAAATTGTGAACGGTATTTAGGGAACTCGGCCTCCCGTACCTGGAGGGCCACCCCTGCCCCCTACCCCTGGACCTGTGTGAGGTCAGCCGGGAGGGAGGCGGGGCTCTGAGGCTTCCAACAAGGCTGTGAGGATTGGCCCCCAGTGCAGAGAGCTGCTCTGCTGGAGGAGGGAGGGCTCATCGCATACCCTAGGGGAAGTCAAGGCAACATCTCTCTTTGTAACCCCGAGATGAGATCATAAAACTTTTAAAAGATCAATCACCGCTTCAGGGGGGAAAGGCCTGGGTGGAGATCTGAGTTAGTAAGAACAGAGTGCAAGGTTCCCGGAGGCGTGGTCCAATCCCTTTATGGGCCAATTACTTTACAAGAGGCATGTTTCCAGGGCTTGGGAACCCATGTTCATCTAAGAGCTCAGTGCATCATTTCACGGAAACACGGCTTTGGTTCCAACAGACGCCTGGGAGAAACAACCCTGCTGGGGGGCGGGCATGTCCCCTGGGGTCTCCCATTCCACAGGGGGCCAAGGGCCACAACCTCTGGATAAACATGGCGGTGTACCCCATCTTCATCTGCCGGGTTTTTCTCTCCAAAGTGAAAAGAAGCTATAAAGAATGGGCTTAGGAGCCCAGGTCTGTGTGGCTGATGGATACAGATGTGACGGTCTGTCTACACTATGGGACATTCCTCGGCTGTGAGAAAGGGGGAAATCCTGCCATTTATGACAACACCAGGACCCGAGGGCCTTACACTAAGGGGCGTAAGTCAGACAGAGGAAGACAAATACTGTATAATACCACTTAGATGTGAAATGTGAGAAAAACAAACAAAAACCTAGAAACAGAGTAGCATGGTGGTTGCCGGGGGCTGGGCAGGGATGGTGAGACATGTGTCCCAGGGTACAGACTTCCAGTTCTCAGAAGAATTCATCCTGAGGGCGTGACGTACAGTGTGGTGGGTATGGTTACAAATACCGTGGTGGCAGGTGACTGTCCTCTGTGTCATCCCACATCACGGCTGCCCAGCCCACTGTTTACCCGCTGACCCCCTCGGAAAGGGGCTGTAGGCACAGGCGTCTCCACACTGCAAATGGCTGGGCTTAAAATAATACACAGTGGTAAGGACCACTGGGGAATGCGTCCTCTGCCTGAGCTGGCCAGACCTGGTGTCAGAGGGACACACGCGGTCCGGTTTTGGTAGTGTGGTCTGATTTCTGTTCATGCATCTGCTGAGGCATCCACAAGGGTCACACACGCCCAGGAAGAGAAGGTGACACAGATGGGACTCTGGAAGGAGGTCTCACCCGAGCCCCATTCATCGGGCGGCTCTTCCCCAACACACATGTCCAAACAAGAAGTGTGGTCCGTGAAGGTGCTCCCGCGGTGTTATTTGCAAAGGGGACAGACAACAGAAGCACATCGTGAATGGCTGAGCTCCCGCGTGACCCTGGTGTGCGTGGGTGTGCACCTGTGTGCTCACTCCCGTGTGTCCCCGTCCTGCACCTTCCTTCTTGGACCTGTCCAGTCCTTGTTGGTGCAAAGGGACCTCACAACGAGAAAATGACCCCAGCTGGATTCACTCCGGCTTGGGGGCTTTTTCCTAGTTTTGCCTAAGATGGCCAGGATCTCCCATCCCCGCCTTCGCGCGCATGGGCACGGCCTGAAAACGAGCATGAGCGCTGGTCAACAGGGAATGTGGTGGACGAGGGGCTCCGACGGGCGGCAGCGACGTCACTGTGTCTGAAGTTAGCCTTTGCTTTTACTCAACTTCTTTTTTCCCCCCGGTCTTTCACGATTTTGGCAAAAGACGGCACGCTATCAAGGTTCTGTGTGAGGCAGCTGTGTAAGCGATCCTCGTTTAACGGGAGACAATGAAAAATTAATCCGAGCCCGACGAGAGTAAGTTTTCATGGAAACGATGAGACCCCTTGAATATTATCACCCTCCACAGAAGGTTGCGGACTGTCCTGATTCACCGGATCGCCTGTCAGGTTTTACTACTGTCTGCTCGAGCCGCGCGGGGAGTGGGCTCTGTCCGGGTGTCACCCAGCTAACAGAAAACGGGTGGCGTAAATGGAAACTGTAACTCGTGCTTCTGTTTTCCTTCCATCCGCCGCCCCCCCACCCCCACTCTTCCCTTTGCTCCTTGGGTGGAAAACCCTCCATCCTGTTCTTTTCCTGTGTGCGTTCTTGGGAAACAGACATCCATGCCCTCGGGCACCTTTGTTAAGGAAGGTGGCAGCACTTTCTCTTTTCCTCCCCATTTAGGAGGTCATGAGTGTTTCCTAGCACCCGTCGTTGTGAGACAGGGGCGTAAACGTCATGCTTGAACTGAGTTTTGCGGAGGCGGGGAGGCTGTAAAGGCACCGGGCCCCCAACCCCATGACAGGCTTGTCCTGACTGATGGCATCACGCATGGTCCCTACTCACCCCTGTGACCTTGACACCCTCCTCCTGACTGTCCCTCTGCTGGGAACGCTCTTCCCCCACGGGGCCAGGAGGCTCATTCCGGATTCTTTCGGGGGTCAGATGTGACCTTCTCCAAGGGGACCCGCCTTACCGGCCCGGCCATGCTCTGCCTCAGTATCCCTCATCGTGCCTACCTCCTCCTGGCACAGCTCACACTGACGGTCCTCTCTGCCCTTCCTAGTCCAGAGTCTCACACTCTGGAGAGAAAGGTCTCAGTCTCCCTGGTGCACTCCAGCCCGGGGGAGGGAGTGTCTGGTGCAGAGAAGCGTCTGGAAGCATAGGTGAGAAAGGGGTTCATGAAATTACCCGCTGCGGCAGTGTGCACGGAGTCACGCCCCGAAGCAATTCCTTCCAGCTCTCCCCTTGACTGTGTTTTCTCAGGCAGACCGTCTCCGTGTCCCAGAGAGACTGCGCCTTCGCGTCTCGCAGCTGGGAGACGTGCTGGCCATCTGGGGCTGCAGGAAGCCTGAACGGCCCATTGGGCCACTCCCAGCAGAGGTCCCGAGTTATAAAGCATCTGTTTCATGTACTACTCAGTCTCTGGCCTTGACCCCACTTTCTTGCCATCATCGTGCCCCTGTGAGTGTCACCAGTAGGCAAGCACCAGACTGCGGGCTGGGCTGCCTGGGGCTGAAGTCTCCACTCGGGGCTCACCACCTGTGCAAACCGGGCAGTTTCTTCATCTCTGTGTGCTCTGGGGTCCCGTCTGTGGACCACACACGATCATCACAGCAGCTACCTGGTGGGGACATGGACATTCAAGGATGGTGATAAAGGACTTGGAGAAACGCCTGATGTCTGGCGAGCTCCGTCAAAGAGTGTGCTAGCCTTATTTGTTAGAGAGATTTGCCTTGGTTTCCTATAATATTCTACACCACTAAAACCCCTTTGTAGAAGAGGGCATGAGTGTGAATAATGGAGCTGCTGGGGAGAAGCCAGAAGCCACACCCTGGATGGTTTGTTTTTCTTCCCTTTCATACACTGGGACACGGGAACCACCGCCTTCCACGAACGGTTACACTAAAGGTCTTCGTCGTGACCTGAGAGGCATTTGGTCTGCCACTGCGAAGTCTCACTGTTCTCCAGGCTGCAAGATGGCGTTAGTAAGGGATGTGTCTGGAAGGACACGAAGCACCCGCACTGCTTAGCAAAGACGTCCCCAGCATCACTTTCCCCTAAATCCGACCCCTCCTGAAACGTCCGTGCCTGTGGTCTCAGCCTGGGACTGGTTGTGCGATCGACGGTGATGCCTGCTTCTTTTACCTCGGGGTTCTTCCCATCCCTGCTGCCCTATGCACACAATGTAGACGCAGTCCAGAGGTGCAGGGTGTGCGTGATACCGGGGTGGCCCGTCCAAGCGGGACACATCCACCAGGTGCCAAGTTTGGGTCACACACAGGGGCTGAGCCTGGGACCAAAAGAGACCTCAGAGCTTTGGCCTGGCCACTTGAATACAGCTTCTCTCTGCTGCTGGACTGGCCCCTGGGAAGTCATAAGGCTGAAGGTGACGTGGCCGTCGTGTGACAGCATGGAAGCGAGAACGACTCCAGCAGAGGGGAGCGGTAATAAACCCAACACCTTCAAACAGAGGACAGTGTTTTCAGTTGACGTTGGCCAACTCTCTTGTGTGGATGTGAGTTGACGCCTAGCGTTCTACTTCTCTTTTGCTTTTCTCTTTTTTCTCAATTCAGTTTGGGGTGGCTCTTCTTTCTTGAATACAAAGAACACTTTTGGTAAAGCCAGCTCTGGGCGGGCCATTCCCCAAAGGAGTCGTTACATGGTTCTGACATGGGGAGGGGTCTCAGAACACGAGTCCCACTTGAGTCTCCCTGAGAAGATCTGGAACCGGGACCGGATGTCCTCTGCAGGGTCAGGGAACCGAATTTGCTCTTCCAATGATGCACCCATCTGCTACATGCCCAGTCCCAAACAGCGTCTCATTGTTCTCCTTGAAGCCCCCAAATAGCAGGAACCCCAATAATAAATACTTTTACTTAATGCATGTTGGGCAATGGTATATAAACTCTTTCATTGAATTCTCAAAATGACTGTAGGAAGGGGTGTCTGGGGGGCTCAGTTGGTGAAGTGTCTTCCTTCTGGGGCTCCGGTTGTGATGCTGGGGTCCTGGGATCGAGCCCCGCATTGGGCTCCCTGCTCAGCAGGGAGCCTGCTTCCTCCTCTCCCTGACGGTCCCCTTGCTCGTGCTCGTGCACTCTCTCTCTCTTACAAAAATAAACAAGAATCTTTAAAAAAACAACTGTAGGAAGGAGATGCACTCATTGTCATCCCTGTTTTGCAGATGAGAAAACCAAGACACAGAGAAGTTCAGAAACTTGCCCAAGTCCCATCAGTAAGTCAAAGGTGTTGGAAACCGCTGGAAGTCTTATTTCTGGGTCCCCACTCAGAAGCATCCCACCGTATCACTGACAGGACCCAGCAGCCCAGCTGGTGGTGTGGCTGTTTATGTCTCCCTACTCTGCTAGTGGAGGGTCCAGGCACAGACATCACCGTCGTGCGGAAACAGCAGTCTATTTCCGTTCATCCTCAGAAATCATTTTCTAGTTTTTGTTTGTTTGTGTTTGTTTTGTTTTTGTGGGAACCTGATATGCCGTAGCCCAGGGAAAGCAAAGGTGAGCACCAGCTTTCCAGATCGGTCCCCAGATCAGTGGGTTGCAATCAAGGTTGCAGGTTGCAAGGTACAGGTTGACCCAACCCAACACAGTTAAAGAAAACGAGGAATGAGACAATGTGTTCAGGTCCAAAAAGTCAGGAAGTTCCTTAGGAAAAACTGCCCCAAGCAATACGGTTGTCGGAAATACGCGTCAGTCATCGTTCTGGGCGCTAGACCCCTGTTCTTACGCAACCTCGTCTCGCAGCCTTTTTTAAACTGAACGCCGACAATGCAGGGTGTCCGAAAGATTAGAGGTGGCTGTCGATTTCTTTAAAACTTTTATCTACTCAAGTTATGCTTCATCATTGACCTTCACGCGGTTCATAGGCGTCAGTCAAATCATGGCCAAAGTTTTGCGCTCAGTTTCACAAAGAGGAATCCCCAAAGAGGAGATGTGTTTCTTGGAAAGAACAGAGGATTCCGAGGCAGAATATAATTTGCTGCTCTTACCCTGCTGGGTGCTGCTGGACCGATTCCTTCAAATACCTTTGAATCTCAGTTTCTTCCCCTGTAACAAGAAGACGATAGCCAGGACCCTATTCGACCCTCAACGGTTTGCCGTCACGATCAGATTCAATTTATCCGTCGGGATGTTGTTGCAAACGATCAGGCTCCAGGAAGTCACGGGAACTTCTAGGTCTTACAATTTACATACTCTTATCCAGTGTCATTTTTAATCTTAGCAGTTTGTACGGATAATCCTGGAGTGGATAAAAGAACTCCATGTGAGGGATCTACCACCAGGCAAGAAATTAACTCCAAACTCGGTGGCTTACACAGACCTGGGCAGACAGCAGCTGCCTCAGAACCTCAAACAGGAGACGGAGGAGAAAACTTCCGTCCTGCTCAGTCAGGGATCGGGGAGGGTCTCTGCCCCAGGCGCAGACCCTTCGATCCACACCTGCGTGGTGACCACCGTCTGTGCAGAAATGTGAGAATACTCAGGTGACTTGGCTTCTGTCTTTAACGTGAGCCTCGGTGCTTCCTTGCAAGGTGGAGAATTAAAGGCATGATGGATAAGGTGTCTGTGCCATTTAGCCTAGTTCGTACACCGCTGGCAAGGAAACACTGTACCCGAGATGGAACGAGTAGGGAATAATAAGGACCACTTAGGAGGAATTAATGTGACGTGGGAAACGGAAAGGAAAAACGTATTAGGTTGCCCCGGAAAGGCCGGCAGAACAGCCCACAGAAGAGCCTGTCACCGGGTCTTTGGGAAGAGAACCCAGGCAGGGCTCTGAAGGACTCATTTGGAGCGATTAGGATAACCTCTCGGGGCTAAGAGACTGCCTCTCTTCCACACTCTTGTTTTGTTTTGTTTTTTTTTCTCCAAGAACTGTTGCTTAATTTCCTCCTGAGCAAAGACCTCAAGTGTCCGGCCGACTGGGGGAGCTGGGCTGCCATTTCTGAAAGCGTGGTGCTCGTGGCGTGGTGGCAGAGGAGAGGGGAGAGGGGTCTGGACATGCGGAGAAGCGTGCTGGAAGCCGTTGCTGGCTAATGCATTCCTCTCCCCTCACCTTGACCTTCTATACTAGCTGCTTGTGTCCTCCCAGACCGCCCCACATGGGTTTTCTATATATTCACTGACAATATTGCTTACAGAGATGCACTGAAGAGTTTAAAGCCTTCCCGTTATTCTTCAGATACAGAAGGAAATCTCCATTGGCGGACATCCCCTGGCCTCCGTCGTCTCCACCTCCCGTGGGCTGGGCTGCTGTGTGCTGGGGCCCATCTTGCATCCTGCCAGGGAGGGCATCCCCAGTGGTACCGGCACTGGAGACAAGGGTCCTGGGCTTTTGAAGGCCATGCAGAGCAGAGGCACCCAACCTTCCCAGACCCCTCCATGACTGAAAAATACCCTTTAACGTCTGCGGCCTTAAACAAGGTTCCTTATCAAAGCAACTGACCCACAGCCCAAGCGAAACATGGTCCGATTATGAGTTCTCTCATACCACACGCCTCTCCACGGTGTCTGCCAGGGTTGCGATGAGGTATTTCCTGGCATACTTATGGTTGACTTCCTTCTTCAACTTTTCAAGCAGACGGTGAGTCCCTTGAGGTCAGGGTCCATAGTTGTCTGCTGAGCCCTAATATTCTCGGTGCCTGCAGGACCGTCCATAATTATTTGATTGCTGAGTACAAATAGATAAAAATTCGGGTTAACACTCGGAGACCCTCCGGTCAGGCTTGGGTAGTCAGAAGCCTCCTTTCCGTGAGAGCTGAACAGGGATTCGGAAGGCAACAGCAGAGGACTCCCTACTTCCCATGCTTTGGGGGAACAGCTGGAGCCCTCCTGCTCCCCGCAGGTCTCTGAGCTAGAAGACGAAGCCGAACTGTATTTCCTCCTGACCAGCAAGTGTCAGGCTCGGGCAAAGCTATGAAGTTCTTGTCAACTGGAAAGCCATCGCACGAAGATGTCTGTTTGTCCGGCAGTGCTTAGCTCAACACTGGCATGTACAAACAGCTTCATGAATCCCTCACTGGGTGAAAGCTATGTCCCCTGTCTTTATTCCAGCCCTGGAGAGGATGAGAACCAGAGAGGACGGCAGGCATGGGGGAAGGAGCATTGGAGCATGATAGTGGCTGGGTCTCTGCTGCGCGCAGCTCCCAAAGCCTGGAACACCCCCCACGCCCCCTCGCCACTGGCTCCCAGGATGCTGTCCTTCCAGCACATGCAAGCTCCTTGAACACATGTTTTTGTCTGCTCAATGGGGCAACATACTCGAACTCAACGTAGCATAACAAGCATCGTTCAATTACCCGGACGTTCAGCGAGTAACCTTCACATTCTTAACACAGGACCTTGTGATCGTGACTGTTCATCAAACCACAGACAAGACAAGACCACCCCAGTCGACATACAGCTGCAAAGGCCATTCATGTGTTTGGTCACTCCGTATTTCAGACCTTTGTCTGTGCCAGGAACTGATCTAGAAAAGAATACAGAGGTGAAGACTATGGGCAGGTCCCTCACGCTGTCTACATTCTTGTGCAGAGGGACAGATGGTAAACGAACAAGGACATTTCAAGGCTGGTGAGTTACAGGAGGAAAAGTCACTCAGGTGATCGGTGTGCAAGGTCACAGATTGCCACTCTGAGAATACGACATCTCAGCCAAGACCTAAAGATTAGAATGATCAACTCACACAAAGAGTCCAGTCAGAGGAAATGGCAGGTGCAAAGGCCCTGTGGCAGGACAAGTTTGGCTCATAAGGGACAGGCTTCCCAGGCCAGGGTAAAGGGAGATGGGTGACTGATGAGAGAAGCATGGGGGTAAGATCAGGGGGTCACGTTCAAGAGCTGGGGTTTTATTCCTGGTGTGGTGGGAAGCCCTGAAGGTTGAGACCAAGAGAGAGCTGCGTGATCTGATTATGCTTTAAAAGGAATACAGTACTCGGGCCATTTTGAGAAGAATGGATGGCAAGAGTACCAACAGTGAGCTCAGCTTAGGGGAGAATTTCCAGTGGACCTAACCAGGGTCCTTGCAAGGCCTGGGTTTACAAACGGCTGGTGTTCATGGGCGGAGGCACTGCATGCTCCAGAAACACAGCAGGTCCCACGGCCACAGATGCCACTCCAGAGCTTCCCAGGAGGGACCGGGGGGACTGGGACCAACCCCCTAAAAGTCCGCAGCATGACTCCCATGTTAAGGGCTGCTTTCGGGCGACTTGCTATCTATGTCACCTGCGAGCAAACAAAATCAGAGCATCAAGAGGTCCAATGCTTGTCAGCAATGTGTGGGCAAGGGGGATGGCGGCGGGAGTCGGTGCAGGCTAACACGTCAGTGTCCTCATTTACCCGCGCCCACGCCATTCTGCTCAGCACATTTCCAGAATTTATCCCACAGACAGAGTCACAAAAGTGCAAGACGGTGTTTGCACACAGTAGATCAAAGTAGCGTCTCCAGGCAGACGACAGAATCCGCTCAAGGCCAGTGAACGGGGGCTGCTTTAGACAATCGATGCTTTATGCCATCATAAGCAAATGCTTTTAAGAGGATGGTGACGGACTGATGTGGAGAAATTACAAGATGTGTGGGTGGCTGGAAGAAAGAAGCAATGCTGTTTAATGTTGAAGGGGGGAAGAAATTGTGTGTGTGTGCGCGCGCACGTGTGCATTTGTGTGTGTATGTGTGCGCGTGTGCATGAGTGTGTGCACATGTGGGTGTGTGTACGTGTGTGTGCACGCGTGTGTGCGTGCATGAGTGTGTGAGTGTGTGCTTTCACATGCCAAGAATGTCTTTGGAAAGGGGATGATAAAGGGCCGATGCTGGTGGGCTGCGGGAAGGGAGCTGGGTAAGTAGAGGGCAGGAGTAGACTTCTGCACGTGGGCTTGTTCACATTTTGAGTTTGGAACTCTGTGAATACATCACCTTCTTCCCCCCACTTCTCCAGAAGAAAATAAATTAAGAGCCAAAAAAATAAAAGCAGAAGGGGAAAATGTGCCTCAGTAAAATGACAAATTACAAGGAGCCTTCGACCTTTGGGTTGGCGTATACATAGTCAAAGTCAGGAACATTTGCCTCCCACCCCCAGGGGCCTGGAGGTTACCTCTGTCCCTCCAGCATCCATCTCCACCATCCCTTACATGCTCGGGCTGCACTGAGGACGGGAGCAAAGCACAGAGCCAACCAGCTGCCCAAACTCCAGGGAGCAAGTGAGCCCAGAGGACTGGCAGGGGGGCAAGGAGGAAGGGGAGCAGGACCGCTGGAGCAATGTTGGGGACAAAGTCTCGGCCAGCAGGACAGTGTGACTCCATGACTGACCCGTGCCACCACGGGAAAGAGTGCTGTGCCTTGTCACAATTACAACGCCAGGGAGTCAGAGCCACATGAGAATGTCAGTGAAGCTTCACTCCATGGGGAACAGGAGAACGAACAGTCTTTCTGGACGTTGGCTACAGACCGACATCTTCAATACCCATGAGCTCAACACCCTAATAAATATTGTTATTTTTCCTCCCATTTGCACATGAGACCCAAAGAAACAGACTCATTTGCACAAACCCACACAGGTCCCAAGGAGAAGAGCTGAGACTAGGACCATGTTGCCTGGTGGGCTCCCGAGGCCATGCTATTGCTCCTGGAACCATTTTCCTTCATGGGATGCTTGGACAAAATGTCTCATCTTGCACAAATTGACTCATTTGCACAAAATGTCCAACACTGCGAAGCCTCTTCCAGGTGCCATTGTTTTAGCTCCCAATGTCTCCTCTTTTTCTATAGAAGCTGGTTTCCTCTGGGGGGGCTGGCTCCCTCCACTGTAGGCAGGCTTGATGGGATGAAAATCCACAGATGCCGGACTCCCCAGCTTTTCACCATGGGACGGAGGAACCCAACGGCCACTGCAGACGTCAGATCAATGTTCAAGGCCAAAGCCAGCCCTTGGGTCTCCAGGAACATCTCCTCTTCTCTCCAGCTTCTCAAAGCTTCTTCTCTTCCTGCTCACCCACCCCCAGGGGCTTCCAGCACATTCTCTTGGGAGAGTTCAGTTTCTATAAATGCCAGAACACACCAAGAACCTCAACCACGTTGGGCTTTAGCCTTCGGCGCAGGCTGAGTGCGGGAGAGAAGGGATCATTCTAAGGAGAGCACACACAGCGTTCACATCAAGAAGTTCTCCTGCCACGGTGCTGACGGGAGTCTGTCGGGCCTGTAGAGTGGGCTGTGTGGGGACACGTCTCACATCTTCCTCTGGGGACCCAGAGCGCACGCCTATGTCACCGACTGGGATATTTTCATTTGTGGCAATCTGTCTGGTGTATTTTCTGTGGTATCTTCAAATCTCTCTTCAAGGGAAGGCTCGGTCTGGGCAATTTCCTTCAGAGAAAAGCAGATTATCTTGGTGTTCCATTCCCCTAAGCTCGCTGGGACTGTTGACACAAAGCAGAGATGAGAACACTCCTGTTCCAGGACTCTCCAAAAACAAACACCTGAACCTGGTTACAAATACGAGGTCTGCAATCGAGAGTGCGTAGACGAACACCGAGGGGCATTCTAGTCACTGTTTTCTGTGACTTTTGCTTTTTGAAACGCTTCCGTCCTTTTATGACCTGCCTGATTGACTTGTGTCCCCTGGGGCTGAGCCGAAGCCCAACGGGCTTGGGGGGTGCTCAGGGGCTGCTGTTCCGGGGTGGGGGCGTCAGCTGGTGGTCCAGGGATGTGCACGGACCCAGAGAACGCCGCCAGTGTAGACTAGCTAGAGAACGCCGCTGACCTGCCTCCCGGCAGAACAGAAGCTAGGCGAGGAGGGGAGCAGGGATGAGGGACACCTGGCGCACGGACAGGTATCCTGCAGGGCTGCCGCCTAAGAGAGCTGGTGGTGAACAAGAATAAGGAACCAGAGGACGGACGTGTGTCTACAACACCTGCTGGAAACACGGAGTCTGTGTTCAGGTGGGATCCCGTGGGGAAAATGGGGGAAGCTGAATGTCACAAAGGGTGGGCCTCACTTCCACGTCTTTCTAAAAGAAGCAGACCGTCTGGGCCGGGAGGGCTATTTTGCTGCAGGCTTGACCCGAGGACTATAGAGCCGACCAGCCCCCTAACGCGCGCAGGTGTGCTTGCCTCCAACACGGAGTGCGCGGCAGGCTCAGACGGGCCCCTCCTGAGCACGACTAGCTTGCTGGTGAGCGACTCTCCTCTATGAGGTTCCTCTTCCAGGATCCGCATGGTGATTTTACGAATTGGAGCCAATGTTTGCAAACTGGGAGATGTCACATGGCAGTCTGGAGTTTCAGCTTTGCTAGAGGTTTCTATAAACCTGGAGACTGGGCAACGCGGGGACTGCCTTTCCCCCCAGAAAGGCTCCAGAGGGAGGAGTGGGCACTCTCAGCAGGCAGGTGCTCTCCATCCTACTCTCCATTCAGGTCTCCCCTCACGCAGGGCCATCGCCTCCCTTCACCTGGCTGGCTCCTTCCGGTCTGCAGCCCATGCAGACGCCCCTGACTTTGCTTCGCCATGTGGCCAGCCTCACAGCCTGCAGCGGCTGGACTGAGCACCCAGATCTGCCTATGTTTGCAAGTCTCTAGAGGACCCTGCCGTCTCCCAGAAAGTGGGGGGCCCAGGGAGGGGCCGTAGAGACCTAAAGATGGGCACTACTGGTTTATTTCTATGAAAAAGTTAGCAACCACAATGCCCTGTGGCAGCAAACTAAGTCAATTAAGATTCTTGCACTTAATAACTTGCTAGTTAGCCACGTAAATAACCAAGCTTGGGGCAGGAGCTTTGGCAGCGTTACTTTACAGGAGACACACCACAGTCTGGTCTCAGCTGTATACAAATTCTTACACGCACAATAATGGTGACCGTGAGCATAGGGTGTGGAATCCGGGTTTACAGAAGCGTTTTTGAACATGTTTTTCCAAGGCTGAAAGGGACATATGGGCATGGAAGAAAGTAAGCCTAATCAAAAGAGAAAGAAGCAACATAACGTCTCAGTTTGGAGCTAGTGAGTCCTTAACACCGGCAGAACGTTTACTCGCCCTTCCCAGAGATATGGCCGACGCCGACAACACAGTTTGCGTGTTGGAACTGTGGCTGTCCATGCTCACTTTAATTCGTGCAACAGACACGAGCATTTTCCATTTACGTATAGACATGCAAATTATTTCAAAACTTTTTTCTCATTTGCACAAATATTCAGTCGGACGCTTCCTCCCTCTGCCTTCATTTCTTTGCTTCACCTGCCCAGTGGCGTGCTGACTCGGTTCAAGAAATCACCAGAAAGATGTACTGAAATACACAGTGTGTACAAAGCATTCTGTGAAACAGAAGTACACAGAGTGTAGTTTTTATGCTCTCAAGCCTGACGAAGGATACAGAGTATTATGGCTACTTACAGTTTCATTTTTAAGATACTATGTTTGCTTCCTGGGAGACATTAGAACAGCAATATTTCAATAATAAAGCCCAACAGGAAAATTTTTAAATGTCCAAGCGAAGCAATTTGAGTGAAGGTGTGCTGTACACACCAGCACGGGGTATGACACCCCGTGGAGAGTCGCTTAGGTGGGCTTGGGGACCCTCCCCCAGGGAGTCAGCCTCTGGGCCACGGAGGCTCCATCCCCAATGGGAGCTCCCTGCTCACTTAAAAGCATGTCCACAGTTCAAAGACACACGGACTCTCTGGCATTAGCTGGACCGCAGAGAGGGAGGCTCGGATAAGGCGTCAGGTAAATTGTATCTCAGAAAAAAAGTGCAGCTTGGGGTTGGGGGGAGTCATGGTCAGCTGCGCCTCCCTCCAGGCAGGGGTCACCTCCCAGCCTGACGAGGCTCTTGCTGGGTCAGCCCCAGCTGCTCATGCCAGCCCCGCTATCCAGGTTTAAAGAAAGATTCAGGATGGGGAAGGAGACAGAAAGCCAAGCCAGAGATGCTCCCTCTGGAACATTCACCGAAAGTGCCTTGGAGGGCACCCCCGGGGGGCAGCGGCTGGCCACAGCCTTCACACTCGTCCCGCGGACAGGACACAGAGGCATTTGCTTCCTGCTTAGTTCACTCAGACTCGCGGCCCTGGTGTGGGGGGCTCTGGACAGAACGCGAATGGCTCTGTTGGCCTCACACCCTGTGAGTATGAAGTACGGCCTCGGGGGCCATTAGCTGAGTTTGCATGATTGCGGAGATGCTCAGGCTGTTGAAATGCTAATCTCGGGGTTAGAACGAAATGCAACACAATTAGGTGTGCGTGTGGACAGCTGCCAGCTCTCTTCCTGGATCTGAGGGTTTACGGACAGATGGCGGCAGGACCCCAAGCCCAGAGCTTCTGGGCTCCAGGGAAAAAGCCCTCCATCGACGTAAAGGCTTGGTGGGCGGCTTTCCTAACAAATTCTTCCTCCAAGTTGTACACGGAAGAGGCCATTCGACCAGGGAAGGAAGCGGGGGCCCTTATGTTTCTGACAATCCCAGACCCTGAGATGTGGCTCCATGTCTAAGTGATTTTTCAGATAAGGGACGGGGAAGACGGAAACCCTCACGTAAGGGAAGGTATATGGTTAGAGAAAGCACCCGCCTGCCCAGATCCCTGGGGAGCTCCGCGGCATCTATCACAGCTGAGAACCGTCCGTGCCAAAGCAGAGGGGGGTAGATTTTATGCTCCGCAACCATCCATCATGTGCAAGGATTGCCTCCCGAAGATGAAAACTCTCTGGCTTTCCCAAGCATGAACAAAGCGCCCTGGGGCCCAGGACTGTGCTCTGAAGGACACAGGTGCAGGGCGTCAGAGCAAAGCCTGCTGCTGGGGACTGACTCTGTCCCCCCATCCGGAATTCATCTCTGGTAGCCCAAACCCTTCACATGATTGTACTCGGAGAGGGGACCGCTAGGGAGATAATGAAGGTTGACTGAGGTCATAAGGGTGGGGTCTGAACCTGATAGGACTGGGGTCCTTGTAAGAAGGGACAGCAGAGCTCTCTTGCTGTCCCTCTCTCCTTTTCTTTCTCTCCCCCCACCCCAGGGCATGCAAAGGAAAGTCTACATGTGGACACAGCTGGAAAGCCAGGAAAAGAAGTCTCCACCAAAGCCAGCCCTGAAAACAGCTCCATCTTGGGCGTCCAGCCCCCAGAACTAGGAGAGAATAAATGTCTGTCTTTTAAGCCCCCATCTGTGTGTGGCATTTCTTTAGGGCTGCCCAGCTGTCCACCAGCCCACTCAGGTGCACAGAGGCCGACAGGGGGCTTGAAGGGGGAACCGGGGGGGGGGGGGAGTGGGCACACAACACACTGGCCCAATTCATTGCCTTTATCCTACTACAACAGGAACATGCACCAGTTATACCACTGTTCTAATCACCGAGGATTATCATTTAAAATAAACCTTACAGTTTAATACTTACTGCAATGCACATTAGGAACAAGCAGACAATACATTGAAGGATATTATCACTAAAAATAAAGGTGAATTTAAAAAACCCAGAGCAATTTAAAGTTGATTCAAAGGAAAACTGACTCGAGCCCTGATCTGAGCATCCACGAGGAGGTGTGATCCTGGCAGGCACCCGCCGTGGCTGACAGTCCTGTGGGGCTTTCCATTTTCCAAGCTGATTCTGCGGCGTCCCCCACAACATCCCTTGGATGCACTACTCTCCTGAGCCAATGAACCAGGATCCTCAATTTTTAGTGCAACAAGGCTCGCTAATTGAGGCAGGAACCGTAAACTTCCTTCTGAATCAACTGGATTGAGTCAAATGGAGAGGGCAAGTCAGCTGAAGGAGGACGGTTGATACTCAGCTAAGGGAAGGCAGGTTTAAGCCACTGGCCTGGGATCCACATCCCTCTGTTTCGTGGCCCAGCTACTTTCTAGGCATAATTTCTGCAAATCTTTTCTATGTCACCTGCAGCCAGACCACACCCCTCCACCCGGCCTTACCCCCGTCCTTTGAGGAGAGCTCACAGGCACCACTGCAGAAAGCTCTCGGGGGGCCCGGAAGAGCTGTCAGCCTGACACTCCCAGGCAGCACCACCTCCTGGCACCCACCCTCCCACGCATGCCCCTCTCCGGAGTGCGGCCCAGACTTGATTCCAATGAACAGAATACAGTAGCAGTGTGCGATGCCACTTGTGAGATTAGGTTATGAAATACTCCAATTCCCATTTGCTGGCATTTGCCTTCTCCCAGGACCTTCTCAAAGGCTTAACTTGGTGGAGGAGGGCACCCACCAAAGAATAAGAAACTGAGGCCCACGGCCCTCCAGCCCTCGAGGACCTGAATCCTGCCTGTGACCATGTGAGCCTGGGAGAGGGTCGGCTCTGCCGAGCCTTCCGATAAGACCGTGGTTCCCGGAGGAGGAGATGCCAACTGCCCCTTAGTGACAGGCCCTGGGGAAGGGGTCCTGGTTAGGATGGCCCAAATCCCTGACCCATGGAGACCACGAGATAGATAATAAATGTGTTCCCTTCTGAACTTGTAAGCTTGGGGGTGATCGGTCACACAGCAGTAGATAACAAGTGGGCTTGGCCTTTGCTCTACAGGGAGAGGGGAAGAAGCCCTCCTTCCCCACCGGGGGACTTGCACCTTCCATGACAACAAACACCCTTATTTGAGTTGGGGTCTTTCGGGTCCCAGGTCTCCACACAGAGTTCAGCTTCCTTGATGGTGGGGGGTGGTCAGGAGCTGACTCAGTGTTTGGTGGACATTTGTGCACAGCTCCTCCTCCAAGGGGACCAACCAAGATTTTCCTTGGAGCTCAGTGAGGAAGGCATAGGAGGACCCCCATCAGCTGTGTGCTGGGAAACAGGCTTTCCAACAGCAAAAAAGAAGCTCCCCTCTCTGCAAACACACGTGGGCCCACAGCAGACTTCCCAGAGACTCAGCGCGAACAGGGTCACCTCTGGGACTCCTGAGAAGGTGCGACCATAGGGCTCCCCTCCCTCGATCCGAGACGCCTCCCGACTGGGTCATGAAGAACGACGTACATGCGTACCTTCACCGTTAATGAACACCTTCACTTTTATTTGCCTAATCAACACCAATCTTATGGGTTTGTTAGACTTTATGTGTGTTGGATTCAGGAGACTTAATTTTGCCTCTGATCTCCTGCTAATACCAGGGGGACGCTGGCACACATTTTTCTGGTCCCTTTTTTCACGAGCTGAAACATTTGGACACACAACCCTCACCCCATGTGATGTACTGACATTCCTTCTTCGGGGGAGGATTGGGGGAAAGGTTGGTGTTTGAATCAGGAAGCTGCTGGGACACCAGATGTCTCACTGGCTACACATTAAAGGAAGGACCGCGGGGAGAGGGCTTATGATCAAAGAACTGGGTGTTTCTAAACCAAGTGGAGAATTCGCAGAATTATTTTCTTGGCAGCCGTGCAGCATTCAGTTAAGAAAACGTGTCCGATGATGGGATACGTTTTTCTTTAGTGTTACTCCCTTCAAGAAAATACACGAACAGAATGTATCGAGAGCCCTAAAAGTGATCAGAATTTTTGATTGTAAAGAAACCACCTTAAGCGCAAAGAGAAGTGGATAAACCTTTATGAGAAAGACGGTTTACTGCTGCAGTGTTTATAAAAATAAAAAGAACCACCACAACGTCCGAGGACATGGGCAGGGTTATTCACGCAACGTTAAATCTGCGTGACGGAACACCGCAGGGCCGCTAAGCCATTTCTGAGGACAATTTAATGTCAGGAGGAAATGTGTTCGACAGGAGCGAAAGTGTCTTAAAATCTGTATAGATTACGATACCGGGTTTGTGAGATAAATACGCCGACTGCACGTTTACTGTGTGTATAAAACACGGGAGGGGAATGGACCAACTTGTCAGCCGGGGGTTATCCTTTGCGGACAGAATACTGATGCATTCTTCGACGTTTCTCCCCTCGCTTAACTACGATTCACAAATACTTTAAAGTGAGACTGTGTTATTTTTACATGCAGTAAATAGTTATTTTAGATAATAATCCAGGTGTCTGCATAGAATCTCACATAGCGTGTCCTTGTGTCCTATCATCACTGATGGTCACCCCAGGTTTAAATGTCTCCTCACTGCTATTGGGGTCTAATCCTTCACGATTCGGACACCAGCTCCGACGTGGGCATTTCCCCCCATCACCAAGCGGCGCTGCCACACCAGCTGGGGTCCTCCAGTTCAGCGCCATCCTGAGCCGGTCCACCTGGAGAGGGCATGGGATCCCCCAGGGGAGAGGCGGGATCCCCCAGGACTGCCCCCCCACCCACAGGTGACAGTGGCAGTTGCAGGCTGTCCCCTGGGCTAATCACGAGATTAACATAGTATGAATTAATACTGTAGATCCCAGGACTCAGAGAAACCCTTACTGACCAGGGTAAAGGACCTAACTCAGGAGCAGGCAGATGGAGCAGATGCAGAGGGCAGGGCGTGGGGAAGGGCACAGGGCTTCATGTCCTCTCTGGGTGCCACATGCCCCAAATCTCCATGGGCTCACCACCTGCAAGCTCTCTGAGACCCATTCTTTGGGGTTTTTCTGGAGGCCTCATGACAGAGGTAAGATGGATGACATCCTTGGCCATTGATAACTGAAGTCAAAATCCAGACCCTCTGCCCCTGGGAGATGTTGGGGGTGGGGTTCGGGCAGCCCAGGTGCTTTCCAAAAGTCACCTCATTAACGTAAGAAAAGTCACCTTTGCTGCTCTCATCCATAAGGAAACTCTCAGGGTTTTAGGAGCCCCATGAGGGGAACAGGGATGAAGCCCAAATACATATTTCTTATTATAAAGCACGATGTCACACCCTCTGTGCAAAGAGTGAGCACTTGGAAGAAAGCAGCAGCTGCTAGTCCAGCGGGGGCAAGGGGAGGTGACACAGCCCAGGGACCTGAGCCCAGGTGGAGCGCATGCCTGAGGCTGGGAGGCAGAGCCAACCACGCTAACAAGCCTCTGCTCCAAGCCCAAACAGCAGACTCAGAACCAGAGCCGAGCCTGCCCCGCCAGGAGCCACCAGAGGGTCCTGCCAGTGACAGAGGTGCCTCCAGATTTCCAGGCCGAGGGGTTCACAGCTCCGCTAAGCAGCCGGTAAATGTGGGCATCAAGCAAGCCTTCGAGGCGGGGACCCGGTCCCCGGAGCCCGCGTCATCAGGCCTTACCTGTTGCGCGCCCCGGACCCCAGGCGCTGGCACAGCACGGTGGTCGTGGCGTGCTTCCCGCCATTGCCCAGCTCCTGCTTCACGTCCCACTGCCGGGGCTCACTGGTCCGGGTGCCCAAGATGATCACCCCCTTCTTCACCTTGGCTCTGCGGGCAGGAAGACAGGCGAGAGAGAGCCACGGCGTTAAAGACCGGCTTAGCTGAGGGGCCCACGCTCCACGACCCCGCCACCCACCCCTGCTTGTTCTGTCGTCTGTGTTTCCGTGGCTCGTGCGGAGGCGGGTGGAGGGCAGCAGGGGGAAAGGGTCCCTGGGCACCCCCACACCGAGAAGCAGCCTCGTGAGGCATTCAGGGGGAGCGTCCGCCTGCCCGGGACAGTCATTCTCATTCGGGAGGCACGTGGCCATGTCAGGACACGTTTCTGGTTGTCGCTACCTGGTGGGGGCTGCTGTTTGGTGGGGAGAAACCAAAGACACAGCTAACCCTCCTGCCATGTCCAGCCCGGCCCCCGTGACACAGGCCCGTTGGTTGGAGGGGGGGGTGTCAAATCTCCCGCCGAGGCTTACACTCTGGTTTGCCCACTCTGTTGCTGTGTGGTCTCAGGACAACTAATAACCTCTCTGGGCCCCGAGTCCCCCTCTGTAAGGGGTCTGCTCCCAGGGCTGAACGAAGGTATGCATGCACCCACAGAAAGAGATTAAAGCAGTGTGAGGTATACAACAAGCACTTAATAAACGTGAGTTAGGGCTCCGTTCCCGCATCCTGCTGCGCGTGACCACCGGGCCTCCTCCGGGAAGGCACGGACCCAAATGCACACAAGTCAGAATGTGGGGGAAAAAAAGCTCTCCTCCAGAACCGACGTTCTGGTCGTGGCTCAGCCCCTGTGACCCTCACCGCTCTTGTCAGCAGACCCATGGGACGAACTGTAGGCGGGACACAGATGGCCACCTGTCCTCCCCCCCTTACACCTCCCCCCCGAGTCTTGCTCCCGGGAGGACACGAGTGCTGTTTGGAAAGACAATGTAGGGAGAGGACTTGCATGGCTGCTGCAGATTCTGGAACCTGGGAGAAGATGCAGGAGCAGGACTCCCACATGCAGCTGCCCATGGTCAGCAAGAAGAGGGAGAGCGCATAGGGCTGATGCCACAGTTGCCCGTCCCCAGGATCGGTGGTCCCAGCCCCAACGTGGGAGGAGTAGATGAGGCTAGAACAAGGAGAATTTGCAGAGTCTGCTGATGAAGCAGCTGGATGCAAGGGTTCTCCCCCTTCCCACCCAGCGTGGTAAGTGCAGAACTCTGCCTCAGGGCTGGGGCACCCCTGGGGTGGGGAGCGTGGGGTTGCTGTGGTGCAAAGAGACAGGCGACGTGATCCTCTATCAACTGATCACTGCAATTCCAAGCCTCTGTCTCCAATGCTGGATCCTCTCCCTCCAGGAAAAAAGCAAGGTTCGGTGTGGACACTGGCATCAGCTCAGGACTCAGGAGTGACTCTGTCCTGGGGGGGTGCTCCCTTCCAGTCTGGCTGTCCCCGAGCTGCCCCATGCCACCTGCACATGCCTTTATACCTGATGTCCCCGTGCTTTCTCAGCATTTGAAACCCAAACGTGTCCCTCCCTCTTTTCAAAAGGTGCTGGACTCAGGTGTAACACAGGGATGATGACGAGTTCCATAAAGAAAATCAATGAGGAGGGCAAACTCGGAACACAGAAAGCCTAACTTTTTTTTTTTAATATTTTATTTATTTATTTGACAGATAGAGATCACAAGTAGGCAGAGAGAGAGAGAGAGAGAGAGGGAGGGAGGGAGGGTGGGAGGAGGAAGCAGGCTCCCTGCTGAGCAGAGAGCCTGATGTGGGGTTTGATCCCAGGACTCTGGGATCATGACCTGAGCCGAAAGCAGAGGCTTTAACCCACTGAGCCACCCAGGCGCCAGAAAGCCTAACTTCTGTCCTCCGGTGCATCTGTCTCACAGTGAGCTAGAGCCTGCACGTAACATGCTCTCCCTAGAAGCTTCTAGAAGCCACTGGCACGGCTGCTGCTGGAATGAGCATCTATCTGTGCAGTGTGAGGAGGGGACGTGTGGGGCGGGGGCCGGGTACCACCTGATCTCTGGCCCTGCAAGGCTGAGTCGGCCAAATCCGATCCGCAGAGTATGTAATAAAGGAAAACGTATAATTAGTTGCTATTACGGGCCGGACGTGTACTTCCGTCTAAACCCACATGCCGAACCCCCACCCCCAGGACTGGAGAACATGACCTCACATGCACACAGAGGCAGTCCAGCTCACGGGCAGCTACGGGGTGGTCCTGTGCAAGGACCGGTGACCTTGTGTGCCCCAAAGAAGGAGCAGCTGCTAGACGGACGGCATACTGGGACAACGCCATGGAAGGATGAAGCAGCCATCCGTGCACCCTGGAGAGGAGGCTGGGGCCAGGTGCTCCCTTAGAGCCCTCAGATGGGACCTTGATTCTGAACTTCTGGCCTCAAATCCATGAGATGACCCACCTGTCCTTTAAGCCACCACCTGGTACCTTGTTATGGAAGCTGTCTCAAATGGACACAGTTGACAATGTGAAAATAAAATCAAAGTTGGGGGGGGGTGCCTGGATGGCTCGGTGGGTAGAACGGGGGACTCCTGATCTTGGGATTGTAGGTTCGAGCCCCACGTTGGGTGTAGAGGTGACTTAAAAATAAAATGAAATTAAAAGCTCCCATATAAAATTCTGGATTTCTGCTTTTTAAGCTGCTGGGGTATTTAGTCGTTCAGCAAACACTGAGTGTAGTACATGGTGCCACGTGTCCTGTGCTGGGTTTGGAAGATGCCCCATGATTCCTACCTCGGATCCCATGGAAGCAAAGCTAGGGGCTGCTCCCAGAGCCTCGTGGACGTCAATTAAAGACCCAGATCAGCCGGCCTCACACTAGGCAGCATGAGGCCTCCTCGCCTCAGCCCTGCGTTAACAAACTTTTCTCTGGCTGGTGGCATGGGGGACTCCCAGAGAGGGTCCAGGTGTGACGAGATGCGGCCTGCTGTCACTGCCTTTGAGGGGGAGTGGCCTGCATGAGCCCAGGGATGCATGGCAGTCATTTGAGCGGAATGTGCGCCCCTCCCCTGACAACCCGCAGGGATGCAGGCTCCCCCCCAGTCCTGCCACCACTGGAAGTGAGTTCAGCCAACAACAGCCTAAGGGATCTTGGAGGAAGAGTCACCCCTACAGCCCCCAGGTAAGAACCCAGCCCTGCCAATGCCCAATTTCAGCTTCGGGAGACCCCAGCCCAGAATTCGGTTCACAGCACCTTGAGCTCATACATGGCTGCTCTTTTAACTTGCAAGTCTGTTGCACATCCTGGAAAAGAGCCCAGTGTTGCGGGAGCAGCAATGCACCCAGGAAGGTGGGGGCAGAAAACATGAGAACAGAACCTGCGGGCTAGGAGACGAGGCAGCGTCCCCCGTGGAAATAGGATGTGTGGGTGAGCGTGACCGCTCCATTCAGCCTGCTTGCAATGCTGTTCATGAGCGTGTCCGCCGGTTTCCTTTATTCACTGACATCAGGGTTTCTCAACTCAAGCTCAACTGCTATGTGGGGACAGACATCACTTTGCCACAGGAAGCCGTGCATTGTAGGATGTCTAGCTGCTTCTTCCCAGAAGATGCCAGTAGCACCCTTCCCCGGGTGTGACAACTAGACATGTCTCCAGACACTCCCGAGTGTCTTTGATTGGGGTGGGGTGGGGGCAGTCAAACCATCCTTGACTGAGAGCCAGTGATTTCCTGACCCTTCTTGGCCCAGAGTGGACCATCCTTATCCCAAGGCATAAACTAAGTGACCGTCAACGAAGAGGCAAACTTAGGGGCTCGCCCCTCTCTGCCTCAGAGTGGACGACTCCTACCTCTGACAGCTTCCAGTCCACTGGTACGTCCTCTTGAATCATTCCTGAGTTTTCTGTTATCAGGGCAGCCCTCTGCCTGCCTGTGGGAGTGAAGTCCCCAGAAATGAGGCACAGACGGTTCCAAGGAGGTGGAGAATGTTCCAGAGGTCATCACTGCAACTTCCTAGAAGGACTTGTGTGTGTGTGTGTGTGTGTTTGTGTGCACGCACCATGTGGGTCTGTGTGCACGTGCATGTAGGTGTGTGTGTGTACCTGTCCTTGCATGTGTGTGCACACACAAGTGTGTGCATGCCGTGTACATATGCACCGTGTATACCTCTGCATGTGTGCACATGTGTGTATATGAGCACACATGTGTGATGACCACTGAAAACCAGCTCCTCCTCCTCACCCCTAAATGACAAAGACCAGTGCTATGTGGGTCGATGCATATGGTAAATGTTCCCAGCATCCCGCATGCCAACACCCACCTGGTCTCATCGAACCACTCTAGGTGGGGCCTGCCTCTGGACACGCGTGCTAAGGACTCTCCAGATGCACAGCCCCAGGTCTGGCCCTGCCCCTCACTCTACTCTGTGCTCCAGGTGGCTGACTCTAGGGACCGTCTACCCTCACTCCAGGGGTGTCTGGCCACTGGGGACACGATACCAGATTGCAGGGCAGCGGAGGGACAAGTGGGGCGTCGACGGGTCTCCGTGCAGCAGCAGGTGCAACCCTGCGTCAGGACAGTCTGCCCCCAAGGCTCCAGGTCTCACCAGGCTCCAACAACAGTGCTTTCCCCACCCCTTCAGGCCTGGGGGTAAAAGCTAGTCCCCCCATGCCTCAACCTGCCTGCACCTCTATGAACAGTCCTTCCCGTTGCAAACTATTTTCCATTAACCTTGCAGTGTGCTTTTTGTCTGCCGTTGCCCCCCGGTGGGGAGGCTTGGATGCCTTCCGTCCGTGGCCCATCGCTTCTCTGGTTCTCTGTTACTCCTTCCCTCATGGCGGTGATGTTGACTCTGTTGTCCACGATGACAAAGAACTTCTACCTATCCCTCAACGACAGCAGATCTCATCATGTCTCCCCCGTTGCTTGGGGCTGGCCTTCGTGTCACCATAGAATCTGCATTGTAACAGATCATACACTGTTCCTTGGCATTTTAGGAACACACTTAGGGCCATCTCTTGACTAAGTTTAGTGAACCATTACAGATAAATATAATTCACTAGAACCCAAACAGAAGGAAATACCATGACACGTGTCTCTCAGGCTAAAGAAAGAGTTTGGTGCATGCACTTTCTTTGGTAGGTGGTCACACAGCCCTCACTTTACCGTGAGAAAAATTTGCATCGTCCCCACCATTTAGTAGCAACGATTTCAAGCGAATAGTGACAATGTAACACGTATCCCTCAGTCACTTTCAACCGCCGTCCACGCACAGCTAACCTCGCTCAGTCTATCCCCTTCAATGATTTCATGCTGAAATATTTCAAACCAAAACCCAGATCCTGCACTGTTTCACTTGTGAATACCTCAAGATTTTTTTTAAAGCATGATCATGTTCCCATTATCATATCTAATGAAATTAATAAGTTCCTAATGTAAAAATTTTCCTAATTATCTCAAAGATATTACTCGATGTAATTGGTTTGTTCCCATCAGAATCCACACAAGGCCAACTCACGGCTTTGGCTGTTACATTCTTTTTTTTTGAAATACCAAGTCATTTGTCTTATTAGATTCACGTGCTGGCTTATCAGGTTGTGTCTTCGCATGGTCGGCCGATCAGTCCCTCCGGCCCCGTATCTCCTTCCAGTCAGTTGTTGGAAGTAGAAGGGGGCTTGCAGATGGATTGGGTGGTTTGGACACGAGCATCAGAAGAGCCCTGCTCTGGGTTTCCTATTATATCACGTGCCAAGCCCAGATGGGGTCAGCGTGCACTGAACGGTCTTACGTAAGGATTTCTGGGAGGAGTACTGCGGTCATACATCCGTGTTCCCCATGGGAGTCGGGAGGGCAAGATGAGATATTCTTGTTACAAATGCCGGCTGGCCACCAATTTGCCATGGCTCTGAGAAGAGGTATGCTTCTGGAAAAGGGCAGACATGTGGCTTTTAAACGAGGAGCCGTGCAGGATCCCGGCAGTGGAAGGCAATTCTTCCTGAGATGGGGAATCCATCCTTACTGCCCCACAGGCAAAGGTCTTCCATGCTGTGTATCATGAGGGGTCCCAGCAGCCACCTGCTAGAAACTCTGGGTGCTCCCAGCGTCACTCGGAGCGAGGCTCCCAGGAAGAGGGAGGGTCTCATTCCGGGGAGAAAGTGGCATCTGCCAGGGAGAATGTTGCTGGCCGTCTCCAAGAGGAGATGGTGCAGCTGATGTCTGGGGGGTGGGGGTCAAGAAGGTGCTAAGCATCCCACCATGCGCAGAAGAGTCCCCACAACAAAGGAGGCTCTGGCCCTGGCTCTCCGAAGTGACAGATGGAGAAACCCTGTCCTCAGGCCAAGCCCCCAGCCAGCCGTGTGGATCCGGCACCCGGAAGACATCAGAATTGCCCAGAAAAACTTGCGTGTGCTCCCCTAAGACACTCTATGTGCATCTGCTGCTCTGAGATTACCGCGCTGTGATCCCACGTGTGTGACCGTAGAGAATGTTTATGGTCTCACCTTATCAACTTCCGAGAGGATGCCGGCACAAAGCCAATCTAATTATGGGGGAATCAACCAACGGGAGGGTAGTTCCTGTCCCAGGCCAGGCGAGATGTGATGCAGGGGGGTCGTGGGGGGCCGTGGAGGGCGAGGACACGAGATCCCAGAGACGGGACTCACCAGGCTCTGTGGCTATGCTGCCAACACAAAACCCAACCACGTTCCTTCTGCTGCCTTAACACACTAGAGTCCGTGGGAGCAGGGACCCAGCCTGGCGCTCAGAGCTCTGCTGTGTTTGCGAGAACACCCAACAGCGGACAGCTGACGCTTACTACTGAAATTCCCAGTATCAGCGAGGCCGTCTGCAAAGTGTTTTTTCCATGCACCATTTAAAAAAACAAACAAAAGTCCCTTCCCAGGTCACCAGGGAAAGTGCACATTGAAAGAGCATTGCACGGTCACTATCTACCTATCAAAATGGCCAAAATCCAAAACACAGATGCCACCAGATGCTGGAAAGGGTGTGGAGTAGTGGGAACCCTCACTCGCCGCTGGTGGCAATGCAGAACGGCACAACCACTCTGCCAGACGGCTTGGCAGCGTCCCACAAGACTAAACATTCTCTCACTGTACGATCCAGCCACCACCCTCCTCGGTATTTCCCCGAAGAAGCTGAAGCTCACGTCTGCGTAAAAACCTGAGCACAGATGTTGATAGCAGCTTTCTTTCTAACTGCTCAAAGTTGGAAGCCACCAAGATGTCCTTCAGTAGGTGGATAGAGAAACTGAGACGGATCCAGACCAGGGACCATGACTCATCGCTAAAAAGAAACGAGGAATGCAGCCACGAAAAGACACGGAGGAACCTTAAATGCACATCACTAAGTGAAGGAAGCCAGTCTGGAGAGACTGTGTACGTGTGATTCCAACTCCGTGACATTCTGGAAAAGGCACAGCTGTGGAGACTGTAGGACGATCAGTGGTTGCCAGGAGTGAGGAAGAGGGAGGAAGGCAGAGGCAGAGCTCAGAGGATCTTTAGGAAACAGCATGATACCATAAGGATGGATACATGTCATGATACGCTTGTCTGGACCCACAGAATGTGCGTCACCAAGAGCTACCCATCCTGTCACCCGTGGACTGTGGGGGGTAATGAGTCAGAGCAGTTTCATCAGTTGGAACAAGCGTCCCAGCTGGTGGGGATGCTGGTCCTGGTGGACCCTGTGCAGCGCGGGGCGGGGGTGGGGTGGGGGAGGTGGTAATTTACACACCTTCCTTTCAATTCTTTTGTAAACCTAAAAGCGCTCTCAGACATTATCATCTTAAAACACAATAAAGGCTTTGTAACCATTTGGTTGAGTGGGGTCCAGGACTATACTCCCTTTTAAACAGGTGAGAAAAAAGAGATACAGAGCCGCAGAGAAACGAGCTCGGGATCACGCAGGGATCAAAGCCGCGGAGGGAGCGCGTCTGATCCCAGCGGGCGGGCTCCAGGGTGAGAACCACCAGATTGTCCTGCCCCTTGGGGAAGGGGCTGGTGATCCATTGAGGAAGTGTTGGCTTGGAAGCATAGTCCCTGATGCCATACTTTTCCCCTGGTGGTAGGCAAAACTGTCTGGGGATCACACGCACACACGCACACGTGCACACACACACCGCTTTGAACTAGACTGCGCGTCTGTCAAGACCCAGTGTGGAAGGATGTATTAATAATAAAATCCAAGAAGGGCAAAAGAGCCCATCCAGCAAGTGTGTCAGGACTCCTTAAGTAACTCCTTGCAAATGTCTGAAGTTTCCTTGAACCTCGCTGGCGGGGCACGGAGGCGCTCGGGCAGGGGCAAGGCGGCGGTGCAGCAGGTCCATCAATATTTCATGAGGCTGACCTACTAACTCGCCCCCGTGGGAGTCCACATCTCCCCACAGCTTCGCCTTCCCCAGCAACGCGGTGAAGCCTCCTTCCTACTGGCCGGCCCAGGATGACCCAGAACGCTAAGCCTCCCATGCCCAGGCAGCATCGCCTCCTGGCCACTGTCTTGACCGCCCCCCTCCAGCACCCTGGGGATTCATCTTCCTTTGGCTCTTCTGTAGGGTGCAATGTGGGACACGGCGCTCTTGAATCCCCGCACATGCTCGTCCACATTCCCTTCTGCGCCGCAGAAGAGGCTCTCCTCTGAGCAGGAGGGCCTCCAAGAGGGGGTACGGGCTGCGATCTCTCTAGCTTGCCAGGAGGTCAGGCATGTAGAGGGGGCGTTGAAAGCATGTGTTTTGGGCTCAGCAGCCTGGGTTTGAATCCTGTCTCTGGCCCTTCCTAGATGCTCTCTACCCTTATTTATTCAAGCCCTGCACGGTCCGTTTGCCCACGAGCTCCCATTCACCTATTTCTTGACCTCATTTGCCAACTGTCACTCGCCACAACCCAGCTCTGCCAGGCTCTGGATACTTCTGCCTCTGAGCCTTGTTCTTACTGTTCCCTCCTACTGCATGCCTTTCCTTCCGATGTCCTCATGGCTGCTGTCCCATCCCTTTTTGCTCCATGTCACATCCCTACAGCACGGGACCTGCCATATCTTTTCTATCTCCGAATCCCACTCGATTTTCCCCTGTAGTCTTTATCCCTGCCTGACCTATCTAGTTGTTTACATTTTGTGGTGCGTCTCTCCGACCAGAACGAATGCCTCTTCAGAGCAAGGACTTTGCTCCTTTGTCCCCTGCAGTATTTCCAGGGTCTAGAATAGTGCCCGGGACATGGCAGGTACTCAAAAATATTTACTGAGCAATTTTAATAAATATTTACTTCTCTAGTGATTGCCCGAAGGCTGACGTTGCACTTGGTTTCTGAAATACACAGATAAGACCCTAACTAAGCCTCCCCGGCAGGCAGCTCTTTCCGGGACATTCCACATTTCGGGTGAGCATCTGTTTTCTGCTCTCAGCGAAGTCACCTGCAGATGCTGGTGTGAGGAACTTGTCATCCTGGATCGTGAGCTCTTAAAAGGGAGCACCGTATTTTGTGGTTCCTCCATGATGTCCAACACAGGCCTTGCTGATGCCAATGGAGCCCTACGTGCCGTGGGCAGCCAGGGACCCCGCTGCACTGAGGACATCCCAGCAGCCCCATCTGTTATCACGGGAGGCTTTCCCAGGTCCCAGGGGCTAGCTGTGCTGTTCATCGAGCCCAGGTTCTGCCTTGTGCCCCCAAGGCACTGGGAAGTTGAAGCATTTGCAGCTGACAACGGGCAAGACCCGTGGGGGTCCAGAATCTAGGTCTTAATTCCTGCACTGCAAGGAATGACACGTCTCTTGAGAGGACGTGGACAGAAGTCAAAGCCTACATTGACTGTCCTTGACAGAAAACACAGTTTTGGTGTTAGTGATGAGGAAGGCTTTGTGCTGCAAAAAATTAGTGTATGGCATACCTAAGAAAGAAAGAGCTTTCACCATCTCAAAGCACAGGGTGTATGGAGGTCAGCTCCTACGTGGTTGACGTCTCCATGATGCTCTTGGGTTTTGTCTCCTTGTTCCAGGATAACTGCCCCAGGTGCTGGGGTCATATGCTTCAACTACCAGCACAAGCAGGACACAGAAGGACCAAGGCATATGAAGGATGGCTTCGGAAGTCCTTGTCTTGGAGATGCCATAGAAGACTTCTCTTTGTATTCATGGGCCAGAAGACCATCCCAACTGGAACTGGAACTGGAACTGGGAGAAGGACTAGCTGGGAAAAGAAAGTGGGCTCAGACGACCATGATTCCTCCCTAGAGTCAGCATATCTTCCTGAGATCAGTGCGTGTCCTCCTACAAGCTAAGCACGAGCAGACTCCCAGTCGCGGTGAAGGAAGGGAGATCACTCCTGGGCTCTGGGGAGTCCGCCTCATCAGTACCCAGATGGGCTCCTCCCCTTCAAGCTACAACAACTGCCACCGTGGACAGAAGGGAAGGACCATCTTACGCCCCACTCCTCAAGCAAGGGCGTTCTCATGTTCATGGGGTGCTTTGGGCTCGGGTCTCATGAGCAGTGGTGACCACCAGCATTTGTCGTCTGGACAAGTGGGCAGTTTCATTTACAGCCTAAGCCCAGATATGCATAGAGACCCGGCATGTCACCTACAGGGAACTCTGCTGCTGCCACATGGGCCCATTCTGTAAGAAACAAAAGAAAAGGAGAGCAAGGAAACCCAGCTTCCCCAAAGCCTGCTTCAGAAGGAAGCATCAGCCTGACACCCCACCGTGCCTTTCTTACTGCAAGATTGCAACAAGTAGGCTTGTTTCCTCCCAGCTGACAAATTACTGTTTGTAGCCTCCTTTCGGATGAATTCTGCCCTGCAGTTTGTCCTCCAGCACTGGAGGGATGATCTTGGCGGAAAAGAAGGTGAACCAGAAAAGAAAGGAAGGCTATCTGGGGCCATAACTGACACTGTGTCCATGAGCTATGTACGTCGCAGCAGCAGTGGAAGGGCTCTCTGCAGAAAAGCCACGTTGGACGAGGGACAGCTCCTGTGGCCCACACATGTCACGCGGCAGCACTGAAGTCCTGGGGAGAAGGCTGTGCCACCCCAGAGACCTTGAGCATTATAAAGGCGTACTGGGATAGTACAGTGCCCCACATAGTCCCCCATTATTTCCAAAAGGTCCCTGATACCAAGGATACAGCTGACCTTGACTAACATGCCTCTTCCATCCTAACTACAGAACACCACCGTTAACTACCATGTGCCCTGGCCACGGCAGTGAGTCATAACCCAAACTTGGCCAATCAGAGTTTTTCATAGATTTTTCTGAAAGGGTAACAAGAAAGAAGTTCCCTTTCCAAGGCTCATCAAATTGGGGGTTGTGGGTCTGACACCGTTGGGGGCATCTGGTCTACCTGGTGGAAATCTTCCAAGAAACAGTGAAAGACGCAGAATTCTGATGACACCATTCGAACCCCTTCGTCCAGCTCCATTCGAATCTGGCATCACCTCCAGATTCCTTGGCTAGGAGAGTGAATCAGTTTCCTTCTTTAAAAAATGGTGGCAAAATGCACATCACAACATTTGCCAGCAGAAGCATTTAAAGCGCACATTTCAGCTGCACTGAGCCCATTCACGGGGCTGTGCAGTCGACGCCACCTTCATCTCCAGCACTTTCTGGTCTTCAGGAACTGAGACTCTGTCCCCATTCAAAAACAACTCCATCCTCCCCCTCCCCCAGCCTCTGGCACCCACCATTCCACTTCCGACCTCAATGAACGTGACTCCTCTGGGTGCTTCGCCTAAGGGGAATCACACAGTATTTGTCCTTCTGCCCCTGGCTTCTTTCACTTTGTAGGATGTCCTCAAGGTCATCCATGCTTATAGCAGGTGTCGGGTTCCCCTTCCCTTTCAAGGCTGAATAATATTCCGGTGTTTGGCTCTATTACATTTTGTTCATTCACACTGATGGGCAGGCTTTCGTGGTCTCCACCTTCTCACTACCGTGAATGATGCTTCTGAGAATATCGGTGCACAGATATTTCTTTGAATCCCAGCTTTCAATTATTTTGTCTATATCACAGGAGCAGGATTTCCTTTTGTTTTTGTTTGAACAGCTCGGGTTGGGTCCTGCTGCCTGAGACCAAGAATGCCCTGTGGAGTAATACCAACGGTGCCCTGGCATCAGCAGCAGGGAGGGTAACAGCAGCAACCCAACCAGAGATGCGGCCCGGCTTGCCTTTAACAGAGCTCAGGAATCACTTTAGATCGACATCAGATACGTCAGACCTCCGCCGATTTCTCCTAAGCAGAAGCGTGTTTCCAAAACCGCAGGAACTGTTCTGACATTTCTGTTTGCCAATGAAACGAGCAACAAGGTATCACCACGTAGATGTATGAGTGCACAAGAGAATAGAGGAAGGTTCGTTATCCAAACATCGGACACACAAAGGATTCAAACTTCAGGGCCTCTGCATGTGCTGGTCCTCTTTTCTAGAATGCTTCCTCACTCCGATCTTTCTGGGATCGGCTTATTCTGGTCATCTGAGTCTCCCAGCGGTCACCCCTGATGACCCTTGTTAGCTTCCTCCCAGCACGGGTTACTAACGTTAGACGCCTTATTCATGTCTTTGTTTCTTTTTTAGAGTGTGTCTTCCCAGTCGAATATAAGCAATGAGAACAGGGACCTCATTTGTCTCCTTCATGACTCTATTTTCCCAGTTAAAATGGGCATTCGATCAGGACTCGCAGAAGGTGTGAAGGGGCATTCAGCGTGGGAGTAGACACTGTGCTAAGCATTGTTAAGTATCACACATGAACTGTTGAATTCCCCATGACCAGGATACATTGCAGCTCCCAGCCCAGGGAAGGTGGCAGAGACGGCCCTGCAGACATTAAGGGTTTGGGGGACAGAAGGGTGAAACAGCGTGGGTGTCAATGTGTAGGAGACCACAGAGCGGTCAGTGGTCCTTGAAGGCTGCTCTGAGGTGCTCTAAGGCTCCCTAAACCCTCTTGGCAATGTCCATGAGGTCACTCCTCCCCCGGCTACGTTCCTCTGTGAGGTCAGAGGTTCAGCCCCAAAACATCCCATCAGCTTGAATGCAGAAGTGGGTGGGAGGAACGAGGTGCCTTTGAACATAGCAGCTTTGCAAACATGGAAGGCCGTGAAACTTCTCACTGAATTCGCTGTAATACTGTGAAATAGTTACTTCTCACAAGATATGTTATTTTGTTAACACGCAACAGGCATATATGGATATGTTGAATAACAAATTATTTTTACTGGTTATTATAAAGTCCATTTAAAAAAAAAAAACTCCAGGTTTTATTTTGAATGCTGTGAGTATTGATGTATGGGACCCACATAAGAAACTGCTTTTTGGGGGGTTCTGAATGATTTTTAAGAGTGTAAGGTGGGTGCCTGGGTGGCTCAGTCGTTTGGCAACTGCCTCCAGCTTAGGTCATGATCTCTGGGTCCTGGATCGAGCCCCGCATTGGCCTCCCTGCTATGCAGGGAGTCTACTCCTCCTTCTCCCTCTGTCCCTCCCCACTGTTCATGTTCTCTCTCTCTCTCCCTCTCTTTCTTTATATAAAATCTTAAAAAAAAAAAAAGAGTATAAAGGGGTCCTGACACCCAGGAGGTCGAGAACAGGGGTGTGAGCCTCTAGTAACAACAGAGGTGTCCTGCGGTCTTAGTGCCACATGCAAGGAAGCAGGACAAATGAATGGATGAAGCAAGGGAGAGGCACTCAGAGACCACAGACGAAGATGGTCTGCGGATGAAACCTAACTGCGGCACGTTTCTGCACCTGAGGTCCAACAGAAAATGGGCACGAAGATATAGATAAATGGAAAAACGACACAAGCAGGCAGCATTAACCAGGGGCTCCAACAGAAAGGAACTGGCCACAGAGCACTGCACGGCAGCAAGAAGACAGCTCTGCCCCGGGGATGGTGAGCAATCTGGAAAGTTCTCATGGAGGAAGGCCACGTTTGGGGCTGATCTTGTGCCGGTCAGATCTAGAAACTGATTGCTCTTCCCAAAGCCGAGCTGCGGGGCTCCTGCAAGACCTGCCGACATCCAGGGGTGGAACCTGAGCTTGTCGGATGGGCTCCCCACTTGCCGGGTGCATCGCTAATTGCTGTGACAAGCTGTTACAAGAACGGGCATGAAACCGCTACTGGGAGCGTGCACCCTGGCGTTCTTGAGAGCGCGTGGGGCTCAGAGCCCCTCCCTCATTGTCTGACCATGTGTCAAATCCGTGCGTCCCCGCAGTGTGGGTCTGGAAACAGTCTCCACAGTGCACACAGCACACAGCTCCTATATGATCGGGAAACCACTGATCTGTGTCCTAGCTATAGGTCAGAGCAAGGACTCAGTCCTCCGTGAATTATTGATGCCGCTGCCCTTACCTTTCTGGGGAGCCTCAGGCAGGTACGATCCTGGGCTCTAGCCTATAAGGGATTGGGATTTAAAGCTGGCTTTGCCGCTCATCAGCTGTGCAACCTTGGGCAGGTGGCTCAGCCTCTCCGAGTGTGTGTGTCCGACTCTGGCTGCCTCACAGAAGGAACACAGGGACCGATGGAAGCAGCTGGCTGGCAGGCTGGATGGTGTCAAGTAACTGGGAGCTCCTGCCTTTGCTGTCCATACAAGGATCACAATAGCAGGGGCCCCCTACATAAAGACTCAGTTTAGAGGTCACCCCAATTCCTGCCTTCAGGGTCCAACCCCTGCGCATCAAGAACCGAGTTCCACTTATGATGAAGACCCAGGGCGTACTTCAATGGGACTACACCTGAGGAGCGTATTTCCTTTAGCAGGAGAATGACCTCCCTCTGCAGAGAGGGGGGCAAGTGTGGAACCAGATCGCCTGGGCTCAAACCCTGGCTGTACTCCCTGAGACCTTTCTGCAGACAGGAGCTGGAGCAGGGGTGAGGGCACAGGGTGCTGGGGGTTGGGGCGGGGGGGACAGGACAGGAGCCAAGCAGCCAGCCACGCCTGCCTCTGAGTGCTCAGTGGGTCCACCCAAAGCTATTCCAAGTCACCCTGCCCAGTGGGAGGGGTCTTTGAGGACATGGTCAGGCATTACTGCAGGTGACAATGACATGCTAACTCTCCCCCCATCACCACCAGGTAGTGGGCGGTGGTCCTTCCTCCGGGGAAACAGAATCGTGGGCTCTAATCGGACAGAGCTGTGCCTCTGGGCCCGGAAACCAAATGGATCCTGTCATTGGACGGAACAGGTGTCAGTCATCTTAGCTGCACCAATGAGCAACAAGCGGGAGGTGATGGGGGCAGGCACCCGCAGGAACTCGGGGGAAGGGGGAGACCACCGAGGTAGGGCCAGGCCTGCCGGGGGCAGGAAAGTTCCAGAGGCCACAGCGGACGCTCAACGTGCCTACCCGACTGCCAACCCCCCATTCTCCCTTACTAGGGGTCCCTAATTTTGTGCAAACTTCAGTGACCAATTCCTCCCAGGGAGGTGGGCCCTCCTCCCCCAGCGCTGGAGGAAGGGATGGTGCGGAGCTGTTGTGCACCTGCGAGCCCCCTTCCCTCTCCGGTGACTGGTTTAGAAACAGGGGTGCAGTTTTGGCCAGCGACCGGGAGGCCTGCTCTGCAGGGGCACGTGAATTCTGGAAACAATTTCTTCACCCTCGAGAGTCGGGATGCGTTTTTCCTTGAGACCAGGCACGTGTCCTGTGAAGAACCTATGCACGGGGCCCCAGCAGCCGCTGCGGAGGCTGAGGGGCCAGATTCGAGCAAAAGGCTACCGCGTCAGGGTGGAAAAGGTAGAGCCCCCATGCGGGACTTGAACTGACAACCCTGAGATCAAGACCTATGCTGAGAGCAAGAGCTGGACCCTTCAGTGACGGAGCCACCCAGGCACCCCGAGAACCGCGTCCTTGAGAGCACCAGTGAGCCCTGAGCTGAGCAAGCCCCAGGGCACCACACCCTCACACCGCTGGCTCCCTGAGATAATAAACCCACCGGCTGTCAAAGCACTCGTGTTCCCTTTTCTCCTTCCTTTGGCTGGGCGCATGCCACTAGCGAATCTTGCTATCCTCACTAAGGCTTCCCCAACCTCCCTAAAGCGGTGTTCTAAAATCCCGCTGTCCCGTTGATCTGTGCAGAAGAGAAAACCTGTGTGGCCCCCTGGCCAAGAAGATGCATGGAAATCTATGGTAATACACGCTCTTTTAAGATTTAATTGATTTAAATTAAATCCACTAGCAACACACGGCATATCTGGTCGTGAACATTCCAGTGTGTAAGCACCCAGATGAGAGACGACGGATTCCCCGTTCACGCTTCTGTTCCTCTGCACTTTGTTTGTTCTTGCTAATGACACTGTGGGTTTGGCGAGGCCGGGATTATGATACGGCAATGACCGGTGAACAAAATGAAGTTCTACCAGCCACAGAGAGGAAAAATGGGCAGAGATAATGTTTATCACACCAAGCCCAATGCCCTGCCTGGTCCCGGGGAGCTTATGAGAGTAGAGGGGACCAGCCTTATCACACAAGTGCTTGGCAAGCTTTAAGTACCAGGTGTCATAATCGCCCAGCTATGCAACGAAGAGGAGGAGAGGAGAACGAAGGAAAAGAAAAATATTCACCTTCTCCGTATCAGGGAAATGAACAAGAGAACAAATGCGAGGTACCCCTTGTCACCCTTCAAACAAGGAAACACTGAACTCGAGGGCTGGTGAAGGTACAAGATAACAGGAGGGCTGTTCCCTGGCTGCACGCCAGAGTTGAGGGTAAGGGGAAGCTGGCTGGGTTACGTGGGGAAGCCACAACAGAGGGTTTGTTACAAATAAAAACGCTCTGCCCTACGACGAGGTGAGTTTACTTCCCAGGATTTCATGCAGAGAGAAACTCTGAGCGCAGGGATGCGTGCATGAACGGGCCGCTGCTGCACAGATGGTGACGATCAGGGTGGGGTCACATCTGGTTTTCCCAGGACAGCCTCATTTACACATGCTGTTGCGGAGAAATTATTACTAAAACGTTCTTTCACTCAGAGAAATGCCCCATTTGGACAATAAAACACCAGTTTCTCAAGAGAAGAGCAGAATACCTATAGTGTATCCATGGGATGGGTTCTCTGCCCCAGTTAGAGACCCCGAGAGGTCAGTACAGTGTAACACGGAGGGTTCTCCGGGACAGGCTGATGGGGAGGAAAGTCAAGTAAGGCCAAGGGACTGGCAAGACTGTGTCTGGAAGAACAGAACTAATACTGAAACATTTGATGTACAATCCACACATCACATGTAACAAAATATATACCGCATTCTGCTCTCAGCACACAAGACTTTTCCAAATTCTGTAAATACGGGAATACGCGTCACCCTTCCCGGAAAGCTCCCACACAACAGACGGGGAGATGGGGGCTCAGACGATCACACAGTGTGTAGGTCGTTAAGCTGGAATTCAAACCAGACAGTCTTCTGCTTCTGGTTTCTGGAATCCCAGGAATGTGTGGTGTATGCATGCACATGTGGGAGCCTGCGCACACACACACAGACACCCCAACGGTGACTTCGAGGGTGTGACAGAGGGGATTTTTTTTTCTTTTTTGGGAAAAAGGAAAGAAAATTATATGTAACATTTTGAGAAATTTACAACAGTTACCCTCACCACTTCTGCATCATTAAAAGGTAACAATATATCTAGTTTAAGTGGCTTGAAAGGGGAGGTGGGCTTCAGCCATGGTTCCTACAGACTCGACTCTGGTTCTGCTCACCAGGGGGCTGTGTCCCTCCGAATTCCATCTCTTTCCTGAGCGCCGAGACCCAGCGCTTTACTATGTAAAGTTCCAACATGCAGAGAGAACTTAAGAAACGTACAGGTTTTTTCTGGTCTCTTGAAATGGGAAGGTGGAGACTGCCTACAGGGTGGTCTTGGAGCCCCCTCCACGCGGACACCATCTCCACCTTCCTGTCTCTTCCTCTCTGTCTGAGCCACAATTGGCCAGACTTGTGGGTTAATTGCAAAACAACCCCAGACCAAAATGAAAGGTTCTCGTAATCTATGCCCAGGTGCTTTCCATTTCAATCTCATTAATAGTCATCACATTATTTCATTTTCTGCACAAATAAATCAGTGGCCCAGAAATAGAAGCATTATCCACCAAGGGCCCAGAAAGGGCAGGGCTGAGCCTGAGAACTTTCAATGTACATTTGTTTGTGCCACATAAGATGTCGATTCTAATAAAGGAGAGAAGGCTGGAGCTCAGCCATGCTTTCCCCCAAGGGTGAGGACTTCTGGTACCTGAATTTCAACGTCCCTTGCTGAAACTTTCAATGCCGTGTAATCCTAGGGTCGCTGGCTTACAGGTTTATTCTGGTCTTGGAGGCTAAGCTCATTTGGTCACTGACATGCCCTCTTTTGTATCTGTTGGAGACGTTCCTCCCTGGCATTGCACGAAGCTTTGCATAAATAGCTCAGTCCCAAGAAATAAACTCCACCCCTGGCTCATCTAGACTCCTAGGTCTGAGTTGCATTTCCAAAGGCTGCATTCCCCAAAGGAAGGATGCTGCTGCCTTCCAAACACGAAAACTTTTATCAGTAGAACTTCCGCCGTGCCTCCATGAAACTCTTCTCTCCAGATTTTACTATGTAAAGTTCCAACGTGCAGAGAACTTAAAAGAATTGCACAGTCAGCACTCGTCTACCCACTGCTTAGTTTCTACCACCAACAGCTCACCATGTCTCATATTTCCTCACCCACCGGTCCATCTATCCATCCCTCGCCACCCACTGATCACGCTTACTTGGGGATGCATTTCAAAGTAATGCACGACGTTTATAGTGCAACATCCTAAACACGGACTCATGTGAATTCAGTCTTTGTTTGGTTTTTCTTTCTTTTGAGCCAAAATGTATACATGATGAAATGTACAAATCGTGGCAGTAACATTCTTACTCACCTATGCAGCTTTAACCTGATCA
The DNA here is from genome assembly GCF_010015895.1 of Lontra canadensis. Classification (NCBI taxonomy): domain Eukaryota; kingdom Metazoa; phylum Chordata; class Mammalia; order Carnivora; family Mustelidae; genus Lontra; species Lontra canadensis. The sequence continues at coordinate 214,611 of NW_022631176.1, read as the reverse complement.
GGGTCCAGAACGTGGCCAGCAAGTCCCTTCAAGCCACCTGCCCAGTAATCCACCACACCCCTCTACATCCAGCCAGAGTTCTGACATTTTTCCCCACCATATGCTAGGTCACTGGTTACAGAACGGTTTATACATGGCATCATAGGCGACATCGTCTTTGTGTGTGACATCTTTCACTGGGCGTAATGTCTTTGAGATTCCTCCACGTGGCTGCGGGAACACGTACAGGGTCCACCCCTTTTCATGGCTGGGTAGGGTCTGATCGTATGAAAATACCACTCTTCATTTTTTTCATTCTGTTGAGAGATACCTTTGCTATCTCTGGGTTTGGACTACAGTGAATAAAGCTGTGATGAACATTTCAAACACATCTTTTGGGGAATATCTTGGTATCCACAAAGAGATCGGAGATGTCCTTGTTTTTAAAATATAGCAATTAAATATGCTTTCAACTACAAAAGAAACCGAATCAAAGGAGAGCATCGTTGCTCTCTGCTGTTGACTCCGCTCCTTAGTGATCCAGGAACGGGGTGCATTCAGTGCTTGTGTTTGACCATTCTCGATGCCTTGTGCACTCTGGCTTGAATACTCACGCTCACAAAAAAGCTGCCACAGCTCCCGATATATCCTTCTGTTATCCTGGGCATCAGGGGCACAGAACTAGCAGTGCAGGAGAGCTATCTGGTTATGTCTCTCTCCTTACGGATTTCCCAGATGGCACCGATATATTCCAGTGACCAGAAATGGACTATGTGGCTTCCACTCCCATGCAAGGGAAAGTATGTTTGGTAACGGCTGTTGGTTAGCTAATGAAGTCTGCCGTGAACATTTACTCGATTTTAACAAAGCACTTGCGCAGCAGGCTAGGGATCAAGTTACACACATGCTGAGACGTATATAGCTTTATATTAGAAGTGCCCAAACTCTGTCTTCGCCCTGTAGACACTCGGCAAAGTTGTCCTATTCAAGTAGTTTGTTATTATCTTGTGTTTTATTCTGACAGGATTCGCCGACGGTCTGTCCACTCTGTGTTCCCTAGCATGTGACATCTGCTGTGTCCATTATTACATCCCCAGTGCCCGGCACAACTCATAAATACTTGTGTGTTTGCCGCGTGTGATAATCGCACAAGGGCCCACACGACCACGAATGCCTCGTCTTCCCAAGAAAGGCGGAAAGAGTCCCAGTTCTTGCATTTCATAATTGCTACTTCCTGCTTTTCACATCATTCTCCCTCCTGCGAATAATCCAACACACTGACCTCTTCTTCTGCGTGAAGACTTTGTACCTTTGGAAATCCCGAGAACAATCTCTGTTGTTGTATTCACCTGTCAGGGTCTTCCAGACGTGTGATCCTCAAAACAAGACAAGACCATGCAGTAAGTGTAGGGAGGTCATGTCTGGCCATGGATGAAGGACTCTCTCTCCGTGACTCAGTTTCCTTGTCTCGGAGTGGAGAGAGTAAGGGGCCTCTGTTGTAGCATCGGTGGGAAGATGGCACAAGCACGCATCAGTAAGGAGCCGAGAACACGGCACGGGCTTCATGACTGCTCGTTCAGCATAAATTGAAATGAATTTTCCCCCGTGATTCCCACTTTGATGTCTTCTGAAATATCCAATTATAAAATTCGTTCATAAACATTTCCAGCGCCTGGTTTCCGGGCTTGATCGGGCTGTTCTCTCCTGCATTAATGGCGTCCCACCCCTCGATCCTGGAAAGAACTGGGATTTGTCTCCCCTGCGTGTCAGACCGCTCCCCCTTGGTCTTTATTCTGCCTGGGAAGCATCTGAGCCTGAAAACATCAGGAAAACCAAAGCTACACTAGATCACCCAAAGGCAACACCGCCTTCACCGTCTCTCCTGCTGCAAGGGTCAGCGAGGCTTGGATGCCACCCCTCCGAGTGGCTTTATCTCCATTCCCTTCCCGTCGCGGGCAAGGAAGACGGCTGAGCGATTCTGTGTCCTAGCCTGTCCCCCGCTGGTCATTGTGCATGTGTTGGCTTTGCCAAAGGGAGGCAAGACAATGTCTGCAGATATTTGTTCTGTTAAAGGAAAAATCCTCCCAGCCCCTAGATGGTTCTACAGAGAAAAGAAATGTCTGCAGGGCCCACATCTCATCTTAATACCCCCTTCTCTCTGCCAATCAGCCCTGCCCTTCCTCTCTGAGGAGCAAAATTTCCATTATAATTGGAGATGTCCTGGTTGCACCAGAGAAAGTCAGGATGCTTCCCTTTCCCTTCACCCGGGACTCCCTGCATGCTAACGAGGTAAAAATATTGACCAAGATGTCAGAGCCCCAGAGCTGAGAGTCTCTTCCGGAAGGTTCCGTGGTGGCTTTGCAGAAAGCAGTTACTATACCCTGTTTTTTCCCCTCCCTGACAAATGCAGAGGAAAAGGAAACAAAATATGTAATGAGATTATATCTGAATGTGTGACTCCAAGGCGTTTGAATTCCTGGTGTGGCCTGTTTTTGACCTTTCGCCTGTTTGGGAGCTGGGAGCAGGGGTAGGGGCGGGGGAGGCTATTCTATCCTCACTCCTCCCACTATTCCCCTCCACCTCCAGGACATTTCCACCTGCTGTTCCCTCAGCCCCCAACAGTGTCCGGCCCTGAACACATGGCTGACGCCCTCCCTGCAAACAGGTGCAGAGCCGAGCCATCCCCGGGAGCCCACCCGGATAACAGCACCAGCGCTGCTCACCTCCGCCTGCCTCTGGGACCCTTGGTCTCTCCCAGCACCTCTCACTCCCCACTCATCTTCTATCTGGTGAAAAACCCCTCCCAGGGGAGGGCCGGGCACAAGGAGCTGCTTTATTAACCCCTGCTGGGTGTACACAAGGAGGTCTGGGGGTGGGGTGGGGTGTGAGTGCCTCCTGCACAGGCATGATGGGCAGGTGCACCCCTCAGCCCTGGGGGAACTGCAGGAAGCCCTGGGCCCAAATGCCACGGCCAGGCCTGCAGGTACACAGTGTTCAGGGTGCATGAGGGAGGGGCGCTTCAGCAGGACCCGGAAGGGAGCAGCCGTAGCCGGCAGACACGCAACCTGGAAGTGTTGGAATGCCGAGCGGCCACAGAAGGGTCGGCGGGCACAGAGCCTAAATGCCAGGCCTTCCCCGGTCTGGAGGGGGGAGGGGAAGGGGCAGCAAGCGTGGTGCGCACTGACCATTCCCTGTGCCAGGCGCCAGGCGGGGACGCCCCTCTGCGTGCTCCCCCCCAAACCTTGGCATCAGAGGGGCGGGCTGGGGTCCTCAATCCCACCCGGGGCAGGCCTCCAGCACACGCAGGATCATGCTGGCTCCCTCCCCAAGCTGGCAGCTCAGTGGGAACTGTGGTTTTCCGATGGAAGAACTGAAGCCAGAGAGCCTCGTGTCCGTTGCCAACGGACTCTGGTGGTGCAGAAAATGCACAGCGAGCCTTCTGGACGACAGGCTACCAAACTTGCAGGTGTGGGGGGAACGGGGAGGGGTGGGCGGTAAGCATGGCCAGTCCGGGAGACAGCCTGAAAAACAGGAGCCTGGGAGAAAGAGACGGGCCGATGACCAGTGAATCTTCTTATTTATTTATCTGAAAGCAAACGGGAGGCCTCCCTTGCAGCCAAGCACGTCTGCCTCTGGGTGCACAGCCAACTCGGAAGGTGTTCCCTCCACCCAGCAGGCTTTCCCAGCACTGTTCTGTCCGCTGGAGATGTAAAGGCTTTTATGGGGTGGCTGTTCTCGGGCACGTCAACCAAGAGGGATCGCAGATTTCAAAGAAAGAGGAAGTTGCCACATAATATATATAAATACCCCAAACAAGCAGAAACCCTGACGCAGGCCCCTGACCACCGTCAGCCTGGAGAGCAGCCCAGAAGCAGCGTCTGAGCCCGGCTTCCAGGCAGGGCGGCTGGCTGGGGCTCGGCCCTTGCCGGGCTCCCTCTGAAGCCTCCCTCCGTGCCCTCCTCCATTCTTCTCTCCTCATGGGGGTAACTGCCTGACTCTTTCCCTGAGTTCTGGTTGCACAGGAATTCAATTTCCAAAAAATCGAAAGTTGAACACTTAAGATTCATGCACGTTTCTCTATGTGCGTCGTATGAAATAAGCACGTGGAGAGAATTTTAGGAAGAAAGCAAGGCCCACATCAGGAATTGAGAGGCTGGTGTTTCTGCTGGGAATAATTTGCATAGGAAGGTCTTGGGACAGACACCTGTTCACAAAGAAGACAAACGTCCACAATCTCCCATCAGGCTCTGTCCAAGGACCCCGAAGAGTGTGCTCATGCAAAACCACCTGAGAAGGGGTGAGCCAACCGATCAGACAGATGGGAAGGGAGGTCAGCGTTGCTCTCAGGTGGCCTTGGAGGAGGACGTGATGTGCCCTCCACGCTCACGCTCAGAAACTGGTAGCTGGGGTGGCACATGGACAAAGGGGGGGGGAACAAAGGGGGAAAACTAAGGGCAGCGGCTCTGAAGGAGGAAATTCAGGAACAAGGGAGAGCTTGAGAGGGGAAGGGGGGTAGTTAAAAGGGAATTCGACACCAGGATGTCCTCAGGGGGTTCAGAGCCCGACCTTGCTCTTCAGAGGCTGGGGGGTGAGACAGAACATTCCTGCTTCAAGGAAAGAGGCCTTGGAGCGCCCATCCCATCCTTTGCCACCTCTGCAGCTGAGGACCGATGGTCAGAAACCCCCATCTCGAGGTTCATGAGGGCAGTCACTCTAAGACAAAGCGGGGCAGTCAGGGGGGCCCCAGGAAGCCTGAATGAACAGTGCTGCCCCCCCACCCCCCAGTCACCTTCAGCAAGGACCCGGAGAGCAGACGAGATGCCAGCACCTGATCTACTGGACTGCTGAGAGCTGGCTGGGGATTTTCACCGTCTCCACAGACAGCTTCCTCATCCCACTTTACAGAACAAGCCTCAGCCTCCCTGCCCCTGAGCCATTTCTTACCATCCACACGTAGGATCTCTACAGAGCAACTCAGTCTCAGGAACCTCTCTCTCCTTCAAAGAAACGCTTCGAGGACAGTTTGCTTACTTCACCCAGGACCTGGCAGGACGAGAGTTTTTCACACCTTTCAAAACGTATAAAACGTTTAAACAGGGTGATTCCTTAGGGTGACTGGCTGAGCTGGAGGCCTGGGAAAGAAACACACGGTGGCTCCGAGTCACATCCGTGAGAGACGGGGGCCTTTCCGGTGTCTCACTGACGTTTCTGGAGCTTTTTGGAAAAGACAATCCAAGGAAATGAGGCACACAGACGACACCTTGGGAGAAATCCTGTCCTCTGGATTCTCATCAGAAAGACAAAGCTGCAGGGACCGTTTGGTCTCGGGAAGAGAAACAGCCTGTGCCAGTATTAGCACACAGCCTTCTCCCCTCTCTCCGTCCGCCAGCCTCATTATCACATTCCTCTCCAGTGTGGTCCAGTGTTTCTCGTGTGCAATTAGGTCGCCCGGTGAAGTAGGGAGTAACGGAACACAAAATAAAAGAGGGTGGGGTGCCCTGGACTGGCTGGGAATTTTTTTACTTGTAAGCATCAGAAGCTCAATGCAGACTGACCTAAGAAAAAAATAAAACAGCAAAAGCAGGAAAGCAAAGGTGCTTCAGGCTCATCCTGGGGTCCCTTGGGCCATCAGTATAAGGACTCCTCTCTCCCTCTTGCTCTGGCTTAGGACATGTATACCTTTCGGGGGCAAACACGGTGGCCAGTGGGAATGAGATGTGTCAAAGGGCTGATTCTCTGTCACCCGGTGGCAGGGACAGCAGTCCCTGAGTCACAGGGAGGGGAAGAGGGTGGGGTCCCAGCTGAAGGCACAGTGTGGAAGCCAGGTGGGCGAGAGCAGCAGACACCCCCAGAACCTACAGCCACAGGTGACGGTACCCCATGGTGGCCTCAGTCATCAGACATCACCTTCCGCGTCCTCCCCAAGCCCCCCGATGCAGTCTCCCTGCTATTTCCAGTAGCGGTCCAGAGCCAGACCATCGTCCAGACGTGATGGTCAGAGCTAGGTTTGAAGGCCAGCTCTGACATTTGCCAGCTGTGTGATCTTGGGCAAGACCCTTAACCTGTCTGCGTCCCTGTTTCCTCATCGGTTCAATGGAGAGAACGACAGAAACTAATTCACAGCAATGGTGAAGGGATCAAGGAAAGGGTATAGAAAGCACGCTGTCCCGTCCTCACCCAGGAAATGTTAGCTATGGCTATTATGGTGGTCCTTTGGTGCACCACGTTAAAATAAAGCCACTGTAAAGGAGATCAGCAACACTGACAGCAAGAGTCAGAAGCTAAGAGTCTGGCCCATTCCCCACTTTATGGGTAGACGTACCACACCCACAGCCATAAACAAATGGTCTGCTGGAAGAAAAACCATGGCTGAACTTGGCAGGAACCAGGTACAGAAGAGGGTCACTAGACTATTCCCATCAAGACCAGAATCCTCCACTTCTTGCCTGCATTCTAAATTCCTTATTGTTTTGAATCAGGAGTGAGAGAATTTTCTTGACTCCAAAAACTGTTCGTCAAACTCTCGTCAGATAAACTCCAAAAGCCTCATGCATAGATAATGCCTCTTCAGATGTGAGAAACTCTGCTGTATTGAGGTCAATGATAGCCTTCAACTTTTCTTCACTTCCTTTAAAAGACATTATTATTTAAAGGTGGGAAGCATCAAAAGTAAGTCCTTGAGAGTTAATGGGACCATCTGGCTTGATGCCATCACTTCTGAGAACCTGAAAAATGAGACACATTTTACCCTTCATGTCTCAACAATGCTTGAGGTAATGGCACTGCTATTATCCCAGCCTCCGACTGACACAGGCTTCTAAAGTGCTCTGCGACTGGTTAAGTGGGAACGAGTGAGACAGAACAAAGCAGATGGAAAGTTCTATGGACGTGTGTTTTCTATTCAAAAGAAGGCAGCCTCTCGGACTAGTGGGGAGCCACCAAACCCTCTACCACAAGTGAGGGATATCTGGATGGGCACCATCCTTTGCTGTATTAGTCAGAGAAACAGAACCAGAGGATAAATATAGATGTGCAAGAAGGGAAGTATTATGGGCACTGGCTCACGTGGTTATGGAGGCTGAGAAAGCCTAGAATCTGCTTCTGCAAGTGGGAGACACAAGAATTCAGTCCAAAGGCCCGAGGGTGGGGTGGGTTTAATTCCTGGAGTCCGAAGGCCACGAACCCAGAGCTCTGATGTTCAAGGGCAGAAGAAGACGGATGAACCAGCTCAAGAAGAGAGAGGGAGAATCCGTACTTCTCCATCTTTTTGTTTTAATTGAGCCCTCGCTGGATTAGATAATACCTAGTCTTATCATGAGGGGTCACCTTCTTTACTCAGGCTACACATTCAATTTCTAATCTCCTCCAGAAACTCCCTACCAGACACCCCCAGAAATAGGGTTTCACCAGTTCTCTGGACATCCCTTAGCCCGAGTCAAGTTGACATGTAAAATTAACCACCACAACTGGTGCCATCAGAGGACGTGATGAGTCACTGTTCTTTTGCCCGAGGGTGACCAGTTGCCACAATATGATGTTGGTTTCCCCATTGAGTTGTCTTGACACCCTTGTTGAAACCCAATGGACTGTAAACCTATGGGTTCATTTCTGGGCTCAATTCTATTCCACTGATCTCTGTAGATGTCCATCTCAGTGCCAGAGTCACTTGGTCTTTGGGTCACAAACTTAATACCCTTTGTAGTAAGTTTTTGAAATCAGGAGGTGTGAGCCCCTCAAATTTGTTCTTCTTCGAGACATCTTTGGTTATTCTGGTTCCCTTGCATTTCCACAAATTTTTTTTTTTTAAAGATTTTATTTCTTTGACAGAGAGAGAGAGAGAGAGACCACCAGTAAGCAGAGAGGCAGGCAGAGAGAGGGGGTAGGAAACAGGCTCTCCACTGAGCAGAGAGCCAGGGAGGGCTCGATCCCAGGACCCTGAGATCATGACCTGAGCGGAAGGCAGAGGCTTAACCCACTGAGCCATCCAGGTGCCCCTCATTTCCACAAATTTTAGCATCAGCTTGAAAATCTCTGCAAAGGTGACATCAGGGATGTTGACAGGGATTGGATTGAGTCTATATATCAATCTGGGGAGTACTGACATCTTATCCATACAAGTCTTCCAGTCCCAGAACATGGAATGTCTTCACATTTACTCAGGATTTCTTGTTTCTCTCTTAATAATCTTTGGCAGGTTTTCAGAGGGCACGCCTTGCCCTTCTTTAAAAAAAAAAACAAATATTCTAGGGCACCTGGGTGACTCAGTCAGTGAAGTGTCTGCCTGTGGCTCTGGTCATGATCCCAGGGTCTTGGAATTGAGCCCCACATTGGGCTCCATGCTCAGCGGGGAGCCTCCTTCTCCTTCTCCCTCTGCTTGCTGCTCCCTACCTGTGCATGCACATGTGCTCTCTCTCTGTCTAATAAATAACTAAAATTTTAAAAAATATCCTTAGGTATTTTATTAATTTTGATGCTATTGTCAAAGCAATTGTTTTCCTTAATTTCATTTACAGATATTCATTGCTAGCATACAGAAATAATTTTTTAGATTGGTGTTTCTTAACTGTTTTACAGGTTCTCATAGTTTTTTTTTTTTTTTGTTTGTTTTTGTTTTTGTTGTTTTTTTTTTTTTGGTATAGATAGCTTTGCTCCTTCCTTTCCAATCTGAATGTGCTTTATTTCTTTCTCCTGCCTAGTTGTCTTGGCTGGCACCTCCACTATGACGTTGAATGGCAATTGTGGGAATGGATATACTTGTCTTGACCTGATCATCCAGATTCTATGTTATGGATCATAGTAAGCAAAGTACAAACAGGTTTCTGCCTTTATAGAGATCATTGTTATGAAAGGGGACTGTTCAACCAAAGTAACACAATGGGCATTAAGGAGGGCACTGGGTGTTATATGCAACTGATGAATTATTGAACACAAGCATCTGAAACTGATGATGTACTTACTACATGTTGGCTACGTGAAGTTAAATTAAAAAAAAACACAACAAATACTTTAGATCTTTATAGAGCTTGTAAAACCTTGAGAGTTAACTCAAAGACCATAAGGATGATAGGGAAAGACTGAGAACCATTGGTCCAGAAGAGTCCATCTGAAACATCCCTTGGAGAGGATTAGTAGAGCCAAAAACTTATTGGCAGGTAGCCAAGAGGAGGACAGCTAGGGTGGGGCTGACTGCAAGGGGAAACCTCAAGGTGACAGCCTGTGACACCAGAACAACCCAAAGTCCTTGAGAAGGAGTCAAGAAAAGGCAGTGCAGGAGACATGATGTCAATAAGTGCTAAGTCTAAAACACAAGAATGAGCTCATGGATGAGGCATGGTGGCCAGGGTCAAGCACACTAGGGCCTGAGTTGGAATAGGAGCAAGTTGGCTACAAGGTGAAAGGGCCCTGAATGACTTGAGGAAAGCTTCTTGAGAACCTGAACCCCAGGGAGGATACCAGGATGCTCACAATTTAAATCTGAGCCAAAGAGAAGCCACTGATGTGTTTAGGAGCTGATCTCCAGCTGACCCTCCCTCAGCTGATGACCATCAACCCACTGACCCTTCTGGGCAGGATGTGCTGCTCTGCACAGGACAAGGTGGGGTGGCTCGAAGCTAACCTCATGGACAGGCTGGCCATTCCAAACTTATGAAGATGCCCAAATTGTTCAACGGGTGCCAAACCCATCAACTTCAAAGTTGTTGCTTTCCAAAAAAAGAATGGAGGCTCCAGGCAACTGAAGACCTTTATCAGTGATAGCAAGTGTCCCCATGCCAGTGTAGCTGGATTTTGTTGAGCACCTTCAAGGGGACAGCACTGCGGTTAGAAGTGTGGTCTCCAGGGCCAGTCAGTGCTAGTCTGGACACCAGCTCCATGCCTCACGGACTGTGGTCTGGAGACCCTTGAAAGTGAGCCTTGGCTTTTCTCATCTGAAAAATGGGTATTTTTTTTAAGATTTTATTTATTCACTTGACAGACAGAGATCACAAGTAGGCAGAGAGGCAGGCAGAGAGAGAGGAGGAAGCAGCCGAGCAGAGAGCCGGATGTGGGGCTTGATCCCAGGAACCTGAGATCATGACCTGAGCCGAAGGCAGAGGCTTTAACCCACTGAGCCACCCAGGTGCCCTGAAAAATGGGTATTTTAACTGGAGGAGTTCATATGGTTGTGAACTCAGCAAAGAAAGATGATGAGAGAAGCCGGCATACCATAACCACTAAAGAAAGGATAATCACGTTATCAGTGTCAGTGTCACGTTATCCCATGAGAAAGGACAGAGACCAGACCTCTTCAACTCAGACTCTGATTCAGCAACTGGGGCTCTGGGAGGTATCTAGGATTGTATCATACAGGACCAGAGCTAGTTCTGAGACCTCTGCTCTCCTGATGTGTCATCAGTGTTCTTCCCACTCCACTCCTTAGGCTTTTTGCTCTGTGGCTGGCTCCCTATTTAGAACTGATCAGTAGGTATGTCCACGCTAAAACCACTGCAGAGACTTTTATAAAGAGAATTGGTGGTGGTCTGCCATTACTCAACGTGACAGCCACAATTTGCTCCATTGTCCTGCCGCCATGGTTCTCCCGGAGCTTACGTGGCCCCCATCTGGGTCCACGGAGACCTGAGGCTGCCTCACAAAGCCATTCTCTCTCACTGGGAAGGGGTGTTCACATTGCCTGGGAAGCCATCAAGGGCGCCCAGAGGGTTTCTCTCTGGGGCAAAGTGAGGGGAAGAAAGCTTACCAGATGCCTCAGATCACTGCAGAGCAAGGCTGGTTCTTAAAGCACAAGCCAGACACAAGCTGGGATCTAGAACCATTCTAGAACCTGAGCTAGTTCTTGAGTCAATACTAAGCTCTTGGCTCAAAAGCCAGTTGCTTCCATGGGTATTCAACGTGGGGAACTGAAGGCTGACCAAGATAAGGTGACAGGAGGATGTCCTTCCTCAAATGACCTCCCGTTAGTCTTGCCCTGAGCCCTCCTGCTTCACACGTAGTCCCCTGCATTGGAACTCAGCTTGAATGGTGTGTTGCAGGAATGAACACCACGAGAACGCTCAAGCCAGACTGGCAGGCGAAGGCCATCAGCCTCTTGAGGTTCATGGCACACATTCAAACACCACGATTTTGGTGGCCTACCAATGGGGACTTCTCGGTTCTTTTGATTGTTTGCTCAAAACACATGGCTCGGAATGCTGCAAAAAATTCCAGGAAGCACGCTATTCCCTTGGTGGCCCTTTCCCAGGGGCTTAATCTTTGAATGCCCCTCCTGGAATGCCTTGGATGTCTGCAAAATGCAGATTTCCCACGTCGTGGTAAACCTTTCATATTTGTTTGGTACCAGCTTGTGTCCCAGGCTGCTCAGCCCACTCGCAGAGACGTCATGGTAGCAGGATAGAGACTCTGCAGCGTCTGTGCCCCAGCAGTTAAGAACCACTGTACACGGTCCATGGTAGGGACCTCGTGTCTCTTGGCTCTTACTCACTGAGTGCCGTGGTCCCAGATACCAGCTCCCTGGATGGGGAACCCAGGAACGTTGCTGTGGGTACAAGCAGCCAGCCCAGAAGTTGCCTTCCTGGCTCTGGACCTTCTGTGTTTCTACACCGTGTTGCACCTGTCCCTCCCCCATTCCGTCAACCTGCTTTAGGCAGTGAGATCCCAGAGCAGAGCAGGAGCTCACAACCCCAGGAGCATGATTGTTCCTGGACGTATTTCCTTTCTTGGATCCACACTAGTACCAGCCGTAAAAGTGCTGAACTGTGTGTGTGTGTGTGCACACACACATGTATGGAAAGTGTCTAAAAATGCATTCTTGATCTTGCAATCATTTTGGCAGGTGTTGTAAATTCTACGTTGTAAAGGCTGCGTGGACAATGAGGCGTCATGCTAGCCAGAATATTCCCTGGACTGCCCAAGGGCTGAGGGGCCCTTCCTGCCAGAGTCTTCCCTCCCACAGGGTAATTCACTCGTCATTGTGTCTTCACAAGTAGGAAGGCTATAAAGAGGCAAGGGAGAAATGAAGAGGGAAGACACGTTGTCAAGGAGACGGAACTCTCCGGGAAGAACGAAGTCTTTTCGAAGTCTTACTGACCCACAGTTTCCGCGAGACAGGGATCTGGAGAGTCCATTAGTCTAAAAGCATGCGAGGGAAGGCGCCTTGTTTGTCGGGAGGGAGGACTCTGCCACTTAGCTTGTAGGTACATGTTGGGTCAATTTCCACCCAATTTATTTTCATCCTAGTGTCCAATTTTGTGGGTTCTCTTAATTGCTTTTCTTAAACTTGAGAAATATGAAATTTCTCCAGATCTTGCTAACTCACCATGGTGTCAGCCTTAGAAATGTGCGGACAGGAATACCCAAATAATGCTGTCACTTCTCAAAGTCAGACTGTATCACCCAGGGCTCCCCAGATGAAGGTGACACGCCTCTTCAAAGCAGGAATACTTTGAGATAAGGCTCTGGGAAGCAAAAACCAGAGGGCGTGTTTACAAATGACTCATCATACAGCCAACCTGCCAATATCCTCATTCCAGAAGGATAGTGGGGTGGAAAGCAACTTTTTAACTCTGTCTCTGTGAATTACGCCATTGTCCCATTCCTGAAATGAAATCAGACCACAGTGCATCAATCTCTGTCCCCTAGTGATGGAGAGGGATCTCTGGGCATCCCCAGGAGAAGCCATTTTTTTTCTTTGACCTGACATCTAGATTCTAACCTTGAAGCGTTAAGTGCCACAAAAATGAGACACAGCTGTCCGCTGTCCTGTTGGATTTAGTGGCACCATCCCCAGGCCCCACCTACTAGATACCAGGAGTATTGCCACAACCCAAAACATCTCCAGACCTTCCAGAATTCCCCTGGGTGTGTGTGTGGGGGGGGCAGAATCCATCCCCCGACCCTGCTGAGATCCACAGCCGTGGAATCAGAGCCTGGACCCCTTTCCCAGTGTCCTCTTCGGTGCCCCAAGTCTTGGCGGACGGTGATTTTAGGAGGGAGAAGAGCGTCTACAGTGAGAAGCCCCTTCTTCTCCCGGCAGGCGGGGCCCAGGAGGGAGACATGGCGGACACGCAGAACAAATGGAAAGTCCTGAGTGCTGCACCACCTGCATGGTCCACGAGCTCCTGGAAAACCTGCAGCAGCCCATTTGCCACCTGCCGCCCATGGCTCTGGTTTCTTGTGGTGGGGGAGGGTTCCTCCCAGCATTTCGCTCTGCCTCCTCTCAGGTTCAAAACTTGGCCAGATCTGTGAGCTGATGAAACCTTTCACACTGAGAAGTTAATGGTGAAATCAGCTTTAAATGTCATTCCCTCAGGGTCTCCGCATCTTAAAGAGGACTGCGGGAGACCAGCGGTGACGTCATCCAGGGGTGTGCTGGGAAGAGATGGACAGCCAGCTTTCGGAATGCTGGGAAACCAAGCACCTGTTCCATGGTGCTTGCGATGTCCAGGGTATAAATGTTCCCAGGATCACTGAGGTTAGGTTGCCACCACGAGGGCTCAGACCCAGGGCTGGGAAGGGACACGGGGCATGTATCATGCACTATCTGCATTATCGGCATACACAGATGTGAAGATTCTCAAGAGCCCAATTATATATCTCTGGGAAGAGAGGCCTTTGATTACTTATGAATTCATAAGTAATTCATAAGTAATCAAATAAAACTTATTTAATGACACTTTCATGGGATTTCCTTCTTAGCAATGGCTGTGTTACATGACCCGTGCAGATGATTCCAGAACAGTTCACCCTGGGTCCTCACAAGCCAGCACACTGGCTCCCGCACGCCATTGCTCTGCACCACAGAAACGTCTAGCAGAGCTTAATGTGGGCTGCTCTGCTCTGAGTGCTTCCTCTCAGTCCTCACAGCAACTGTGAGGGGTAGCGAGGCACGAGGAGGTGGGGAACCCGCCAACATGCTCATGGTTATTAGGTGATGGAGCACAAATATAAGCCTGGGAAACCACATTGTGAGTCCCACGGGCATTATCAGGGATGGAGAGAATTTCCTGGAGGCCTGTGGCTCTCTCAATGAAGACATTATTCCACTCAGTCCTGCAGCTCTTGAGCAAGCATTATTATTTTTCTGCACCCAGACCCTGTTTGCATGCTCATCCATCTATCCATCCATCCATCCATCCATCCATCCATCCATCCTTCCGTCCATCCATCTATCCATCCATCCATCCATCCATCCATCCTTCCGTCCATCCATCCATCCATCCATCCATCCATCCATCCATCCACCCATCTTCCCATCCATCCACCCATCCGTCTGTCCATCCATCCACCCATCCATCCATCCATCCATCCATCTTCCCATCCATCCATCCATCCATCCATCCGTCCGTCTGTCCATCCATCCACCCATCCATCCATCCATCCATCTTCCCATCCATCCATCCATCCATCCTTCCGTCTGTCCATCCATCCATCCATTCATCCACTCATATATCCATACTATGCTGAGCTCCTTCTCTGCATAAGGCTCTGTACTATGTGATGAGAGAACCCTCTGCCAAGAAATAGAGGGTCCTGTCTTCAGGATGCCAAAAGAGGCCACTGTGGGGAACTCGAGACTCTCCTGGGGTGGCCTCATCTCCAGAGTCAGGGGAGTCCCAGGAGGAAGAGGCTTCTATAGGTATGCATGGGGTAGGGTTGAGCCTGAAGAAATGGATGGCTGAGAAAAACAGTCCTCACTTGGGATGAGCCCACTGTAGGCTCAGGGCTTCTGCTAAGGATTTGCAAGTACCCTACTTGGGCTCATGTGCTTGAATGCCCATGTACCCATGAGAAAATCAAGCTCCCTCAAACTAAGCAGAGTATCCTAGTAATACAGCCAGCAAGCCAGAAGCCAGACCAGCAAGCCTTCCCACCCTCTCTCTGGAAACACTGTGCCATTCCCGGCAGGTCTGGATGCAGATGGTGAATGTCACACCAAAGGTCAGGGATGTGCCTGGTAAGGAGGCCGGATTCAGGTTCTGGCTCCAGAATCAGACCAGCTTGGGGGTGGGTGGCTTGTGCTCTGCCCCTCAATGCCTGCACGACCTTGGGCCAGGAGATGCAATGAGTCTCAGTCTTCCCATCTGCAGAGAGGGCACAGGAGGGCGCTCAAAGCCCTAATGAGGTTTCCAGGGGCTCATGCTGGAGAAGACCTCAGCGGGGGGCACAGGGGAGCTCTGCAAATGGCCCCTGCTCTTTGTCAGCATCAGGATGGCAGGTGGGCTAGGAATGGTGACCGTAGAGCCAGCCAGACAGTCACTGACATCCTGGCACCTTGCCTTCCGTTGGTGCAACCGTGGGCAAGCTTCCACACCTGCCTTGTGTCTCTATCTAATACAAGTCATTAGGGCTGTTGATAGGATTACTTGACCTTAATGTTGGACTTGCAGGTGGCACCTGGCAAGCCCTGAGTGCCTCTGCTGCTGACATGATTGCTACCCCATGATGCATCCCATTCCTTGTTCTAGCAGTGGCACACCTGAGAATCTGGATACCCAAAGATAGCAGAAACGATACACACGATCCTGGGTCCACTGGCGGGTCACAGGTGCTCCCTGAATTCAGCCGTCCAGCTTCCATTTATTAAACACCTGCTATGTGTCCGGCTCAATGCTGGGACAGGGGATAGGACTAAACCACACAGGCTCAGTGCCCATCCTCTCTGAGCTGATGCAGAGGATAACACACCCTTTCCACGTGGCTGGGTCCTCTCTGACACGCTATGTGCTGAGCCATGAGGCACACACTTGAACCATTCCTGCTCAGACAGTGTGAACAGAGCCTGCCACAGGCTCATTTTTTCCCATGCGCTCTGGCACCAAAAGGAATGGCATTCTGGAGGCTGTTCAGGGCCATGGTGGTCCTCCTGATTGGAACGACGCATCTGCACCCTAAATGACAATGTGGGGGATGCCTTCGAGCTCCCAGATTCAGCCCTTATGGAGCCCAGGGTGAGCCCTGCCCAACTGCCTGGGCCCTTGCTTACACCTGCCACTCCCTCGCACCTGCACGGTAGCGGGCGGGGACTCCAGATAGAAATCTGTGAACCACTTCTGATGTCTTGTACAAGCCAAGGTGCTCATTACAGTCAATTTTGGCCCAGAAACAGAGAAGAGATCTGGATCCGTCAAGGGAAACAGAGTCGCAGGAGCTGGCATGTATCAGACGGGCCAGCTTCTGCTGTCTGTGAATGCTGCCAGGAAGGTCAAAAGGAGATTTTGTTCAGAGCCTTTCCCACAAGGGGTGACACCTGGCACCACGTCCCCATCACCGAAAGAATCCTTTTCAAGTGTGAAGAACTGTGTTAAGCCCTTCATATATGCTAGTTTTGTCTTCCCGACTTCTACGTGAGAAAGATGTGATGGTTACCCCACCACTCCTGCCATGCAGATGGAGAGACTGACGCACAGCTGGGCTGAGGAACCTCAAGGTCGCACCACAAGTACGTTCGCCGTGCTGGGGTTGGTCCCAGCAAGCCTGGTTCCCGACTCGATGCTCTTAGGCAGGGGTCGGGAAACGTCTCCTACACAGGGCCAGATGGTGAGAATTCAACGTTTCCCCAGCCATACGGTCTCCGCCGCAAGTTCTCGGCTTGGCCCTTGGAGCGCGGAGGCGACCGTAATCCGCACATGACCAACAAGCGTGGCCAAGCGCCAGCAGACTCTGATGCGTGGACACTGAAATTTGAATTTCATCTGATTTTCACTTGTCACAAAAGAGTTCCCTCTTCCAATTTGTTTTCAACCACTTAGACATGTAAACACCATTCTGAGCTCACAGGCTGTACAAAATAAACAAACAAACAAACAAACAAACAAAACCAGGTGGCAGGCCAGATCTGGCCTGGGGTCCGTAGTTTGCCAACCCCTACTCTTAGCCAATATGCTAAGCCACCTGTATCGAGACACTGAATGATTTGGATTTGCTCACAGGGCATTCTCATAGTTCAGTGTTAATGTGATCTCTCTCTTAACTTTTTATTAGGAAAAGTCACACACGCACACAGCAGTGGGGAGAACGGCAGGCTACGTCCCCGGTCCCCACTGTCCGCATCACCCAGCTATAATGGGTGCCATTGTGAGACCTCATAATACAAGCTTCGGGTGCTGGGTAGAGGGGCTTCAATGGGTAGGAGCTCGTGAGTCATCACTGAGTCCGATGGGTGTGCAAATAATTTAGGAGACTCCCATGTCCTTGCCTTGACATTGCAATTTAGAGACAAGAGCCCTCCTGGGGTGTGTGGAGGCTAGGGCATCACGTTACCCACCTCCGGTGAGCTACAAGATGGTACCCAGGTCATCCTGAATGAGGCAGAAGCAGAAGACAGGTGGGAAGCAGGGGTGCCAGGCTGGCTTGGTCTGTGGAACATGTGACTCTTGATCTCGGCATTATGGATTCAAGCCCCCCCGCCACTGGGTCTAGAGATGATTTAAAAACAAAATCTTCCAAAAAGATATAGAAGAGGGGTGAGACACACACTCCATGGTCCAGCCATGGGGTAAAAGGAGAGTCGTGAGAAGGACAGTGACATTTCCGAGTGCTCTTTGGGCCAATGCACAGGATGGAATTCTTCTCTGAAAGACGGCCACCAGGCTTTTCAATCCTGTGTGGATCTTTGCTGGCATCCTCAAGTTAAAGGGAGTGGAAGTAAGTCTTTGCTAGTTTGCCACACAATTCATTTCCTTTAAGAACCGTAAGTGCTCAGGGATTGAAAAAAAAAAAAAAACAATCAGTGTTTTTCAATAAACAGCTGATGGCTAAACTGAGGATGGAAATGCTGTCGTAATCATCCCGAATGAGCATTCATTAAGAATCTATCCGCGTGTGCTACTGTGTGCAGGCTTTAAAGGAAATGATGCATTGACCTACTTTTCTCTGATAGAGATGCCTCACCTGTTTGGGTTACGGTAGAGTTTGCAAACTGAAACGACTTTGAAAACAAGTCCTCATAAACCCCAAGACTTCTGCCCGTAGGATGAAGAAGCTGGAAGACCAAGCAAGACAGTATCTCAGACTGCGCGCCGTCATTTCCTTCCCTGGATGAAACTGACCAGTGGCTGGGGACACACAGTCACACTCAACGTCTGTCCCGGGTGACCAAGACGGGCTTCCTCGCTAGGACCGCCTTCCACACAGCAGGATAGCAGAGATCACATAGAACCTGCCCCAAGTCTGTACCCCTTCTTGGGGTCCCAACACGCGAGGCGTGGCCTTCGTCCCATGAGTGAGTGGGGAGAAGCTTCTAGCCCAGCCTTCATCTCTGAGCTCAGCCATACCCTTAGATTAAGAAGGTTAACAGATTAGATAAGATTAACAGAAGAAGGTGGGGATGACAGTGTGTCGGGTCCAAGAGACCATGGATTGTTGCACTCTGTTGTGACCATGAAACGGACATGCTGAAGCTAGCGTGCTGGCCCCAGGGGGTGGCTGACACTTATAGTGTTTCTTCCACTGGCGCACGAGGGAGGCTAGTGAAGGTAAGCGGTGCCATCAGCAGAATGTCCAGCCCAGGCAGGCTTCATGGTGGAGAATGTTGTTTTAGGCCACTGCATTTCTTTTTGGGAGGGCGTGGTTTGTTACAGAGCAGTAGCTAGCTGATACACTTCACATGAAATGTCGGCAGCCCATAAGCAGGAAGCTAATTTTGCTGGGGACAAGGATTGTAATATATTCTCCTCCTCCTCCTCCTCCTCCTCCTCTTCCTCCTCCCCCTTCTTCTTCTTCTTCCTCTTCTTCCTCCTCTTCCCCCCCACTCCTCCTCCACCTTCTTCTTCTTCTTCTTGAGAATGTGTCACTAGGAAATGATTTTTTTTTAAATTTTTTATCTAAACTCAATCAGCTAACATATAATACCTCGTTAGTTTCAGAGGTAGTGTTCCTTCGCGGATCGGTTGTGTTTAACACGTAGTGCTATACATTTTCTAAATCAAAGCCAATGTCAAGCTTTATTTTATGTACAGGTCTGACCTATCAGGGTTTATGTGGATAATTGAAATTCTGTCCTATAGATTGTGGAAAAGTATGATAAAACTCCCTGCTTGAGGACTGTAGTTGCAAAAGCAACTATGAAATGTTGCTCAACACTTTTGTCAGAAGAGTTGTCGCCGGGGCCCGCCTCCCACTGCTCAGGAGTTCACCTGTCTGGGGTGAGGCATGGACACTTTTTATTAAGTTCCCGAAGGGACCGTGTAATGACCTAGATCACCCAATGCTAACACTGGAGGAGTTCAAGTACGTGAAGGACCTTCAGCCAATTTTGTGGGTTTTTTCGCCAACACTAAGTGGACCTCAAAGTCACTGTCAATGTCAGAGAAGACAGGAGGTTTTTCCTACAGACTGTGTGATGTCTTTATGATGCTTTTAGGCAGAAGGCAGTGGCAAGCCCCACAAGAAATGCTCTTTTCGTCATCAGTTCTGTCTCAGAAAAGTCTCCCAGCATCATTAAGCCTCTCTCTGTGGCCCAGCTCGCATTCCGCCTGGGACAATTGTGGAGCTGAGAGGATGACTCCCTGACTGCTCTCTCTCTCTCACTCTCTCTCTGGGCCACCAGGAGTGCTCTGCAATCCCTTCCAGAAACTGCAAGGAATGCTACCCGGCCCTAGGAATGCTGAATCCGTATCTCATGGGCACAGACAACACACTTTGCTGTTTTAGTTCCAAGTAGATTAATGAACCGAGAGCCTTTTCTGGGGGCCCTCTGTGGGTCACAGGGAACTCAGAGAAGAACACTGGGCTTATCAGAGACAGGTTCGAAAGGGGAGTGTGCCCTTTGCTGCCTGCCAAGAGGGAGGAGGGTGCTCCGTTGCTAGCTCGCATCCTGTGGTCTAGACTGCTGGGTGGAATTATCTCCTGGATGAGGTTAAAGAGCTAGAGTCACCAGGGGTGGGGGGCAGAGGTTTCCACAGGCTCCTGAGTTCCCTGAATGGTATAGATGTGAAAAGGAAAGGGAGCCACCTTCCTTCCAGATGGATGCCATCATGGTGGCTGGGCGGCACTGGGACCCTGGGCAGGCCATCTAACAGGGTGGCATAAGACCCACCCCATCTGGAAAGATGGGAGTGCCTCAGGGAGGCCTGTATGCAAACCCTGTCTGCCCTCCCTCTGCCTTTGGTCTGCGCTTAGTAACTGCTCAACAGACACTAGTTCCAAAATAAGTACTGGAAAGGGCCACAAACATGTAAATGAAAAAAAAAAAAAAAACCCAAACAAAAAAAAACCCCACAGGATTCGATGCTCTCCCTCTGCATTTTGTGACCTGCTGGATAAAACAGTCTTCAGTGGAGTCACAAGCCCCTCGCTCGTAGAACTTGCCATCTTAAAGCGGATTCACTGTGCACGTGTGTGTTCACAGAGTCGTGTCATCGTCCCCACCGTCTCGTTCCCGAACATTCTCATCACCCCAGGACGTGACCTTGTCCCCATCAGCAGGCCCTCCCCACCCCCCTTCCCAGCACCAGCCACCCACTCGTGGACTTTCTGTGGATTCTGACCATTCTAGACATTTTGTAGAATGGGATTATGTATAAACAGGATGGAAATAAGTTCTGTATGTGGTCTCTGGTGTAGAAGCCTGAGTGATTTTTATCAGAAAAAAAGAGAGAGAGGAGGTAAACTTGCCAGATGCCGGAAAAACGATGCATGGGGTAGGGGAGGGCTGCTGGGAGGTACCCCCGTCCCTTGTCCTCTGGCTGTGTCACCTGCTCCCTCCACCTGCCTGCCACGTGGAATCCCGCAGCGGGCCCCACGGAACTGAACCCCGCCACGTGCTCTCCCCTGCCACTCTGCAGATATGTCGCCTGCTGGCCTTGCCCAACCCCTTTTGAGGCCTCACCCCTGCCCTCCTGCTCGGTGCCAGGAGCACAGACCTTCCCCTGCATTCGAGTGTGTCTGCCAATCGCTCACTCCCAGGAACCCCGTGGCCCTGGGATCCCCGTCACATAACACCAAGCGGCTGTTTGTAAGAAAGGGGCAGATAAATGCAGAGACGTACTCTTTTGCATTTTGTGTAACTTGCCGCCATGCAGCTTTCAACAGACCGCTGCTCAGAGGGGGGCCAGAGTCATCATTCCCGGACTCAGAGCAGGCACGAGGGATGGCACGGAGTGTCCCAGACAGGCCGTATTGTAATCTCCTTGCCCGAGATGTCAGGATTTTCCCCCTTCAGTGAGTGTTCTCACCGGGCATTCTAATTACTATGATGGATATCAAAATATTACCTCTTTGCCACTGGAATCTTACTTAAGAAAATGTGTTAGAAATTAGGAAGGGTTGTTCTGCTCCTTTGCTGTAAGATGAATGTGTCCGTAGGAGGGCGCTGTCTGGCGGTTGGAAGAACAATTCGATGGACCAAGGACATCCTCAGCGTGACCCTTTTCTGGAGGGTGTGTGCCAAAGGCAGCCAGGCTTTTGGGGAACAACTGAGAGAGTTGGAAACACACCTAGGAACAGGGACCACCAGCAAACTGGGAGTCCACAGTCAGTGTGAGTTCCCTCCTGAAGAAGATCAATCAGGCCCGTGGTTCTCAAAGCAAGGTCCCTGGAGATCAGCATCACCTGGGAAGGTCATAAAAATGCAAATTCTCAGGTCCCACTCTAGACTTGCCCCATCAGACACTGCAGAGCGGGGCGTAATAATCCAAGTTTTAACCTTGAGTGGGTTAAGCCCCCCAGGAGATGCTGATTCCCGGCCAAGTTTAGGAATCCTTGCTTTACAGTTTTATAGTAAAATGATTCATCAATGTAAAGAATCAGTGGAAGGATGGGAGACATCAGTCAAGGCTGTTATCAATAGCATCATCGATTTTCAAGATGGCACAGTGTGTTGTGGGTTGGCTGGTGACTCCCAAAGATACGTCCACCTCCCAGAAACTGCGTAGGTGACTTTATTTGGAAGAAGCATCTTTACAGATGTAATTAAGTTAATGCCAAGATGAGATCATCCTGGCTTGTCCAGATGAACCGGAGGGCCATCAGCAATTGTCCTTTAAGAGACACACAGAGGACAGACAAGGAGAGGATGGGGAAGTCATGTGACAGGGAGGCACAGATCAGAGGGCCAGAGGGAAGCAACCACAAGCCAAGGAAAATCTGAAACCGCTAGGAGCTGCAAAAGGCAAAGAACATTTTCCTGAATTGCACCAGCTTCACCGGGACCTTGGGTTCAGGCTTTCAGCCCCAGAACTGGGGAGAAGACATTTCTGACGTTGGAAGCTACATGGTTATAGGGTCTGTTACAGCAGCTCTCAGGAGTGAACACCTGGCCTGACCTTGTACATGCCGGACGGTCCCAGCCACACGACAGGTAAGAATGGTAACACCGTGAGGCACCATTGCAAAATGAAAGGATATAGGGTGAGAAAAATTCTTTTCAAGGGCATGCGCCGAAGGGAGCTTTGCACACCTGCTCCTAGATGAATCAAGGCTCCTACAGATGCGATGTCTGTGCCCACCCCCTCCAAATCCGTATGATTAACCCCAGTGTGCTGATTGCCTTCGAGGAGGCCTTTGGGAGGTGATGACGTCAGAGGGGTGGAGCCCCCATTCATGGGATTAGCGCCCTCATGAAAGAGTCCTCAGGGAGCTTTCTGCCCTTCTAACACGTGAGGACACAGAAAAGAGCCCTGTATGTACTGGGACGTGTGGCTCGCCAGACAGTGAATCTGCAGTCTTCTTGATCTCGGACTTCCAGCCTTCGGTGCTGTGAGAAATTAGTGTCGGTGTTTAAGCAGTCTGTTGGTGCTCTGTTCTAGCAGAGCAAACAGACTAAAACAAGGGTCAAACCTGACACTTCGATGCCTGTGGTCCTCTGCCCCGTGCGGTTCACCATCCGTGGGTCAATCATAGCCTTTCCTAAGTCCAATACAGACATCATCCTTGCTGAAAAGTCACGGCACGGCCGAGACACCCATCATTAACACGAGGAATGTGTTGTCATGAGGACCTGCCTTGACATTATCAAATCTCCTGCCCGCTGCCTCTCTGCACCTGAGTTCTTCCAGACACAGGGAAAGAGCTCTTAACGGTGGCCTTTCCCAAGCCTGGTGACATAAACACGTATTTGATGTAAGATAGGAGACCTCAATCCGCAGCTCCCCGCGGAGTCCGCATCGTAATGGCCTGCTAGGCTCTGGTGAGTCCGGGAACAGCGAACCCTGTTCCCTTTGGCTAACCTACTATTTCCCAAACTTGGGTGGCTGCAGGACCTTTCTTCTTCCCAAGAAAGCCTGCATCCCACCAAGCACAAATGTTAGGTGCCACACAGACAGGGTTAGGCGGGCAGCCCGGACGCTGCACACTTGTCGTCACCTGAGCAGGTGCACGGAGCCACGCACAGCCTTTTCATGTGTATTCTCCCCCAGCGCCGAAATCCGACCTCCACACCAGTGTCATGCATCAGCCCGGAAGCTTTTTAGAAGCCCAGGGTCCCACACTCCTCCCAGACCATCCACATCAAGGGGGCCTGGACACTCCAGGACCTCCCCAGGGGACACACACATGCAAATCTCTCAGGAAATGCCAGGGCTGGTGGAGGATGGGTATTCATCGGCATAACCCCCCCCCCCCCCCCCCCGAACTACCCCAGCCTGTAACCATATCGAGTGTTTCATTTTTAGGGCACTTGGGATCCTGCTTTCTGCATCCAAGCAAACATTTCTGAAATTTCCTAAGTCAATGATGCCAGAAATTGGACTTCAAAGTGTCCTCCTTGACTTTGGCTTCTGCGTCATTCATGTGGGTCAACAGACCCTGGTGGGGTGCTTTCTCCAGCCCAGACGCCGTCTGAACACTTCCTAGTATCACTTCATTCCATCTGCATCACACCCCACGTTCTCGTTCCGTAGACGAGACAGACGCGCACAGAGGTCGAGAGCTAGCCCAAGGTCACACAGCTGGGAAGTGTCGGACTTGGGGCTGCGTGCTGGGTGGCAAGCCCCATGCTAGGCAACGTCCCCTCTCCCTTAATACTTCCCTCACCTTTTAAATCTGTGTGCAAAAGATAACTTTTAAAATTCTTATCTTCAGTACCGATTTCTCTTCCTCACAGCTGTGCCCGGGGCAGGAGCAGGGCTCAGCACCCCCTCCCATTTGTTCAGAAGACAGGAGACAGAGGAGACTGAGACCAGGATCAGGCTCAACCCTGCAGGCTACAACCGGGGACAGTCTGTACTTCCAAACCCCCAAATTCATGCCTTAGTATCTTGGCCAAAGGGACCACACACAGGAATTACAGCATGGAAGGAAACGGCGGTCAGAATTTAAGGGAGGACTTCTCAGCCGGGGGTCAGTTTGTCCCCCCTGGGACTTTTCAATATCTGAAGACATTTCTGGTTATCTCCACACCGTCAGCTGGGGTTCGGGATGCTGCCGGAACTTAGTGGATAGAAGCCAGCAATCCCGCTAAACACACTGCAAGTCACAGGACAGTCCCCGGGGCTAGGAAGCACGTGGTTCCACACGTCAAGAAGAGGAGAAGCCCCGTTTAAACACCGCCCGTGACGCAGGCTATTGCAGATGTAAGCGCGGCAGAGATGCACAGTGGAAGGCGGAGATGGACGAGGCAAGGCTGGCGGGCCAAACCCGGCCTGCCTACAATCCTTGTCAACGACGTCTTCTTGGAATGCCGCCTTCATTCGTTTATGCCATGTGTGGGGGTGGCAGCCTTGTGACAGAGACCTTCTGGCCTGCCAAAGGTAGAAGTATTTGCCATTTGTCCCTTTAAGAAAAAGTTTGCCTCCCAGATTTCAGGGGCCCATCAGAATTTGAACACGTTTCTTTCTAATAGTCAGTTTGCTCTAACGGGGTCTGGGGTACCTCCTGAGATGCGCTCCGCTGTGCGTGGCTCAGCCGTCCTCTGGCTCTTCCATACGTGGTCCTCGCTAGTTCGGAGAAGTGCACTGTCCCCTTACACCTGTCCCTCGCTGCCCTGTGTATTTTCCTTCCAAATTAACAACTGTTGGAAAACCAGCCTGCCAAGACCGGGAGGGAACGGAGAAGCAGGTGATTAACGAGCCATTAGAAGATCCTTTCGCCACTGCCTGAGCTCAACAAGCAAAGAGAAATCAATTAAGCGTCGCAGAAGCTGGTCCTGGGGATGGCAGGGTGCTCAGACGCACGTTCCTCTGCAGTCCGAGTTCACCGGTTGGAAATGACCTGTCCCAACAGCCAGGACAGAGTGGCGAGTCAGCAAGCCGTTCTCTCTCGCTCTCTCTCTCTGCCTGGGTGACCCTCCCTCCTCGGTCACCCGGCAAAAATGAAATGAGTGGCCAGCAGCCATCTGGCCTCCAGCCCATGCACACTCCACGACGGCTTTCCAGAAGCGGGTCCACTTAGAACACGCAACTTTTCAGATCAGCGTTTGCAAACGGCAAGCCTTTCTGGCTTCTGAAATCAGCGGGGTGGCATCTCACAGCCTCTCGGGCAGGTGGGAACGGATCGGTTTGTCTCTGAGAGCAAAAGTAAATAATGCTTTTTGAAACTGTTTCCAGTATGAAAACATATGTATAAGTGTGTAAATGTACACGGGGGTTGCATATGTGTGTGTCCATATACGCACAGTTGCACCCGAAATACAAACATACATATTCAAATGTGAAACAGATCCACACATGCACATGTTTCTGTGTATATAAAAAATGGCTGAGAAACCCTGCTTTAAAAGGTCCCGAGATCGTCTGGGATGCTAGAGCTCTTTTATAAATGGTGGAAACGGCTGGGGCCAGAAGGAAGATGTCAGACAGAAATATTTCCATGCCCTTGAGTCAAGAAACAGAGTCAGCAACTCCTTTGCTCCCCCTAAGAGTCTGAGCTAGCTTCAATTAAGAGGGCGTGTTTGCCTACAAGGGACAAGTTCAATTCTTTGTGTTTCTCAGACCAAAGAAACCCAAGTATTAAAGAGCTAGGAAAAAAACAAACAAACCTGGGGAAATAATGTCTAACAATTTCCACACTTGGCCTTTTGAGTGTTTTTATGCTTTTTTTTAGAGCCATAACTCACATTCTGTTATTTAATATTTTTGCTGATTTTTACGTTTGGTCCTAAGCAGTAATATCGGGGCAACTGCAGATTTTTATGTAATTGTTCTTTTCCTAATGCACCCACAACCAAATACATAATTACATCAATAAAAGGGTTTATGTGCTGTCGAAGACGGGTGGTACATTTGCTGCGTTTTGGGTAATCTTGACCTTGCCTGACTTGCCCCAGCTGTTCTCCCCTGTGACAGGGAGAAGGATCTTTTTAAAATGCAAATTTGATCCTTCCAGGGCTCAGTGGCTTCCAGGTGCTCCTAGCAGAAGGTCAAGCACCCCCAACCCCGCTCCTGCCTCGGTGGGGTCCCTCACAGGGTTCCAGGCAGTGCCTCTACCCGGCCCTCACCCTTGTCACCCCCAGGCTGGTCCTTCTGTCTGGACCGCTGTCTCTCTGCAGTGAACGCCTCACCGGCGCAGCAAGCACACACCTGAACAGGTGTACCAACTCCCGCGGACCGTCATCCCTGCCCTGCTCTGGCTCCCTGTGTGGCCAGACCCCCCACCCCCCCGCACTTTCACCCAAGCAACACCTCGCACAGTTCCCTTTGCACACGGCATCCCAGTCAGTGCTCACGTCCTCGGGGGGCCCCGCAGACCCGTGCCTCTGTCCTCCACTGTCCACAAGGAGCTGGTCCCTGCCCTCCCACCTCACGTTTGTGGGACGAACGACTGGACAGACAGATGGACGGAGAGATGGCCATGTGCACTGTGCAGGTGGAGAAACGGTGGCTGCAGAATGCGGGGGCCTCGAGGTCACAACCCACCACAGCCTCTGACCCTGCTGTCTCGAGCACACCACAGGTGTCTGCGGAAACCTAAAAAGCATTCAGCCACGTGATCCGGGAACGTATTCCAAATAGCCCCAGACCGGCGCTGGGGAAGTCCCTACTTCATCCGCCGATCCCTACGGCCATGTCGGGGACCCCAGTCCGAACCTGACCCTGGGGGCCGAGAGGTTTGGAGGACGGCTCAGAGCCGATTAGTTCCAGTTCACGGAAGAGCGACAATGGGGAAGGAAAGCGGAGGAAAACAAAACTTAGCTCAATTGACTCACAACCAGCTGCTACAATCAGCCTCTGATTAGCCACGAAGATAAAATATAAACTAATTTAATTCAATCATTTAAGCAATAGCCCGAGCCCGCCCAGCCATTATCATCAGAAACTCCAGACCTTTCGCTCTCCGCAAGACATGACAATTGGCGTTTTTATTAAGAATATGAATTTCCTACTGGTGTGCAGAGGAAAATCTCTGGCAGCTGCTGTCCTCCCATTGTTCCCGCACGCCAAGAGCATCTTTTTTAATTTCCCGAACAAAGTGATTAGGGAAGAAACCACCCAAACACACCCGGAGTCTGAGAGGGGCGCGAGTATAAACAGTTCAGGAGGGGGATTTTCCTTCCAAGGGAGCGGTGCCTCTGAGGCTGGTAACCCCCACATGCAGCAAACCTCCCCGTGCCTGGAGGCTGCACAGGGCGGTGGGAACAGGGGACAACACGACCTCTGAGTCCCCATGCACCCAGACCTCGGAGTCTCTGCACGACTTGCGTCCTGCCCCTGCAAGCCGCCTCCTTCTTCGCCGTGTTGAAATCCTAGCTCTCAGCTCTCAGGGGCTGAGAGCTGTCGCCCCACGCTCCAAACATGCACTGGCATCACTGTCCAGGTGGGAGGACATGAGGTCCTTTGGGGGGAACCCAGTTCCCCTCCAGGTCCGGGAGACCCCCATGCTTTGGCATCTCCACACGTACACAGAGCCCCGAATTTCCAAATGAAAAGTTCAAACGCTGGCAACTAGTTTACTAGCAAAACAGAGACTTTATTTATTTTTAAAATTATTTATTTATTTGACAGAGATCACAAGCAGGCAGAGGCAGGCAGAGAGAGAGGGGGAAGCAGGCTCCCTGCTGAGCAGAGAGCCCAATGTGGGACTCGATCCCAGGACCCTGAGATCATGACCTGAGCCGAAGGCAGAGGCTTAACCCACTGAGCCACCCAGGAGCCCCCAAAACAGAGACTTTAGATAAGCTCAACCGAACACGTCTGCAGAGCAAAGGCAGCTGCTGCGGCCGTCTTCCCTCCGGCCACTGGAGGGGTTTGCTGACACGATGGTGCGGTCCAAGGGCCGTGCGGACTCTTGGGCCCGTGGCTCGCAGAGGAAACCCCCTTGTCTCCTCTGTTTCTCTGGTGGTCTCTTTGCACATGATCAACGATTCTCCATTTGACCCAAGGAGTTGCTGCCTCCTTTTTGGGCTCTTTTCCCCCTGGGAACCCCACCACTCTGTCCTGCCCTGACTTTATTTTAGATGTTGGTATTTCATTCATTATGTTTTGTTTTTTTTTTAATTGCTTTCAGTTTTTAAAAAATATTGCATGAAAACATTACCTTTATTATTGGGATTTTTGGAGGCCCCCTTAAGTTTGGGTCTGGCCCTGCTCCTGAGATGGGCCCTCCCTTCTCCGCGACTGGCTCTTGTCCGTGGACCCTTCTTGTCCGGACTCACCTTCCCAGAGCCCCGCTGAGCAGGGGGCAGCAGCCAGCTGGTGGACACACGGTGTCCTGCAGTCCCACTGGCTTGTGCATTCTGTCGGGTTTTGTGGCTCGACAAAGGGCATGCTCAGTGGGGCCGGTGGGGTACCATTTTGCCCTGAGGCCCCTTTCCAATCCTCACAGCAAATCAGGGTAGATTCGTGCTCCACTGCTCATGAGGGCAGCCCTGCATCGGGGTGCGATCGCACGGAAAGCCCCAACAGTCGTCGACTCTGAGACCCCGGAGGACAGGCTGTGTGGGTCTCAGCTGACAGCACCTTGGCGTCCACCCTGCTGCTCATGTACGGAGGCCTTGCAAACATGTGTTCTGGGGATAAGTCAGTGGAGCGCGGTCGGGATGAACAGTACATAGGGGCGGGGTCCCATTCCTGGGGGTTCTAAGGAGGTGCCTGAGTGGGAGATGAGGCATTGGTGCTGTACGGGCATGGCAGGTGTTGGTGGTGCACGATGGAGAAGGCGTACAGAAGCCTGGGGGTGGGGGGAGGCAGGGAGCTGGAAGGTCCCCATGCATCTGTCTTCCTCCTCCCATAACTCCCTCCCTCCTCTGCTGCACTGGATCTCAGAAAGGACCCCTCTCGGCTTACTCTTCACCTGCACCCTCCTTGGCTCCCCCGAAGGCTGCCTGGGGCCCCTCCCAGCTCCCTCATTTCCAGATGCCCTGAGAGCAACCGTGGAGGGCATGGTCCAGTGGGCTGCGCTCCAGAGGCTGGGAGAGGTGGGCTTTCCCTGTGCCTGCAGGTGGCCGCATCGGGCTGTGGGCAGGGCCGAACTTGGGGCACGCAGGTGAGACAGCTGCACCCAAGGCCAACCTTGCTGCACTCGGGCCTGAAGAGGACCCCCCAAACCTGTGGAACAACCGTCCAGGGTGTGGGCTCCCGCACGTACAAGCTGCGCTCTCCAAGGCCAGCAGTGAGGGGGTGAGGGGTCGTGACAAAATGGAAATGGAGAATCATCGACAGGATCAACACACAGGGATGGGGAGTCTGGGGGGGCGTGTATGGCCGGCGTTGCCGACAGATAACTGGGTACTATCTGGGACACTTTCCTTGCCCGTTGGTCGCTTGTAGCAGCCAGGGGGAAGGTCAGCTTTTGGAACAAGCCATGCATACATCGAGGTGGCCAAACACAACACAAGTGGGCTTTCTGCTCATATCACAGCCAAGGCAGGCCCCGTGGCTGGCGGGAGAGTTTTTTGCATGTGGTCATTCAGAGACCCAGGCCTCTGTCCTCCTGGAGCATGCCCACCCCCCAGAGCTGCAGTGTCCCCTTTGTGCAGCCGGCAGGTCAGGGAAGAGAGAGTGGGGACGCACATGGCCTGAGGCGGAGTTTGACGTGTGCCCATCCCATGCCCCCTCACTGTCCAGGGAGCTGGGTGGTGGTCTCTGGGTGGGTGGCCCTCCTGGGGACAGCCTCATACCGAGAAGGAAGCTTGGATTTTTGGTAAAACCCCCTCTGCCGTCATTATAGAAGCTGAGAGGAAGGGGTACTAATTTCTCCTGCTTCTGTGGCCAGTGGATGGGGCCACAGGATACATACAGCTGGGCTCAGTCCCCTGGAAGTGTCCAGAACATCTCTAGGCCAACTTCTGATAAGAGCAAATGTTACGGCTGACACTGGCAAGCCTCCCTCCTCCTGCCTGAGATCAGCCTGGTTCCCAGAGCAGCCGCAGGCAGACCCTGCGCACACACTGACCCGCAGCCTCCACACGGAGGAGTACCCAGTGCGGGCGGCCACCACCCCACACATCGTGCCATGAGAAAACTATCCTAGCACCTGCTGAGACTGCTCTTGTGTTTGGGGGGTGCCGAAAGCGTTCCAAAGAGACACAACCAAGCCAGGACAGTCGGCCCCCTTCCTTCTCCTCCAGGACAAATACCCCTAGGCTCTAATCATGTTTGCAAATAACTGCTTTCTTTGCCAGATGCACACATCCTAGGCCCTTGGACACTTCCATGCATAGCTACGCATTCAGGAACTTGTCTACAGTCCTAGATGAGATAAATGGAAAAAACAAAATGAGGAGAAACAGTAGGGTTCTTCAGCCCTACTATGGGGGTCCTTCAGCAGGACAGCCCCACAGCATTGCTGGGCCCTGGCACATTTTCACCCCCATAAAAGCTCTGCTTCCTGTAAGTTGTTAGCTCTTACCCGTCATCGTACCAACAAGTCTGGGCAAACCAGGAGAAACCACACTAAAGGCACAAGGGAGGACAACGAGTCATCAAACAGGGAGATCTCCAGTGCAATTCCTCCTCTAGGGCTCACTCGGTTGTCTCTTGTAACTTGTCCTTTCCCCTCTGTCACATCTGCTGGGGCCCCCATGACCTGCTTTGCATCCTGCCTTTTACCCACCCTCCCCAGAAGGAATGGTTTAGGATGTTGACGCATGTCAACCAGTTCCGGGGTTCTGCAATACAGAGAATTCTCAGCAGTCTCCCCCCGAATGAAGGACTTTATCTCATGCTCCATGACTACTCGCATGCCCAGTGGTGGCTGTCCATCCACGGTGTGCCAGCCCCTGTGTGAGAGGCTGGGCAGGAAGATGGACAGGAGGACAGGAGCTGGTCCCTGACTGTTGGATATTGCACGGTGGGTAGACTCATAGACTCACAGGGAGGATCTCACGCAAAGTCACAGGCTGAATTCCTGGGGGTCCCATCGAGACCATGCCCACAGAGGGTGGAAAGCCTTCGGAAAATCTGCGGCAAAGCCGTTGACATGTCTGATTCCTGGTGTAGAAAACTCTTCCTGGCTGCCGTGCGGACAAGAGCTTATGGACTGGAGTTGAAGCCAGGGGAATCCAAGGGGAGAAATCCAGTGTGACTCGTGGACTTGGGGCGCAGGCAATGGGGTGGACAGTGGTGCCTTGACTCCATCAGCAGAATGGAGATGGAGAATGCAGCACACACCATTACAGAGTTTTCTCTTTGGGGCGGGTGGGGTGGCAGTGGGAGCCTGTGGGCAACGGGCTAAGGGGTCTGCTTCATCTGTGTGGTCTGAGGTCAACAGAACAGCAGATACCAAAAAGGAAACATCAAAGTTGAGGCTGAATTGACAAGCTCAGAGCTCTGCTCCGCACAGTGGACATAATACACACTTCCCACTGAGGCCTGCTGACTCCCTCAGTCTTCTTGCACACCCCAGCCACAATTATCTTCCTGTGCGTGGAATATGCCAAGTTGTTTCTGCCCCAGGGCCTTTGCTCTGGCTGTTCTCACCAGCTGGTGCACCCTTCCCCCTCGGTCTTCACATAGTTGGATCCCTCAGGTTATTCACATGCTGCTGGAAGGTCATTTGCTCAGGAAGACCCCCCCCCGCATTCTGCTTTCTTTTCTTCTAAACACTGATTGGTATCTGAAATTGTCATGTCTGCATTAGTTTACATATTTCTTGTACTTGTCCTGCTAGGAATGTAAGCTCCAGTGAAGCAGGGTTCATAGATGTGTTATCAGAGCATCTGACACACAGTAGGTGCTCAATGAATGTATGGTAAGCAACAGAGAGGCCCACGCCATTATCACAGACACTTTTCCGTATTTAATTCTGCTCTTATAAACACAGAAGCGAAGCTGAAACAATTTATTCCCAGGGCTCCAAGGAGATTAGACTGTAGAGTGAAGGAGGCTTCCGCCGTCTGCTGAGCACAGAAGCTGGAGCCAGATGCTCAAGCCCAGGCTCTGATTGCCCTTTGATGGTGCACTTGACAGGCAGGGAGACCTCCCGGGTACAGAAGGACGTGTTATCAAACAGCACAGGATTCCCTAACTCAAAAGCCTTTTTAGGAGTGGGTCGCAGACCAGGAACTATCCCTGGAAAATGCAGCTCAGAAATATGAGTCTTGGGAAGTGAACCAAGCAAAAGTAGGAGCTTCCTTTGGGACCTACAGTGGGGGAAGGCAGGCCACCAGCACATCCATTGCCATTGAATGAATTACAAAAAAGTTTCCTCTGGGCAGACACGGGCTTTTGGCTTGGTGAACATTTCAGTGCCCATCATCCCTTCAGCTGAGCCTACTTGAGCAGTGAACAACCTGTGCAACTGTGCCCAGCAGGCCTGGGGTGTGAGGAGGGAGCTCCCTGAAATGAGAGGCAGTGAAAACTCTGATTTTCGGGGGGGTCTCAATGAACAGTCTTCAAGCCAAATCATTTTCCAGACCTCTTTCTTTCTTTGGGGAGGGGATGGCCTAGATAGAATTTTTAAGTAATTCAAAGTGTTTTACAATGGGGCATGTGCTCACGATCAATTGTCTGTAGATCCTGCCACTCCTCTTTGTTAACTGGCTCTTCCCAGGGCACCCTTAGCTCCCTGTCTGGTCTCTTGTGGCCCCTGAATGAAGAGAATCAGGAGGGAAAGAATTTAGAATGCCAATTGCTTCCCCCTCCCACTTCTAATTAACAGCTGCCAGGAGCAAACTTTCTAAGGTAAAACTTTCACACAGAGAAGATAAATGGTTTTTTAATTTGGGTCACAGACGAGGTTACCAATAGAACTATGGTATTGTTATTTCTTTCAAACATGCCTTCATTAATTTATTTAAGAAAATATAGTACAAAGAAGTCAGAGACGCTTGATGAACGTACTTCCTCTCCCCGGCTACTCATTATCCAATTAAGTAACCGACGGCAGGCTGAGCCATCAGAAACCAGGGGCTGTCCCTGGCCTGCTTCCCTCTCTCTCTGGTAAGGTCTCTGTCAACCCAAGGAGATGCTAGGCTGTGAAAAACGCCAGTTGTAAGAGCCCAGGGTGGATTGAAGACCCAGAGCAGAGTTCAGGTAGCTTAGGGACAAGAGTGTCCTTGACCTTCCCCCACAGAGTATGAGCCAAATGAAAACAGCTCCTTCCTGGAGATGAGCTTCAGTTGACCAGTGTCTGCTGTGTTGGTTTGGCCAGCATCCATTCTCTCTTTTTCTGATGATGCCTTTTATTTTCTTTCCAGGCCATTACTGCTCAGTATAGGTTAGCTGGGACTGACCCACCCTATTGTTCTGGGGCTGGGCACAACAGTCAAGCCAGACCAAGACAATACACAGTGACTGCTTCAAGCACAGCCTTGTGACCCAATCTGGGCCACTGAGAACCAGCCCCAGGACTCTGTCTGGAATGATCAGACTTGCCAAGCTGGAAGGAGATAGGCCTGGGTGTGCTGGCATCCACCTGGCTACTGTGTGCACACAGGATGCCTGGGGATGGAAGCCAAGAGAGCAGGACGAGGGCTGAACATAAAGGATGTCCTGTACCAATGACATGGTTGTTGGCCTTGATCCAGCCATGCCTGAAGCTTGATCTTTCCTTGTACTTTTCCATTACACAAATCACTACTTCCTGCTCTTCCCTTTTCCTTAAGACAAAGCTTGATTTTGAGCTTCCACCATCACAACTAAAATAGTCTTGACTGTTTATTAAACCCCAAGCAAATCTCTTCTGAGAAATCCAAATTTGTAAACCAATAATATGGGTCTCGATTACTTCCCAGTCTGCCCTCTCTGAGCTCCAGGACTTCTTATTAACACTCACTGGGTGATATTCAGAGATGCCAATAGTACCTCAGATTCAAGTAAATTTAGAAGAGAATCTTCCCCTTTCCCTCAAAACTTGGTCCTCTATCTGTTATTCTTTATTTTAATTAATGGCACTGTTATCATCTAGGCTGGAGATGTGTGGTCTTCCTCTGTCCCCCCCCATCGCTTTTAACCCCAATATCCTAACACTACCTTTAGTGACCAACATCCCAATCCTGAGAAGCCCATCTCCTAATCCTCCCAAAGGCAGTCTCCTCCTGTCTGCCCCAATAGCACTGACTGGGGCCACCCAGCTGGCCT
This sequence comes from Lontra canadensis, assembly GCF_010015895.1. NCBI lineage: Eukaryota > Metazoa > Chordata > Mammalia > Carnivora > Mustelidae > Lontra > Lontra canadensis. The sequence goes on along the minus strand of NW_022631176.1, from coordinate 180,247 downwards.
CACTGCCCCCATCCCACACCTCCCATCACTCTACAGAGCTATTAGCACGACTTTCACAAAATGCAATTTTAATCACATGATGGTCCCCTGGCCTCCACAGTTGGGTTTAGCCGAGTCTAAGCTGTGATCAGTGGGACGCTAGAAGAAGTGATGATGTATGACTTTTAGAGGATGCTCTTAATTTAGCACTGGGGAGGGGCCTCCTTGGACCAGCCTGCACTGTGGGTATCTCTTCTCCAGTGCCCATCCCTGCTGGCCATCCCCAGAGGGACAGCTTTATGCCATGGCGATGGGCAAAAGTCACAAATGAATTCTCCCAGCCCCTTGTCAGATCCTGCTGTCCTGCAGGTACCAGCATGCCACTGCGTTAGCCCCACGGGAATTTCCTCTCCCTCTCTCCTCCTTTCCACAGGTTGGACTTAGTGAGTGCTACTGGGCCACCTGCCCAACGAGGATGACACTCAAAGATGGCAGAGCAAAGCCTGTGTCCCCAACACAGGGACATGATCGTGCAATCCCACACTGCTCATCCCCTGACAGTAGGTGAGAAAGAAACTAAGAAAATAAATGGATATTGTTCCCTGGGATACATTGTTCCCCTGATGGTAGGTGAGAAAAAAACTAACTAACTAAAATAATAAATGGATACATTGTTCCCCAGATGGTAGGTGAGAAAGAAACTAAGAAAATAAATGGATACATTGGTGTTTTCTTACATATGGTAGGTGGGAGTGTACAAGGGGGTAACCACTTCAGAAAGCTAACAGTGTCTTAAGCAGGGAAAAACAGGCTTCCCTTTAACGGAGCAACTTCCCTTCAAAATGAGTGAGAGCCTACTGCCACGCAGAAACCTGTATGCAAATATTCACAGCAGCTTTGTGCCTAACAGCCCACACCAGAAATAAGCAGCTGGACACACAAGTGTCGTGTATCTATAGATGGGACTCTATCAGCTGTAACAGGAAACAAGGACCGACACATGTAGCAACATGCATGAATCTCAATGAAGAAAAAAAAAAGCTGAGTGCAAGAAGTCATTGGAAAGTATATTACTTGAAAATACATTTACATGAAGTTAAAGAGCAGGCAACCCTAATCGAGGGTGTTAGAAACCAGAACACTGGTTGCTTAGGTGCAGGAGAATACTGGCTGCCCAGGAAGGGCAAGGAGGGGACTTTTGGGGATGAGGAAATCGTGCTGTGTTTTGACAGGGGTGTGGGTCACAAGGGCACATGCATCTATCCGAAGTAATCAAACCATGTCATTAAGATCTGCACATCTGAACGTATGCAAATCACATCAATAAAAACATAGACCAGAAATAGGAAATGTACAAAGAACCAGAATGCGGGTGGATTCCATACAGACAGACTGACAGTGCAGCGGGGCAGAAAAAAAGGGTAATAGTGGGTGTCCACTGTCACATTCTGAGTTCTGACACTAAGGGGTTGGCCCCTGCATGTGCACGTGGCTCGTGGGGGGGCGGCCCCCCTGGTGCACGGCCACTGGCGACCAGCGGAGCCCTCTCTCCCCTGCACTGAGCCACGGCCTCAGCACGCCCCATCCGCACTACACTGCAGCCATCAGGAGACCGGGGCTGCTGTGTTTGCCATCCTGGATGAGAAGCGTGAGCTCACGGAATCCACCTCAGCTGTCTCCCTTTTACCAACACCAGGCACGATGCACATTGCCAACACAGCTGGTGCACGGGCTGGCTTTTACTGGTTCCGCCAAGGAGCCCCGTCCAGTCATCCTGGGCCTGGCGAGACCCCCGCCCCACTGAGCACAGCTGAGTCTCTGGGTTCTTCCCCGGACCCTGCCTGCCTTCTCTTCCTTTCCTTGCCTTTTATCCCCCGGGGCTGGGTGTTCATGACCTGCTTTGTATAAACACTGATAAAATGAAGATTGTGTTTACTCATTACCCACAGACCAAGGTCTTCTGATTCCACTTTGCTGATTAAAATGACAAGACAACAAGACGTGGAAAATCTGCTCCTCGCAATGTAATTAAGGGGCTGATTCACTAGCCAGTTCACAGGATCGCGGCGCGAGAAAGTTACTTTCTCTCACGATGAATGACGAGGGTCCCACATTTCCTACTATGGCTTCCCTGTCATTCTGCGGGACCAGGATGTCACCTCGATGGGTGAGACACACATCATTCGTCCTTGAACCCAAACCGAGGGGCTGAGCCACACAGCATGCAGGCGGCTCGTGTGTTTTCCTGCCTCTTCTTTCTGAAATCGGGCCCTGCCATTCAGGGAGAGAGTCTGGCTGTAGTCCGACAGCAGACCCAGTTAATTGGATTTGACAGCCCTGATTTCTTGACTGAGCAGCGTTTCCCTCCAAGCCATAATCACACACCTAAGACTCATCTCCAGCTTACTCTGAGTACCAAAAGTTCAGGGTTTTCCTGACACTCTGTAGTCACAGGAGAGGAAGGGGAGGGAAGGAAGCATATCACAAAGGAATCTTAGAAAAAAAAAAAAAAAGAACCCCACTACATGGCCTGGAATGTCTGCCTTCCGTGGTTGTCTGGTTATCCGCTTCGCGGGTATGAAGGGAGGGAAATGAGCTTTTCCCACCTGTGCCCCACCTCTGACCCGGCAAGCCTCCCCTCGGGCTCAGTCTGAAGGCTGATTTCAAAGGAGACAGGATCAATCAGCTGCCTTCCTTGGAGGAGCGGGAGACCCCTCACCTCTTGCATCCTCAGGACCCAGCAAGGGCAGGGGACAGCAGCTCTCAGGCACGAGCCAGAAGCCAGGACACTTCAGAACACATTTGCCCAGACCACCTTCCGAATATATCTGCACATTGTTGGTTTCTCATCCTATTTGGGGGTTGGGGCTGCCCAAGGGGAGGAGGGCTAATGAGAGAACCAGTGCCCCAAATCACTCAGGCCATGCTGTCTTTGGGGCAAGCCTGAGAGTCCATCCCCGCCCCCCAACCCCGTTCTCTCCATCCACTTGCTACTTGATCAGAGCGAGATGACACCCGACCGGGTGTGAAATCTGAGATCTGGCTCAGAACCCGGTTCCAGTGTAGGGCTTGGCAAACATCTCTGTGAAGGGCCAGAGGAGACTTGCTTTAGCCCTCGAGGGCCAGGAGGCATGTTTGAGGGTGTTGTGTCGGTCCTCATCTAATAAGAGAGGAAATACATTTCCACCAAGGCTCCCTTGACACTGTTTCGGGTTATACCTGCATCACAGCGATTAGCGGGGTCCCAGCAGGGCCCCCGTGGGGGGGGGGTCTCTGCCGATATTCAAGTCCGTCACAGCCGCGTGGAAGCAGCCAAGGGGTATGAAGGCAGGAATGGGCATGTCCGTACCCCAATAACACTTCATTTATGTTCTTGAGAATGACGAATGCTATGCAATTTTCATGCATCATGAAGTGTTACTCGTCGGATCTTTGAGTTTGTTTAAAAATGTACAAACCATTTGTAGTTCCTGGGCTTTGTGCTGGTAGGTGTCAGGCGGGATTTTGTCCTCAGGGCGTCAGCTGAGGACCCCAGGAGGATGGAAACCCCGGCTGTGGGATTAGCCACTTTTACTTCAAGCCAGTGTCCTGGGGCTGCCAGACTGTCCTGCTGGGTCAGCTAAGGGACCTTCGAGGAAAGGTCACACATGCACTGAGCTCAGCCTGTTCCTAGCTCTCCCCCTGTCTCCACCAGGGAGGTTGGGTGGAGGAGACATGGCTACATTTTTGGGATGCTCCCGGTCAAGGGTGATAACAGCCATGTAGGACCTGCAGTAAGAGTTCTCAGGACAAGAGACTGCTTCCCAACGAGGTCTGCTAAGGGCTCAACTACCACTTTGCTGGGGCTGAGGGAGCATGATAAAAATGTACAAGTCATTTTAGGTGACACTCCCAATAAACAAGAAAGGACCGTCGAGCCTGTAGCCCCCGTCCCAGAAGGAGGAAGGGGTACACGAGGTCCCAGGGGAATGATGCTAAGGTATGGGACCTGACAAGGGCTTTGTGCTGGTAGGTGAACATTCAGTTTCCTGGGACCGCTGGGGGGCACCTGTGCTGTGTTGGGGTGGGGCTCTGTCTTTCTCCCCATATCACTTCCATGTGCCCCTAACGCCTCGGGGATGGGAAATGCCAACAATACTGTCCACCCACCCCTCCCAGATAAAGCACCTCATCCTGGGAAGGAATGTCCAGCTTGAGTATCTCCTCGATGAGAAAAGGGATCTTCTGATAAAGATATGATTGCTCAGCACCTGTCTTTCAAGAATGGGTACCACACTGAATACCAAGACCCAGCGAAGACCCTCGTATAGGGTCTCTTAGACACAGCCGCACCTGCCACACTGCTGATAAATGTGGAAAACTTTCACATTTTTATTTGGTGAGGTGGCTCATATTTAATTCAACCAGATGAATCATTCACTTTTAAAATGAATTCTACAAAAGTCAAAAGGTGAAAGGATTCTGTGCGTCCCATTTTATATTCATTTAGCCCCACGTTTAAAATAGAAAACAGTTTCCTCTTAATCACCTTGACCTAATTTTGATTTTCCACCCGGCGATAAATGTATAGTTCCCCGAAATATCATTTAACCCTGGGAGGAAATGCTTGAAAACCTATTATGGCACGTATCTGTAATGTTTTCCATCCTAAGAGCTCCAGGCTTCCTAAATGAATGTGGGAAGTGTTCAGAAGGCCCTCAGGCATTTTCAATCATCAAAGCAAAGCGGAGACTGGGGGGTAGGGATGGCAAGACGAACAGAGATGGAAGTGGAGGTGGGGAAAGAGGAAGAAGAAGAAAGAATCGGAAGGCACCCAGAAGAAAAGTAATAAGATGCATCTGGTACTTTCAAACAGCAACCTTACTCTTCTTAAGATTTATTTATTTATTTGACAGAGAGAGAGAGCATGAGCAGGAGGGCAGCGAGAGAGAGAGAGAGAGAGAGAGAGAGAGAATCCCAAGCAGACTCTATGCTGAGTGCAGAGCCTGACATGGGGCTCAATCTCAAGACCCTGAGATCACGACCCTGAACAGAAATCAGGCATTGGATGCTTAACCGACCGTGCCCCCCAGGTGTGCCATAAACTTACCAGATTTGATGGAGGTAGTGTGACAGTCCAAAATCCAGAAGCCGGGTCACCAAGGCTGGGCAAAGACCACACCTGAGGTCTGCAAGGTGCCTATTAGGAAGGAGTGGACCATTTTCTCCCCTTCATCAATGTCAGAAGAGTTAAATATCTAGTGCGTTTGCCAAGGTGGGTGTGGTGTACCCTACTCCCATTGGCTTAACCAATCAAGGAATATATTACCTCAAAAGAAGGTAGCTCAGTGGTTTCAGAGCTGGCTACTCCAGACATTTACATCAAGAACTCTACCTCCTTTCTTCTCTCCTACCTGCTACCTCCCCCATTGGCTTTATCCTCAAGCTGCCACACAAACGGCAAACTGAATTCTAGGTGTCACATCAGACGCAATGACAGTCAGAGAAGGAAAGGGAACTTTCAGGTGACACAAACGGTGACCCATGTCCTTTCCTAAATCAATTCATGGTGAGAGGAATGGATTTTCCATGGACCCACTGTGAGAATTTTAAGATATGGCCTCAAATTCCTTGACATTCCTTTTATCAAGAGCCAGGATCTATGTGCCCTCCCCAGAACTTCAACCGATAGGGAACATCAAAAAGGTTGCATATGAGTTCCAAAGCTGGGTCTGAAAAAATCTCTCAGGATGCTTTCTTGGAGGGAAGCCAGTCACCAAGTCAGAAATCTGACAACCCCGAGGTCGCCATATTGGAGAGAGCAGCCGGCCACCGACAGCCCCCTACGTTCTCGGCCGACGGCGCCACCTGACCCCGTGGAGGTCCCAGATCGTTTTAGCCCCAAGCAACATCTCTACAACCTCAGGAGAGACCCCAAGGAAGAACCGTCCTGAAAAGCCCTGTCCCAACAAAATCATGAGCTAAACAAAACTGTTGTCTTAAGCTTCTATGTTTTGGGGTAATTTGTGAACAACAACAGTAGCCAGATAAAGAATCATATCAACCCTGGTGCTGGCAGAGGAATCAACCCTCCGAGGCACATGGATGGGTAAGAAGGGTAAACATACGAACTTGAACTGACTCAGGAATCTCTTAGGATAGAGCAAATGGATGATGTGTAGGCACCCAGCAGTAATTTGTACAACTTTGAAAAATTCTAAGCATTAACCTCCTGGTAGCTAATTTGTGCAAAGCATTAACATGGTTCCTGGCATATAATAAAGCCTTGATAAATGATAGTTATTTCTATTATTATTCTATGTGCAAATGTACTTAAGAGTTTCTCATATACCTTCCCACGGAGTTCTCCAGCAAAATTTGGTTATCTTGTCTACTCCCTTGTTGATCTAGATGGGAAAAAATGCACAGGGGCAAAGACAAATAGATCTTCCTTTCAAATAAAAAGGACCCCCATAGCTAAGTCTCTTTATTGAGTCTTTTGTTTCTCTTTCTCTACCTCCTGACTCACAGTCTGCACATGTTCTCCCTTGCTTTCTTTCCCAACATTCTTACCAGACTCAAGGAGTAAGATGTAGGATCTTGCCATGCTGCTCGGCCCATCTTTCTCGGCTTCCTTTAGATGGCCAAAGACCCCAACCTCCTCCCCTTCTTTCCTTCTTCTTATCTGAAAAGCTCTGAGCCCTGAGTGCTGCCTTGCCGCCCCCATGACATCCACCACCGTCCACGGTCTTCTAAATGCTTCCTAACTTGCTGACATCCAGCGCTTTTCCAACCCCAGAGGGTGGGTTGTTGTAGACTTCTACCAAAAGTGGCTGCAATACGGCTTTGCAGCTCTTCCCACGGACTCACAGCCCCCCTCCTTGATTCTGGCACGCCCAGTGGCTTGCCTTGAACCTGGCGACTTCGACATTTGTTTGCTGGAAGTCCTGAGCTGCCACGTGAAGGAGCCAAGCAAGGATGCTGGAGAGACCACAGGGAGGGAGAGACGCCGGAGGCTGAAAGAGGACGGGAAGAGAGAAGCCCCAGCTGGGAGACCAGACGGAGGGTGAGGCAGGAAAAGCCTGCAGTAGCCCAACCCGAAGCTGTGTGGGGAAGCCCAGCCTCTCCTATACCAGCGGAGCCCAGCGCACCTGCTGAGCCCCAGCAGATCAGCCCAGGGGGTCATGAGCAAACCCAGACTGCCGTGGAGGCCTGGGTTTTGGGGGTGCATATCAGGCAGCAACAGAACTCTTGATCCCACTGCAGTGACTAAAGAATCAACAAGGTCCTGTCTTGCATTTGCCCCTCAGGTTATTATTTTTGCCCACATGGCACGACCTCAGCTCACCGGAACAGCCAGGCGCATGCAGTGGTCACCAATGTTCTCATGTCCATACGCTAAAACTTCTGCACGTGACTTAATACTTTTCTTTATGACAACTGGCCTTATTTCCTAATCGATGTACTAGGAAATGAAACTTTATGTTACTATCAAGAATGGAAAACTTGCCTCACTTGATGGGAATGGGAGGGCAACTCACCACTAAAAATGGAGGATGCTGACCCAGGGACCCCCAACCATGCACGAACCACACTTGGCAACACTGCCTTAAGTCCAGCTGTGGAAACGTCCTGTCCTTCCGTGCTGTGCCTCCTTTCTCTTTCTCAAATCATTTTGGATATTAGACGTGTTGAGAATATGGGAACAAAAGCTCAATTTTTGTTTTAATTTTTTCCTTTGCACCTATCACCATACTTTTAAGCTACTCCATTTTGTGATCTGATAATTGCCCACCTGTAGGGTGGAAAGATCCATTAGGACACTTTCTGTCCATTTTGCTCACTTTCCTACCTGTACCAGGATGGAGAGACCACACTTAGTAGGTGCTTACCACACTAGGTACTGGATGAAGGAATAAATGAATAAATTAATGATTTATGCCTCAAAGCATATAACTCCCCCCGCCAATCAAGAGTAAACTTGTTTGATTATAAAGACTCTCCTGGGAATTTTTTCCCCCATAAATCAATACTTTTTCGCCCAAACCCAAAGTGAAATGCTCACTTCCCTTCATATTTTAGTTGCTAGCGCAATACATTTTTGATGGTGTATTTATTTTCTGCCAAGTAACAATGGGTCTGATGAAAAATGGGCAGGCCTGAACCTTGGAATGTGCGAGAAAGAATAATGCATTGATTAATCAACCTCACAAAATATGCACCCCCCTCTCCTTCAGAGGGTGGCAGGCAGAGACACACACAAACAGAAAGGATGAAGAGAATCAATTTTCTAGGAACTGGAAGGCCAAGGGGGCCGGAGAAAAACCGAAGGCACGATTTTAGCCTTCGATGCCATTTCATTTCTTCTAGCACTTAGTACAGCTGAGCAACAGAGCATGGCTATTCTGTCTTCCTCTGCTGCTCAAGGATAGACCATGGAAGTCTATACACATAACTTTTTTTTTTTCGTGTTTTGTTCCAAAAGGGGGTAACACCTCAGTAGGAAAAAAAAAATCTATGTTCTTAGCAAAAATAAACAGCAAATGACCACAAATCTCGGACACGGGTCTTTCAATGGGGGTTTCACTCTCCCACTAGAAAAACCACAAATGGAAAACTTCAGATCCATTTTTGTTTTCAATAAAAATCTTGTTTAACAGCGTCATGAATATTCATGCTTTCGGCTTACTTCCAAATAAAAACAAGAGAAGCTAAATGAAACAAGGAAAAAAAAGTAGTTCACTCAGCTGCACAAAGGTTTGAAGGACAAGATTTTATGTTTTAAGACATGTGCATCTGTTAAAAAAAAAAAAAAGGAGAAAAAGAAAGAAGAAACTTAGGATAATCAGAGCACGAAAAGTACCAGCAGCCACATCAGCAGTTCTTAAGAATTCAGTGAATCCCTCACTTTCCACATTTGCCTTATCGGAGGACCAATGATGGCATTGTTTATGCGGTATTTCTTTTCGGCGGATGAATTCCATCCAACTGATTTGTAAATAATTTAGCCTCAACTCTTGTCTCTGACACTACTACTTTTATGACCTAATTATAATTTCTTATACATATTAAAGCAAATGATAATTACGAAATGAAAGAAGCGTGCCCAAGCAGTAGCTCAAGTTTGGTATACAGCCAGTGGTCTGCTCACCCTACTTCTGGAACGAATTATCCACCCAAACATTGGGCATTTCATTGGCCTCCATCTTCATGCGGTCATTAATAGCGGGCCCCATCTGCCGAGGGGCTTGGGGACAGAGCTGTGAGAACACAGACTGACTTCAATGGCTCATCCTTCAGTGGAACTCCAACTATAAGAGGAATTGGGCCCACTCTACCATCTATTCTAGACATTGGACACCCAGAAGTGGCGCTGGAGGCCAGGTTCCTGAGTGTCCCACACTATTCAAAATGGTAGCCACATGTGGTTACTTAAGTGAAAATGAATTAAAATTAAATATGATCCCAAATGTAGTGGCCCCCATCTCACCAGCCACATTTCAAGTGATCAATAACCATCCAGCGTGAGGGGTTGCTAAACTGTGCAGGACAAACATGCACAGGTCCTCTCTATCACCTGGCAAAGCTCTACCGGCCAGCTGTGCTCCAGGAAGCATGGTCCATTCCCTCCACACCCCGAAGCTACTTCTAATAATTTGCTTGTGAAATTCAAGGCCCCACATCCTCTACGGGGAGAGGGGGATCCACCCCCAAATCTTCGTAGGCACTGTGAATATCTCCCTGAAGATTCTGGAACCTTCTGAGAGTTAAACTTAATTCCTTTTCCCAGAAGTTGCCTCGTCTTGCTTCTGTGTGTCAAATATACCTTCCCCTCCTGGCAAAGGGTCCGCATGGAACCTTCCCTAGGAAGCAGCAGCCTGATTCACTTTATTCTCACGTGGTAAGACATATGTCAAAAAAAAAAAAAAAGGAAAAGAAAAACCACTGCTCTATTAGTATCTTGTACTCTGAGGGGCACACTGTAATACATACATAGCCAAGCCCTGATAAGACTGCGTCTTCACACGTTACATATTGGAAAACTATTATCACTTCCTCCATAATGGACTGGTGATAACATCAAACAAGAATGAGGTTACATCTTGGCTTCAGTCCAAACGGAGAAGTCATCCTAATAAACTGGAAACAGACCCAGAGCCCAGAGTAATGAGAAGCTCTCTGGTCTGCCTGTTTCTTGTGGAGGAGTCGGTTAACACAATTAACGTGATGAAGCCAAGGACGGAAAGCAGAGCAGCCACAGAAATGCTGAATTTGGGGCTGGGAGTGCAAATGCCTCCAGGGATCAGGAGAGGAATTTAAGTAAGTAAGGAGGCTACGGGGAGGTCCCGGGGGAAAGTGGGGGGCTGTGTTGGAACACGGAACAAAACCCTCCCAGAGCAACCTCGAGTTGTCTCCGAAATCTCGGGAGCAGAAAAACGACCTCAGTTTTCAGATCTTCTGATTTTGTAAAGGGAAAATGGAAAACTGGATTCTTAAATAAAACTTGTTTTTAAAATTCTCTGCATACCCAACAAAACATGTCTGCAAGTCCCCAGACCCTAAGCCATGTACTAAGTAATGGTTTGATGAATTGGTTCATCAAGGAGCAACAAAAAGTGTAATTTCCCGATTAGGTGGATCCCTCGAGGTGTATAGCAGAAACGACCATGAGACTTGCCTTCCCCACCCGGGGGTCCCTTCACAAGGCAACTTGACAGCTCCTCTCCTGCAGAGGTGAGGTCTGTGTCCCCAGCTTAGGATTAGTCACATGCTAATGTCAGGCTGGGGCGCGCTCCCTGGAGCCCAGAGGTGGCCATGTGAACAAGCCCAGGTGGGTCCCCCGGCCCCAAGACCCCATTATCCCAGGCCCCCAGGCAGCCCACTCACAGATGACTGGGGAAGGGGCATTTCAGACAGGAGTGAGCCCAGCCCAGGTCACATAGATTACTGACCCAGGACATCACAAGGTAAGGAAGTTCTTGTGGGTGTAAGCCACTCATTGCTAGGGTGGTTTCTCATGGAAAAGTCTCCCATAGCTCCCATGGCTACTGTCTTAGCTCAGCGTCTGTGTCAACTGGGCTCATGCCCACCTCCATCAGACCCTCGCTCTGTGGCTTTGAAATGGTTCAATGTCTCAAATTCCTCCTCAGTACCATGAATGCAATAATAACAGTAACAATAACAACAATAATAATAATAGTCCTCCTCTAGGGGGTCTTTACAAGGATTTAGTGACATAGGACGGTCCACCTGATGCATGGGACTGGAGCCTGACACACTGTAAATTTCCTGATGAATTGTTCCCCCTAACAATTTTGTTCTCTTCAACCCATTTTTAAAAAGGACCTCCAATCCTTTCTCATCAATAACGATTGGAAAAAGAAAAAAAAAATGAAAGAGATCTTCATTTTACCAACTGTTCTCCCTCAGCAGGCAGCTTCTTCCAGAAATTGGGCACACGCGGGGGGGCTTGTGTTAGGGATTGTGTTTGTATGCTTTTTAGAAAGCAAGAGAAGTAATGACTGGCACCCAGGGGCATGCTGAGCTGGCCCATCCCAGCTCAGGAGCCCACATGGTAAGTGTTCAGGAATTCGATAAGCTAGATGGTCATGTGGATGGAGAGGGTATTTACACCACAGAAACCAGCTGATGCTACAAATAAGGGTTGTCTTTCCCCCTTCCCAGAGAACGGTTATCAGGCATTGATCGGCATCCCTCTGTGTGTGCCTGTTACACACCCAGACAGGTATCAAATGCAGTCCCTTCTTTAGTAAGAATCTGGTGGCACTGGATTCCTTTGTAGGATTACCTCTGATCCCCTCTGGGTAGTCTTAAAGGATTTCAGAGAACTAGAGGTAGAAAGAGCCATATGCTCTCCTAGACATTGGAATTTGACATCCCATATATTCTGCATTCATTTATGTATGTAGCTATGGAACCACTTTTAGAAAAGATTAGTGCCAGCACACCTGGGTGGCTCGGTCAGCTAAGCAACTGCCTTCAGCTCAGGTCATGATCTTAGGGTCCTGGGATCGAGCACCGAGTGGGGCTCCTTGCTCAGCAGGGAGCCTGCTTCTTCCTCTGCCTCTCCCCTGCTTCTGCTCTCTTTCTCTTAAATAAATAAAAGTGAAATCTTAAAAAAGAAAGCAGTAGTGAGAATAGTCCCAAGAGGCAAACTGGGAAGGAAGTATCATTTTGATTTTAAGGACATTTCTTGGGGGAAGAAGCAAGATGGCAGAGGAGTAGCAGACTGAGATGGCATCGGATCCCAGGAGTTCAGCTAGAGAGTTACCAAACCACCCCAACACCTGCAAACTCAACAGGAGATCCAAGGGAAGAGCAGCAGTTCTAGGAACAGAAAAGCGACCACTTTCTGGAAGGCAGGACATGCGGAGACGTGAATCCGAAGTGACGGGAAGACCATGGGGGGAGGGCCGGCTTCCAGCAAGCAGTGCAGCAGCAGAGCACAAAATCGGAACTTTAGAAGTCGGCTCCATAGAGGGACGTCGCTCCAGAGGCTGAGCTGGGGTGGAGCCTTTGCGAGGACAGTGTGGTCTCAGGTCCCACGGGGTCACAGAAAGACCAGGGGTTTCTGAGTGGCAGAGCTCCCAGGCATCGGACTGGGGAAGTGGGTGACAGAGACGGAGCAGAGGAGTGAGCTCCCAGCTCGGGGGGACCTTAACCCATGATCCGTGGCACAGCTGGGACACTGGTCTTCCAGCAGGGACCCTGCAAGTGACGCATACGCAGAGACTCACCTTCCTTCCTTGAGGCAGGAATCTGCTGGGTTTGAAGACTCCAAACAGGGCCATGCACCAGAGACAGAAACGCTTGGTCATAGGCTGGGTGAGCTCAGAGCACAGCCGGAGACCAGGGAGCTGGGAGGGACTGACGGCTTTTCTCTGAGGGCGCACTGAGAAGGGCCCCAAGATCTCTGCTCAGCTGGGCGGAGACTGGGCAGCCGCCATCTTCATTCCCGTCCTCCGGGGCTCTACGGAAAGCGCTCAGGGAACAAAGGCTCCAGCGCAACCAGTAGCAGATGACTTAGCCCGGCCCCTGGCAAGGGCGGTGCAATTCCACCTCGGGCAAAGACACTTGAGAATCATGGCAACAGGCCCCTCCCCCAGAAGATCAACAAGAACATTCAGCCAAGACCAAGCTCACGGATCTAGGAGAACAGCCGAGCTCCAAAGATAGGGGAAAACAATGCAAGGAATTCGTGGCTTTTTTTCCCCATGATCCTTCAGTCTTTCAAAATTAAATTTTTTAGAATTTTATTTTTTTTCTTGTTCTATTTAACTTTCCCTCTTTCCTCTTTTAACATTTTTAACTATTCTATCTTAACAATACCTTTCTTAAAAAATTTTTTACAAATTTTCATTGTTATAGTCATATTTTATCCCTTCATTGTAGTCAACCTTATTTTTTGTATACATATAGGTTTATTTTCCTTTAAAATTTTGGGATACAATTTCTTCTAATAGATCAAAATATACCCTAAATCTAGAACATGGCTTTGTTCTAGTCTCCAGCCCGATCACATTCTCTCCTCTTTTTTATTTTTCCAACCAAATTATCTTATCAATTCCTTTTTTAGAATCTTTTTAAAATTTTCATCTTTACAATCATATTCCATCCCTTCATCATGTTTACCCTTATTTTGTATATATATAGGTTTTTCTTTCTTTAACATTTTGAGAGGTAGTTTCTTTTAAGAGATGAGAATACCCTCAAAATCAAGTGCGTGGCTCTGTTCTATTCACCAGTCTAATATATATAATTTGTTTTATAATTTTTATTTTTTCTTCCTTTCTTCTCCCCCCAGTTTTGGGTCTCCTCTGATTTGGTTAACACATATTTTTCTGGAGTCTTTGCCATCCTTTTAGTATTTTATTCTCTCATTCATATATTCTTATCTGGATAAAATGACAAGGTGGAAAACTCACCCCAAAAAACCAAAAAACAAAAAACAAACAAACAAAAAAAACCAAGAGGCAGTACCAACGGCGAGGGACCTAATCAATACAGACATTGGCAATATGTCAGAACTAGAGTTCAGAATGACAATTCTCAGGGTGCTAGCTGGGCTTGAAAAAGGCATGGAAGATATTAGAGAATCCCTTTCTGGAGAAATAAAATCCTTTTCTGGAGAAATAAAAGAACTAAAATCTAACCAAGTTGAAATCAAAAAAGCTATTAATGAGGTGCAACCAAAAATGGAGACTCTTACTGCTAGGAGAAATGAGGCAGAAGAAAAAATTAGTGATACAGAAGACCAAATGATGGAGAATAAAGAAGCTGAGCAAAAGAGAGACAAACAACGATGGGACCACAAGGGGAGAATTCGAGAGAGAAGTGATACCATAAGACGAAACAATATTAGGATAATTAGGATCCCAAAAGAAGAAGAAAGAGAGAGAGGGCAGAAGTTATATTGGAGCAAATTATAATAGAGAATTTCCCTAACGTGGCAAAGGGAACAAGCATCAAAATCCAGGAAGCACAGAGAACACCCCTCAAAATCATTAAAAATAGGTCCACACCCTGTCATCAAATAGTAAAACTTACAAGTCTTAGTGACAAAGAGAAAATCCTGAAAGCAGCTCAGGACAAGACGTTTGTAACATACAATGGTAGAAATATTAGATTGTCAGCAGACTTATCCACAGAGCCCTGGGAGGCCAGAAAGAACTGTCATGATATATTCAGAGCACTAAATGAGAAAAACATGCAGCCAAGAGTACTATATCCAACTAGGCTATCAGTGCAAATAGAAGGAGAGATTAAAAAGCTTCCAGGACAAACAAAAATTAAAAGAATTTGCAAACACCAAACCAGCCCTACAGGAAATATTGAAAGGGGTCCTTTAAGCAAAGAGAGAACCTAAAAGTAGTAGATCAGAAGGGGACAGAGACAATATACAGTTACAGTCACTAGATTCATATTTGTCAATAGTTATCCTGGATGTAAATGGGCTAAATACCCCAATCAAAAGACACAGGGTATCAGAATGGATAAAAAAACAAGACCCATCAATATGCTGTCTATAAGAAACTCATATTAGACCCAAAGACACCTCCAGATTTAAAGTGAGGTGGTGGAAAACAATTTACCATGCTAATGGACATCAAAAGAAAGCTGAGGTGGCAATTCTTACATTAGATAAATTAGATTTTAAGCCAAAGATTATAATAAGAGATGAGGAAGGACACTATGTCATACTTAAAGCATCTGTCCAACAAGAAGTTCTAACAGTTTTAAATATCTATGCCCCTAACATGGTGGCAGCAGCCAACTATATAAACCAATGAATAACAAAATCAAAGTAACACATCGACAATAATATAATAACAGTAGGGGACTTTAACACCCCTCTCGCTGAAATGGACAGATCATCCAAGCAAAAGATCAACCAGGAAAAAGAGGCCTTAAATGACACACTGGACCAGATGGACATCACAGATATACTCAGAACTTTCCATCCCAAAGCAATAGAATACACATTCTCCTCTAGTGCACATGGAACATTCTCCAGAATAGATCACATCCTGGGTCACAAATCAGGTCTCAACTAGTACCAAAAGAATGGGATCATTCCCTGTCTATTTTCAGACCCCAATGCTGTGAAGCTGGAACTCAATCACAAGAGGAAATTTGGAAAGAACTCAAATACATGGAGGCTAAAGAGCATGAATGGGTCAACCAGGAAATTAAAGAAGAATTGAAAAATTAAAAAAGAATTGTAAACAAATGAAAATGAAAATACAACTGTTCAAAATCTTTGGGACACAGCAAAGGTGGTCCTGAGAGGAAAGTATATAACCATACAAGCCTTTCTCAAGAAACAAGAAAGGTTTCAAGTACACAACCTAACCCTACACCTAAAGGAGCTGGAGAAAGAACAGCAAATAAAGCCCAAATCCAGCAGGAGAAGAGACATAATAAAGATCAGAGCAGAAATCAATGAAACAGAAACCAAAAGAACAGTAGAACAGATCAACGAAGAGCTGTTTCTTTGAAAGAATTAGTAAGATTGAAAAACCTCTGGCCAGACTTATCAATAAGAAAAAAGAAAGGACCCAAATAAATAAAACCATGAATGAAAGAGGAGAGATCACAGCCAACACCAAAGAAATACAATTATAAGAACATATTATGAGCAACTATATGCCAGCAAATTTGACAATCTAAGAGAAATGGATACATTCCTAGAGACATATAAACTACCACAACTGAACCAGGAAGAAATAGAAAACCTGAACAGACCCATAACCAGTAAGGAGATTGAAGCAGTCATCAAAATCTCCCAACTAACAAGAGCCCAGGGCCAGACATCTTCCCAGGGAAATTCTACCAAACATTTACACAAGAATTAATACCTATTCTCCTGAAACTGTTCCAAAAAATAGAAATGGAAGGAAAACGTCCAAACTCATTTTATGAGGCCAGTGTTACCTTGATCCCAAAACCAGACAAAGACCTCATCAAAAAGAATTACAGACCAATACCCTTGATGAACAGGGATGCAAAAATTCTAACCAAAATACTAGCCAATAGGAATCAACAGTACATTAAAAGGATTATTCACCATGACAAAGTGGGATTTATTCCTGGGTTGCAAGGTTGGTTTGACATCTGCAAATCAATCAATGTGACACAATGCATTAATAAAAGAAAGAACAAGAACCATATGATACTCAGTAGATGCTGAAAAAGCATTTGACAAAGTACAGCATCCTTTCTTGATCAAAACTCTTCAAAGTGTAGGGATAGATGGTACATATCTCAATACCAGCAAAGCCATCTATGAAAAACTCACAGCGAATATCATTCTCAGTGGGAAAAAACTGAGAGCTTTTCTCCTAGGATCAGGAACACAACAGGGCTGCCCACTATCACCAGTGCTGTGCAACATAGTACTAGGAGTCCTAGCCTCAGCAATCAGACAACAAAAAGAAGTAAAACGCATCTGGATAGGCAAAGAAGTCAAACTATCACTCTTTGCAGATGATATGATACTTTATGTGGAAAAACCAAAAGACTCCACTCCAAAACTGCTAGCACTCATACAGGAATTCTTTAAAGTGTCAGGATATAAAATCTATGTACAGAAATCAGTTGCATTTCTATACACCAACAGCAAGACCAAAGAAAGAGAAATTAAAGAGTCAGTCCCATTTATAATTGCATCCAAAATCATAAGTTACTTAGGAATAAACCTAACCAAAGAGGCAAAGAAACTGTACTCAGAAAACTGTAAAGTACTCATGAAAGAACCCTATCAAAATACCATCAATTTTTTTCAAAGAAATGGGACTAATAATCCTACAATTTATGTGGAACCAGAAAAGATCCCAAATAGCCAGAGGAATGTTGAAAAAGAAAGCCAAAGTTGGTGGCATCACAATTCCAAACTTCAAGCTCTATGACAAAGCTGTCATCATCAAGACAGCATGGTACTGGCACAAAAACAGACACATAGATCAATGGAACAGAATAGAGAGCCCAGAAATAGACCCTCAACTCTATGGTCAACTAATCTTCGATGAAGCAGGAAAGGATGTCCAATGGAAAAAAGACAGTCTCCTCAACAAATGGTGTTGGGAAAATTGGACAGCCACAAGCAGAATGAAACTGGACCATTTCCTTACACCACACACGAAAATAGACTCAGAACGGATGAAAGACCTCAATGTGAGAAAGAAATCCATCAAAATCCTTGAGGAGAGCACAGGCAGTAACCTCTTCTACCTCAGCCACAGCAATTTCTCCCTAGAAACATCACCAAAGGCAAGGGAAGCAAGGGCAACAATGAACTATTGGGACTTCATTAATATCAAAAGCTTTTGCACAGCAAAGGAAAGAGTTAACAAAACCAAAAGACAACTGATAGAATGGGAGAAGATATTTGCAAATGACAAATCAGATAAAGGACTAGCATCCAAAATCTGTAAAGAACTTATCAAACTCAACACCCAAAGAACAAATAATCCAATCAAGAAATGGGCAGAGGACATGAACAGACATTTTGCCAAAGAAGACATCCAGATGGCCAACAGACACATGAAAAAGTGCTCAGCCTCACTCAGCATCAGGGAAATACAAATCAAAACCACAGAGAGACACCACCTCACACTGGTCAGAATGGCTAAAATTAACAAGTCAGGAAATGACAGATGTTGGCGAGGATGCGGAGAAAGGGGAACCCTCCCACGCTGTTGGTGGGAATGCAAGCTGGTGCAACCACTCTGGGAAACAGCATGGAGGTTCCTCAAAAAGTTGAAAATAGAGTTATCCTAAGACCCAGCAATAGCACTACTGGGTATTTACCCTAAAGATACCGATTTAGTGATCTGAAGGGGCACGTGCACCCAAATGTTTATAGCAGCAGTGTCCACAATAGCCAAACTATGGAAAGAATCTAAATGTCCTTCAACAGATGAATGGATAAAGAAGATGTGGTATATATATACAATGGAATACTATGCAGCCATCAAAAGAAATGAAATCTTGGCATTTGCAATGACAAGGATAGAACTAGAGGGTATTATGCTGAGCGAAATAAGTCAGTCAGAGAAAGAAAATTATCATATGATCTCTCTGATATGAGGAATTTGAGAGGCAGGGCAGGGGCTTTGAGGGTAGGGAAGGAAAAAAATGAAACAAGATGGGATTGGAAGGGAGACAAACCGTAAGAGACTCTTAATCTCACAAAACAGACTGAGGGCTGCTGGGGGACGGGGGCTGTGGAAAGGGTGGCTGGGTTGTGGACACTGGGAGGGTATGTGCTATGGTGAGTGCTGTGAAATGTGTAAGCTTGATGATTCACAGACCTGTACCCCTGGGGCAAATAATATATTATATGTTAATAAAAATAATTTTTGAAAAATGACATCACTTTTTAGGGAAGGTCTGAATGAGATAGAGAATTTCAGATGGCACTGAGAAAATGGTAAGACAGGCATCCTGTGATCTGAGAAGGCTAGTGCTCCTATATGTGTGGTCTCTAAGGTCAGGTTGTGGGCTTGACCCCTAGGACAGATGCTCAACACTCATTCCCACATCCATGTCATGGGTTCCCATCGAGGCTCATCACATCTGCCAGTCACTGTCCCACTAGCTGGAGAACCCGTGTGCACCCCTTATGGCCCGGGACCCACAGCTTCTCAAGTTGAGACTTGAACTCAGCAAGCCACTTCCCCAGAAGGCCCAAGGAAGGGTGGACCCCTTGAGTCTGATTTCTCCAGGAAGGGCGAGGATTTCAAGCAGGTATCAGGCAGAATCATGAGCGCCACCTGTTGGACGCGGAATTAACATATCTCAGAAGATATATCAACGTATCTTAATAGATCTCAGAAGGCAAAAGCTCTTGCCTGGAGATCTGCATTGGACCATGCAGTCCTACTATGAAGCTTCTTATTTTTCATAGCATTAGGAAAAAAAAAACTTGATATACATGAATAACTCATTTTATCGCACTTTGCAGATGTTGTGTTTTTTACAAATTGGAGGTTTGTATCAACCCTGCCTGGAGCAAGTCTATTGGCTGTCATGTTTCCAACAGCAGGAGCTCACTAGTGTCTCTGTATCACATTATGGTAATTCTTGCAATTGTTCAAACGTTTTCGATACTATTGTATTTGTGATGGCGATCTGTGGTCAGGGACTGTGAGTCGCTGAGAGCTCAGATGATAGCATTTCTTAGCAACAAAGTATTTTTAATTAAGGTATGCCCCATTTTTAGACATAGTGCTCTTGCACACTTAATGGACTACGATATAGTGCAAACATTTTCCTATGCTTTGGGAAACCAAGAAATTCGTTTGACTTGATTCACAACGATATTCACTTTTTGTGGTGGTCTGGGACGGGACCTGCTATGTCTCGGAAGCTGGACTGTGTGGAAAAAAACAGCACTATAAGGTTGTTAGCAGCTCTGAAGATGACGGAGATTAATCCTCTCCCATTTGTTAGGACTCAATTATTATGACTCTTTACCGTTTTGTGCTCTCTCCTTTCAAGTTCTGCAAACAGACTTGGCTGCCTGTCTGCAGATAGAACGTTCCCGAAACCAGAGCAAAATCCCCGGTGGGTGCTTTTTAATCACTCTTGACTCCATTACGGACAGTTACTTCTTATTCCACACAGACTTTTCAGCCAGTGCCAGACCACGGACAGAGACACTCTAGAGAGTCTGCAAACACCAGGCGCTCAGGGCGAGTCCTCCACACTCCAGCCCAGGGAGGGCTTCTCAGCGGCAGCCACAAAGTGCTCCTGGTGAGACCAGGGACGGGGCTGAAGAGCCAGAGAAGAGGGCTTGTCTATTTCTACGCCAGTGTAATAGGCCAGTTCTGGGGGACACCTGCACCCCACAGCTCCTGGCCTTTCTCGCTGATGCAGAATGCTCTAGGACCAAGACACACCACCCTGAATGTCTTCAACTCCGGTGTCATCACAGAGGGGCGTGGCTCTCCCTGCCCAAAGTCTGCTGAGGGCTCTGAAAGCACAGTGATGTGACCGAGCTCAGGGGACGTCAAGCAATGAGGGGCACCGGGCACCGATCCTATAAACTGTGCCCTCTCTTTCTACCTGTTTCTTTGTTCTGTTCAATTAGAATGCACACCTCTTCGAACTGTTTCAATTAGATGGCCAAAATGATAGCAATCTGGAGGCTAGGAAAAAAGTTGTAGGTATTTATGTAACATTTTAGGCAGGAAAAAAAAAAAAAGTCAGCCATCTCCATAGCAACAGGCGTGCTGCCGGAGCTTCTGGAGACAATTCAAGAGCCAAGGAAGAAGCAGAAATGGTCGATGACTGAATTTCAGGGATTAGTAGAAGACTTTTTCCAGATTCAGGTATCCTGTTGGGGCAGGGTGCGGGAGGACGCAGGGATAGCTGAGCTCCGGCTCCCAGTGAGCAGGAAAGCTACATTCTGCCACTCCCTGGGGTCAAAGAAGCATGGACGTTGTTTCTTCCCACAAGCACCTGAACGCAGCCTGGCCTGAAAGCCAGAGCCTAAGGTTGTGCACTGCTCCACCCACATAAACCCTTCCTCAAGGACTGTCATTCACAAGCCAAGGACAGCAGAATCTGAATAATCACTTAATCCACCATGGGACAGGGGGGAATATGGAACGATTAACATCATAAATGTCTGTGTCACTTTCACCTAAATTGACCAAGTCTAAAATTTTTGCCATGCCTATGTTTGCTTCTCCGTCTGTCTCACTAGATGCACACATTTAGAATCTCTAGGTGTTGGCAGAATTGGTTTCTTCTGAAGGGTCCTGGTGGTTTGCTGATGTCTGTGACACAGCTGCCCTGGTTTTCCCACGAGATGTCCTGGATTAGGTCCCCCCTCCCCCCCATACTCCAGTACGACCACCCTTCACTGATGACATCAGCAATGACCTGATCCCCAAATGAGGTCGCTTTGTGAGGCACTGAGGGTCACGACTTTGGCGTGTAGATTCTGCACATAAATGTGAGCAGTAATGCCAGGGAACTGGCTAGAAATATAAATTCTCTGGGGATGCCTGGGTGGCTTCGTCACTGGGCACCTGCCTTCGGCTCAGGTCGTGATGCTGGGGTGCTGGGATAGAGCCCCACGTTGGGCTCCCTGCTCAGCAGGGAGTCTGCTCCTCCCTCTCCTTCTGCCTGCTGCTCCCCCTGCTTGTATTCTCTCTCTCAAATAAATGACCAAAATCTTAAAAAAAAGCCCCAACTATAAATATATATATATGTATATATAGATATATATCTATATATACATATATATATATTCCCTAGCCCAACTCTACATCTACTGAGCCAGAAACTTTAGATGTGGAATCTTGTGATTGACATTTTATCAAAACCCAATGATGTACTAGTGTACAGTGGCTAACTGAACACAATTAAAAAATTTTTTAAAAACCAATAAAGGGCACTCTGGGTGATATTCACGCCCCATCTAAGTGGGGAACCACTGGTTTAAGCTACTCGTGTCTGAGAATGGCTCACGGCTGCTGCAAGCCCCCAGCGGATGGATGCCCAGCCTAGCGGAGCATCTCCATTCCATGGGGGTTGAGGGCAAGTGGGGCCTGTGGCCCCAGGGGTTGACTAAGAATGGGGAGATAGACTCTTGACCTTGTGAGAGACTCTGTAATCTCAGTGGTTGGTGAGAAGGAGGCTCCGTTGTTCCCTGACCTGGTAGCCAAGAGCTCAGCTCAGTGAAAATGGTCCCTTCCCACTGTCCATGTTACTGTAGCTGCCTTGTTGGACTCTCATCTCCCAACCGTGCATTTCAGAATGGCATAATTGGGGTTGTCAGCTGGATGCAATCTTCAGTCCTTCCATCTGAGAAATCCTGACACTGATCTATCAGCTGGGAGAACCAGTCCTGTGCCTAAGAAGCCTGTTCTGGGAAGTGCTCATTAACAGCTAATGAAATGAGTGTAATTGAAGTGTGAGGCACTTTCTGCCAACGTGACATCAAGGATGGGCTCTTTGAATATACATCTCTGATGTTATCAAAGCACCCACCTCCCCTTGCTCCCCCTTCCCCTCCTTCTCCCCCCTTCCTCCTCCTTCTCCCATTCCTCCTCCCCCTCCTTCTTCTAAGGAAATTAAGATACACTTATTGTGACGTATAAACTAACTGGATTAGGTCCTTGCTCTTTGGTAAACATGAAAATTGGCCTTGGTTCGGATGGCTTATTGCCACATTAACTGTTGCCAACATCTGGGAGGCGTGTTTCAAAGAAACAGAACCTCTTACATTGCCAGACAACATCAGTTCCCAACAGATGGTTCTCACCACATGCTCGTGGGCACCTACCTTCATGATTCACTGAGAAACACAGCTGGCTTCTAAGCCTGAGAAAAGCGGAGTTAAAACCCATGATCACAGCCATGCCCTGGGGTACCAACATTTGTTTTCCTCAGGGTTTTTCAATGCCAGCATCCCTGGTTAGCATTTTGGGTTGGAAGAGCCTTTGCTGGGGAGGGGCAGGTTGTCCTGTGCATTCTGGGATGTCTAGCATCATCGCTGCCCTCCATGCACGAGACAGTGGAGGAAATGCTCTCCCAGCCTGGATAAACACGTATGTCTTGAGGTGTTCCCACATGTCCCCAGGGAGGGGGAGTAACCTGAGCCCTGATTGAGGACCTCTGGTTTGGCCTGAATGAAAGCAAGGGCGTCCCTCCTCCTAAAGGATGTGGGTGTCACCCTAGAGATGGGAGTTCCTCAATTAGCACACTTTGGGGTGCTTCTGGTGGCTCTCAACCAAGAGGGGCTGTGATGGGCTCCCTGTGTCACATCAGGAAAAACACACGTGATAAGACAAGAATAAAAATGCAACAATAATAAGCCATATTTACTAGGTGCTTAACTTGTGCCAAGCACAGGTTAAAATTCCATCCCGTCAAAGCCTCGCAATACCCCTACCCGTAGCTGCTATTATGCTTCTCCTCGTAGAGGAACCGAGGAGGAGGAATCCCTCTGCATTGCCGAGGAGAGAACGGTGGATCTAAGACTTGAACGTGAGCCTGTGTCTCTAGAGCTTAGACCCCATCCCAATGCCACTGGTGGATATCTACTGTTCCTTCCTGCCCAGCAGGTAGACCTGTTGTCTTCTAGCAGCCGTTCCTCTGTTTCCCCTTTGCCACACACTGTGCCTCTGCTCTCAGTCTACATGTCTTTAGCAAGATTAACCCAGCCCTTGTCACTTGAAGGGTAGCTGAATGAAGGAACCCATGTCATTTGCTGCTTTCTTCAGGAAATCATGTCCAAAGGGATCACAATAACAGGACAGAAAGCCAGAGGATGCTGGCACTTTAGGGGAACGCGAGATACGGTCTTTATCTTCTCCTATGCATCGTCTTTGCGAGGGGCCCCACCCGAGCAACAGCCGCCATCTGGGTCTGAGTGTGTTGGTCCGTCCAGCCCATGCTTCCGAGCTAAAGGGACAGAGGAAGAAAGCCCTAGGTGACATGAGATGGGCTAAAGTAGCAAGGTCAGGCCTTGGGAATAGAGGAAAGAGGGGGAGGGACAACGGGACCCTAGCCATGGGGGACTCGAGGTCACTGGGCTCACCTGCAGAAATGGCTGGTACCAGGCCTGCACAGCCTGCCTCTCCCCCTTCCATCCCCTCCGACACCACGTCCTCCTCTTTGCCTTCATGTCCCCATTCGCAGGACCCCCTCCTTTCTAAATAAAAAAGTACATCACCCTTCTGAAAGTAGACTGGAGCCCAGCTGGCCACGGAGGACTCGTAGATACAAGAAAATAGACCAAACGTTTCTAGGAACACAAGGAATGGGGCAGACACAGCAACAAGGTTCAAAGAAGCTTCCAGACAAGGAATGGTAATGCAATTGGAATGCTTTAGAAATAGGTAAGCTTTGTCTCCCTACCTGAGACTTTAATTCACTCAATAACTCTTGTGGATGGCCCACATTTCCCATATTAAGGAACCCTGAGGTAACGCCATGACACCACGCAAAATGGCAGCCACTCAACACTTAAAAGCGCCCCAGGGACTTCAGGCAGCTCCATCTATAGAGCCTCTGACACTTGATTTCAGCTCAGATCATGACCTCAGGATCCTGGGATCGAGTCCTGCTTTGGGCTCAGTGCAGAATCTGCTTGTCCCTCTCCCTCTGCCTCCTGCTCCCCCTTCTTGCTCTCCCTCTCCCCCCTTCTCTCCCTCTCTAAAATAAATTTATAAAAATCTTAAGAAAAAAATACACCAGTATGGAGGCTTCTGGCTGGTTCCATTGGTGGACCGTGTGACTCTTGATCTCGGGTTCATGAGCTCAAGCCCCAAGTCGGATGTAGAGATTACTTAAAGATGAAAATCTTAAAAAAGCCCCAGTGTTCTTGGACACTGGAGGATCCCACACTCTCACTGTAATTATTACTCACCCCCAGCCTGTCTCCGCTCTCTGAGAATGCCCAGGTGGACGAGCCTGCCTTGTGCACAGACGGAGCTGTGATCCAGGAAGCTCAAAGAAAACGAAGATGCCTTTTATTATTTTTTTTAATTTTTATTTCATCTTATTTTGAAAACTAAGATGACTCTTAAGTCCGTTAAAGAATGTAGCATAAAGGAGGAAGGTCCCGGTCAGGAAGGTTCTGCTTCCTTTCTCTTTTCAGAGAGCTGGAGTCAATTTTATGTGTAAATGTTTTTCCCACAACAGTCAAATGTCTCACCAAAGCCGGGCTGCCTGGCAACGCAGATGTGTTGTGGGGAGGTGGGGAGGGGGCCCTGGGCAAGAAACATTATTTCTTCACTTCTTCCCAAGCAGAAAGAAAATTGTTCCTTTTCTCTGTTCCAGAAGAATACATTTAAAATGACAAGCTGAACAAAATGAAAACAAACCTTTCCTTCGGAGACATTCAACAGGGAGATGAATTTTAGACAGAGTGTGGGAAAATGAGACTCCAGAATTGTCTGAATTACCTCCAAATTTGCAGTCAGTGCGAACCAGACTGTGTTTTGGGGTCTCCTCCTAATGATGGGTCTGGGACAGTCAGGTTACTCCTGCCCCGGGGGATGGATGCCTCTTTGGAAATGAAGAGCCAAATCGTCCAGGGGTGAGCCAGGGATCCGGAAATTTGCCTTTCAGGCTTTTCCGTACCCTTGGACACAAAGGGGATCAAGGACAGAAAAAAAAGCTCCCCCAAATTCACCTGGCACAGCACGGGTGCTGGCAGTGGTCAGTAATTGGAGGGAGGGTTTGAGAGCAGATGCAGGTGCACTGGGCACAGAAAGGCATGTTCTCCACGTGGTGAAGGCTCAGAGCCCCACTGGGAGCTCTGCTCTCTCACCAGCTGGAGGGGCCGAGGGGCACGCGACAGTTCAAGCTTCCCAGGATGACATGGGGTAAGGCCCTGAAATGCATGCCTGTCCTCTCCGGTGTGGGTGGGAGAGTGGGCCTCCCCCACTGCATGTCCATGCGGGACCTCAGAAGGTGGCCTCACTGGGAAACAGGGTCTTTGCGGAATAACTAGTCCCAGATCTCCGGATGGGATCATTGCAAGAAAGGCGAGGGGATCGGAGACATGGACACCGGGGGCCAGAGAGGGGACAGCGTGTGAGGACAGAGGCAGAGCCGGAGCGATGCAGCCGGGAGCCGAGGCACCAGCTGAAGGGGGAAGAGGCGGGGAAGGATCCCTCAGTCCCTTTCCCACCCACCTCCCCGAGCCTCCGGAGGAAGCCCGGCCCAGCCAGCACCCCAACTTCAGGCCTCACCCTCCAGATCTGTGCGATGCCACGATTCCGATGCTTTACACCACCCCGTTTGGGGTAGTTTGTTACAGAAGCCCGAGGAAAAAAATACACTCTGCTCCTTTGAGCCTTGACTTAGACCAGGAGGGGCATCTCAGCCCGGGGGTACCATCAGCTCCCCAGGCCTGTGCGGTGATGCTGGATGGTGATTCCGTTGTCCCACGGCATAAATTCAGAGACTGCACCGAAAGCCCGTGTTTTTAGCGTCTTGCCAAAATCGGCAACTTGGGGGCCGGAGTTGTGGGTCCCTGGCTTCGTCCCTCAGCATCACGGTTTCAAGACTCACCCACGCCATGGCCTGGATCACGACCTCAGTCCTTCCTGCGGCCCCACGCTGTCCCAGGACACGGGGAGATTGCGTTTTGTTTACTCATTTGCCGGTTGACAGACACGGGGGTTGTTTCTACGTTTTGGTCATTGTGGACAATGCCGCTGCGAACGTAGGTGTGTTTGTGCATTTGTGTATGTTTGGGGTACAACGAAGTGTGAGGGGGCTAGACCGTGCAGCTCCCCGGTCGGCTTCAGTCAGGACAGACGTGCTCCGTGGATCCCGCCAGCCGCCCACCCATGGGGGGACAGCACCGTGCCCTCCGCCCTGGGCTGCCGGGAACTGGGTTTACCTATAAAAGGTCCACATTGCAGAATCCTTCTAGAGGAGGGGGCAGCCAGGCCACGATCCCCAGGGGCCCTCCCTCCTCATGCATTCAGCTTCTAGGAATGAGTCCACCAACAACACATCGCGTCCTGCTTGGAAAAAGAACCTCTCCCAGCACCCCGTGTGCAAAGTTACTTTAGTTCATCGCTTTAAAAGCCTCTTCCCTACTTCCGCCCTTTATCCTTTTCATTTATTTATTGGAAGATGCTAGGAATGTGGAGAGGCTGTTAAGGGCACAGGACGTTGCATGGATTGGGTTGGGGCAGGGCCGCAGGACGCCGGTTCTTAGCAAGAATGAGCACACATCCACCAGTCCGACCGGGACAGGACGCATGAGTGGGGAGCCCCGTGACCGAGCGCTGTCTGTGCCCCAGCGGAGGGTACCCGCTTTGCCCCCTTCTTCTGTGATCCTGCCCCTACAATCACGGGCTGTTAGAGTAGACACAACATAGAGTGTCCCTCCCCTGATCCCATCTCTTAGGATTTATGCCCCGAAGGCTGCATTACTGGTTCCAGCCACAAAACCTACCCAGGAAAGGGCAGAGCAGCCCTACAAACTGCTGCTCGATTGTCGGGTGTCCCCGAGTAAGCTCACAAGTCCCGGGAGAAGGAACAAAGACGGAGATGGGGAGGTTCCTGTGGGTGCTTCTGTGCGGGGCTGGCTGGTGCAGAGGGCAGCTGCCTCGGGGGACGGCTCGGTGGCCGTTCCTGGGCTGGCGAAACACAGCGGGACCGCTCGAAGGCCACGGGAGTCCAGACACATGGGGAACCCCCCTAGACCTTCAACTAGGTCGGCAAGCCTCCCATCACACACCGCTCATGTTCTGCTCTCGCTGATGCCTCCCTGGGCACATGCGCGCAACCACAAAGTCCCTGGTCCTCTGAGAGACCCCGGGGAGCCCCCACCAGACCTCCAGAACACAGGTGTCTGAGAACTCTAAGATCACGACACTGAGCCGGGCGAGAACTTCTCCAGTGGTGACGGGGAACAGGAGGATTCATAAAGCTGCTAACCCAGGTGAGACAAAGCAAGGACTAACTACGGGAGACTGAATGAACGGACGGAGGGGTTACAATCCCGGTGACCTCGTTTAAAAACACGGCTGGCTCTTTGATATTTTCTTTTTCCATTGAAAGGACTCCTTTCCTCCTCTCTTTTAAGGCATTTATAACGTGCAGCCATTTGCTAAAGCCTATGCCTGTAAACACAGATTGAAAACACGTCCCCCTTTTCTCCCAACGGGATCTCTCCAGAATTCAGGAACTCTGATGCAATATTCTCATTCTTCATGACCATAAATATATTAGAATAAACTCAATGAGAACCTGTTCTCTTTGCAAGGCGACTCCACTGGACAAGTCCATAGCCTGGCTTCTTGGCATGAAGGCACTTTAAAGGTCTATCTGAGATTCCTTGTCATTAGAAACTTTTTTTTTAAGATTGTATTTATTTATTTGACAGAGAGATCACAAGCAGGCGGAGAGGCAGGCAGAGAGAGAGGGGGAAGCAGGCTCCCCGCTGAGCAGAGAGCCCGATGCGGGGCTAAATCCCAGGACCCTGAGATCATGACCTGAGCCAAAGGCAGAGGCTTTAACCCACTTTACCCCACCCAGGCGCCCCCATCAGACACTTTTAAAGAACAGAGGTTGACCTTAGAGAGCCCTTGACACCCCTTGGCTATGACCAGACTTTTTACTGAAAAAATACCATATTTGTGAATAGACATAGCATCAGTATCCTTCCTACACTGACGTCAATAATCCTATTCAATGAGTCTACACTGATTTTTTTTTTACAAACAAATGATATTTACTGTGTCTGTGATAAAAATGAAGTAACTACAAGAATTGTCTTTCAGATGGAAAACTAGGACGTGCCCATGATCAGTCTCTCCCTGTGAATCATCTCCGAGGCTCCATGACCTTCGTGTAAACTTCAGGGAAATCGCACGCAGAACATGTCCGGACAACCTTCGTGCCCACTGCTGGGTGGGAACGCCCACGACATCATCAAAGGGTCAAACTGCCAAGCGGGGGGACCCTCCCCCACACGGGGGACTGAAGCCGCCAACCTCATTCCACCATGTGAAGACGCTTCCAACTCCAGTCTAGAGATTTTCTCGACTGGCTGCTGAGAATCCACTCAGATGATCCACCATTGCTTTCCTTACATTTCCAAAGAGATGTCTCTTATTCAACGGCGGCTGGGCTCCCGTCAGACAGAGACCTGGTTTGCTCCTGACTTACAGGACTGTCTCCTGAAATAAACCATTCTCGTGCACATCGGGCCCTAAATGATCTTGAGGAGAGATGGTTGCTGATACCTCGTGTTGTGGATTGACGTCAGCAGGTAAAACCTGAGTCTGATTATATACACTGGAGTCGCTTCGTTGGTTAGATCTCGCTTTCTGGGAATCTACTTTTGGCCACTTATTTTCCTTAGGTCGTCTGACCTCTCTCTCCTCTCAAGGGTTTTAAATGCCCCTTAATGGTCACTCATGCCTCAAATGACATCCATTGGGATCTGACACCTTGGGGAACTCAGTGATCCAACCACTCATGTGATGGCGATGCACCTGTCAGCGCAAGGGAACCTGGGAGTCCTCAGCCTGGCTGCATTATCAGGCGTAGCAATGGAATGCCGTACAAGCGGCTCACACTCTCAGTTCACTAGGGGATGGACCCAAAGCAGAGAGGATGTTAAAATCACACGCAAACCACAGAGCCCAGCCTTGAAAATTCCTTGTGCTGACAAACCCAGTTTCGTCATGCAAGCAAAGCTTAATTCAGCTTGTTTGGCAAGACAAGCGAGGCCAACTTGACCGGGGTCATTGCTTGCTTATCCCTCGGAAAATCATGAGCAATACTTAAATTGTTCTCCTGAGTTGTTAGGAGATCACCCCTAACCCTTTGCCTTTCACTGAAGAAAATTCCCATACTGTAAACAATGTCCAGGAAGAATAGTCAGTCCCTACCTCCGGGCTGTGGGACCTCCCTGTTTCCTAACACATATGCAAGGACCTCCCCTGGCCCCCACAGAACCCTCAATTCTGAGCCTCATTCCAGGCTTTGCTTCCAGGGTTCCCGGCATGCAAACTTGTCCTTTTGGTGTGTTCACAATAAACTTCAGTGATTCATTGGTTTTACTACTTTTTTTTTTCCCCTGGACTTTGGACACAGCAAAGCCAGCCCATTCTCGAGTGCAGAAGACCCTCAGCCACCCCTCTTTGCCTTGTAGACATCAATTCTGGTTACTCAGTGATGAGGTCAAGACACCGGGGCTTCCCCAGCTCCCTCCCCTAAGTGGCCTGCGAGGTCAGGACCAGCCGAGCTAAAGTGAACATTGGTCCCAAACAGAAGAAGTCATGCAAACTCCATCTAACGCAGAGCTTTGAAGAAGCAGGGGTCTGGGGCAAGTGCCATCCCCCGCGCCCCGAGGCCTTCATGACGTCCAGGCACGTGGGGGTGGCAATGTGATTTGCTGATTGTCGGTATATTCTGGAAGCCCTTGGAATACAGAGTCATGCCTCTGCTTGCCGTAAGAATCTCAAGGTTTATTTCAAGAAGCCTCAGTTGGGCACGAAGGGAAACATCCAGGAAAAGCAACGTCTGTGATCTAGCTTTGATAGCACGAAATCCATAAATATTTGCTGGGTCTTTGCTCCACACCAAGGGGCTTACGCCCATGAGTGAACACACTTCGACGTGTCCATGAAACACATCTGGTTATGCGTTTTTCATCTACGTTGGCGATCACGATTTCTTATTTTCTCCCATAGTTTTCCGAAATCGCTATGACTACGGAAAACAAAGCTTCAACTTTCCACACTTTGACGCCCTTGAATTAAAGACATGAAGTCGTGAGCCAAAAGCCGGCTGCTTCCTTGGGCCCGTGGAAGACAGCATCATTTGTGAAAATGATCTTATAAAGGAGGCCTAGACTAGGCTCCCAAATGGGCTACCAGCCCTATAAAAATCCCTAAAAAGTCCTGGCGGTCTCCAAATATAGCCTTGTCATCAAAGCCACCATGCAAGGTAACAAGGGAGAATGCTTCTGCATCTCACAGGAGAGGTCTTTGAAGGTCTCCTGCAAGCCCCCCGAATTTCTTGGTAGAAAGGTCCCCATGATGGGAGAGATGGGTTTCCCTGCAGTCTACCCCATGGCCACGGCTGGAGGCCATTGCAGGCACGCAGGTCCCATGGGCACGCGCCCTCACATAGAATTTACTGTCTGCCTGCGTCTGTGTCCTTCCTCTTATTGCGTATTTTATCCTTGAAACAATTCATTAAAAAGTGAACGTTATGTTTAACTAAGTTACAATTAACTATGTTCTCTGGAAGGGAATGGCAGTGCTTCCTTCTGCCTCCCGTCGTGATCCCACGTCCCCTCCATCTCTCCCCCAGGACTCGGGTCTGTGGTTGGAACGATCGGGAAGGCAGACACAGGGCTGCTGCCACTCACGGCCCTGCGCAACACTGACCCGAGAACCACGCCAGCACCGCCCTCTGTGCTCCAAAGTGCTTGTCATTATAAAACAAAACAAAACAGTTTTGCTCTTTAAACAAAATCACGGTGAGGCGGGGATCAATATGGCATTGAGAACAGACCTGGTGGGTATAGTTTTATGCAAGGCACGGAGTCCTTTTACTGTTAAAACAGAATTCAGCGCTTAGGGAAGTAGTGATGGATGTTTAAATACAACCCCTCTTCGTGGTATTCAATGTTCACAGACACACTTTTATGGGCCAGGTGCTGTCAGAAGCAACTTACAAATAAATAGTGGCCCTTGGGGGCTTCCCACCCCTTCAGCAGGAGGTGCCATGAGGACATCTGATGTGGGGACAAGGGGACAGAGGTACGTGGAGGTCGGCTGAGCTGCCCACAGTCCCACAGCCAAGGAAGTACAGGAGCCAGGCTCAGAGCACAGCCAGCCGGTGCAGGAGCTCACCACCGTTCCTGCCGGAGATGATGGCAAATACAGAAAACAGCACCACCTGTCCAACGAAGCAGATCTGGGGGTTCCCCCAGCAGCTGAAGGTCCATATCTCCTGGGACCCAGGCACCCGGTGACTCACTCAAACCCGCCCCTGGTGGACCACAGAGCCCGCGCTTCCGAAAGCAAAGTTAAGGCTCAGTCCAAGTTTGAAGGGAGAAGGATGACTCGGGAAGCATGACGTGTGTCGGTGGTGCCCTCCTGGTCTTCTGCATCTACTTTCCAAAGTCAGGGCTGTGTATACTTATCGTACAATGAAATGATCAGAAGCCGAGGGTGCTGAGGGACCCAGGGAAACCAAAATTCAAACCTTGCGGATCAGTGTCCTTCCCAGCCAAGGCAGGAGGAAGCAAAACCTTGACCCTCCGATCTGAACATTTGCTCTCCTGGCCCCGTTAGAGGTTGATGCTTGCACCAAGCCACCGGCGCCCTGACGGGGAGGGCTGTCCCTCCTCTCACAGTCAGCCGGTGCCTGATTGGCCACTGAGGCTGAGAGTGCAGAGGTCACGGGAGTCCCCGTGGGGCAAACTTTGAATCCTGCGAACGATAGAGGATTTCATGACATCAGGGACCACGACGACGTAGAAGTCCTTGATCCTACCCAGAACACATGGGCGAGGAGGATCGGGTCCAAGGAGTCCACTTAAAAGTTGAAAGAGTGCATGACAAGGACGGCGACCAGACGCGCATTCTAGAAGAGCACCGTTCGAATGAAGGATGAAGAGACACCTTGAGAAGCACTGAAACCTTGGAGTGCATTTTGTGAAACAAACACAGACCCTTTAAAGATGACCGTTCTTGACTCCATACAACGGAACTTAAAAAGAAATACACGATAGAATGCTATCATTCTATTTCACAGATATTTTCCCAAGCAACTCACTCAACGTGTGATTAAATGTTTGTTTTAAGAAAGAAAATAAGGCAGAGCTGTAATCATGACCCCAGTCCTTCTAGAATGGGGGGAGGCACATGATTTTTATCATCTTTATCTTTTGAACAAATCCCAAATATTTTCTCCTTATTATGAAATGCTGGTCTGCATTTTAAGAGGATTCTCCATACATGGCTTTTCTCCAGTGTTAATAACCCTCGGAAACCAGACGCTTCCGGACCGACCTCAGAAGCTTCTCACAACAACAGAGCAGCCCTATTGGAACTTGCGAAGTCTCCTGAGTCAGCAACTGTGATGACAGGTGGGTTATTCTGTCGTTTCAATTTACTTTCTGTTCTTTCTCTTTTTAGGAGAAGGAATACCTCCGCGTGATGATTTTCTGTTGGGCACACTCCTTTAATCACAGCTACGCCGTGCTCAGGAACAGAGGTTCCCCCAGCCCTGACTTGGCAACATTCAACCTCGCCGACTTTTTTCGTTAAAGGGCGCCTCCTTGCCTTTTTTCACACACACACCCAAGGTAAAAATACCATAAATGTCATAAACCCTATGTCTCTTCTTGGGGTCTGCAAAAACAGACTCTCAATCACGCAACAAGTACCCATGTATCTACAGAAGAATTCAAAGCTAGAGAGAAATTGCATCCCTCTCCAAGTTCAAGGACAACTCAAGGTCAAAAGAAAGCGAGAGAGCGATTCGTTTACCCTTGCTTCTTTTGGATGCGGTTTCTGGCCCCCTTCCCCCGTCCCCTAACGCACGATGTGAGAGGCGCTGCTGAGTGCCTGTGGGCAGCTGCAGAGTTGGGCTTCACTGTGAAGCTGGAGGGTCCCCCGAAGGGAGCGAGACCCCAGACGTCCGGCCCCACCGCACACGAGGCCCGCGCAGGCCTGCCCGGGGCCAGCCCAGGCACCTACCTCAGGATGAAGAGGTCCACGGTGGAATTGCTGGCCACGGTGACGTAGGCAGTGACCACATCTCCTTGTTTGACTGGCCGGGAGGGCAACCAGATGACCACGTTGCTGTCCAGACGCAGCTCGCTAAGCTGGGCTGTGTCCTGGGCCCGGTAGAGGCTCACAGCACCAATCCTCTGCAGGTGCGGCACGGCCTCGTCCAGCCCGTCCCTCCCCGGCCGGATGGCATTGCCCTTCCGGACGTCGCCGCCCGCGCAGTCCGCGCGCGCGTCCCCCGGCTGCACGGAGTAGTAGAGCTCCACGGGGCTCCCCTCGGGCGGCCCGGGCGCCTTCTTCCTCCCGGCCACCACGCTGGGGGGCCCGAACCAGGCGGCCAGCAGCTCCAGCTCGGCCACGCACAGCCCCAGGGGCCCCTGCAGCCGGCAGCCGGCCCGCACCTCCCGGGTCTCGCGGAAGGCAAACAGGCGCAGGCACGGCAGCCTCTCGCCGGGGCTCGGCGCCGCCCAGTCCCGGCCCAGCAGGTGGAACAGCACCTGCACCTTGGGCCGGCTCAGGTACACCTTGTCCTGCAGGATGTGCGCCTTCAGCTTCCAGTTGAGACCGAACTTACTGGTTGGACCTAGAAAGTTCGAAGTGACCATCAGCTCCAGAGGCACGACTTTCTGCACGGAGAAGGGCCCGTAGCTGGCGTTGAGGACCGGGGGCCTCTTGGCCTTGTAGGTGAAGAAGGACTCAACCCTGGTGTGCAGGCTGGAGTTGCGCATGACGTCCTGGTGGGCCTCCTTCAGGAAGAAGGAGGTCTCCGCTCCGAGGATGCGGTAGCTCACGGGCAGGAAGGGTGGCAGAGAGGAGAACCGTGGAACGTTGTCTGTGACCCCTCGGCCCTCGATCACTGCAGGGGGCAGAGAAAGAAAAGGAAAGGACAAAGACGGGGTTATTGCTGGACTCCTTGGACAGCAGGTCCATAAGCAATTTAGAAATGAGGAGGAACATTCCAAAGCCCACATGGCCAGAATGTCTATGGTCTCCTGGGATCAGCCAGTAAAGGACCATATGCTAGTTATACACTTGTATTAGGTTGAAGCCAAGAAAATGTAGATTTTTGTATGTTTGGAATGATTCAACAGTGATGATTTCATAATGCCACCGAGCAGAAAGCTGGCAAGATAGCCATGAGTGTGGAGTTGGGATGTTTATTAATAATTTGCATGAGTTTAAAGCATTTTGATGGCATGGGTACATGGAGAGAAAAACAGACCAAGGGAATGGATGAGTCCGTAAATAAACTCACGTGTGCTTGGAAACGTAGCATGTGATAAAGATAGCCCCCAAGTCATGAGTCAGAGAGAGAGTTTCTCATAAATGCTACTAGGACAAAGGGCTAGCCCCTTGAAACAAAAGATACAACTTAAAAAAAAAAAAAAGGTACAATTAGATCCATACCTCACACCATACACAAGAATAAACGTCAAGGGAATCAGAGATCTACACATAAGGAAATAAAATTTTTCCAGTACTAAAAGAAGATAAGGGATGAACTCCTTCAGGAGATGGGTGTAGGGAAACCTTTCTAATGATGACTCAAAACCCAAATGCAATTTAAAAAAAGTGATAAACTTGCCTATGTAAAAATTTTTTAAATGTCTTCTGTATAACAACAAATTCATTAAGTCAAAAGGAAACACGGTGCCCTGGGAGATACTACAAACTGCTCGCTTACGGCACACAAACCAGCCTGGGCATGGGCTCTATTTGGTGCATGGTATTTTAGAAGACCGCTAAGAATGGGAACCATCTTGAACAACTGGGAAGTATCTGAGTTTCCAGCTTCTCTTTACACATCAGAGGACCTGGCAACCTTTATGCGTCATGTCCACATGGCAGCAAGGGGAGAAGTCACTCGGCAGGCCACGGGGCTCGATTCTGTTACCTGCTTGTATCAGTGCAGGTGCATCTGAGTTCCCTGACTGGAATCCACAGCGTGTGAGCCGTCCTGCCCTGGAGGCTGGAGTTCAGCGCTCAGACAGGCAAGAGCATCACCCCTGCCTTCCTGCCCTCCTCTGTCTATCACAGCCGTACGACCAGCAGGCTCCTTGCCGCTCGAAGGTTCCCTTAGCTTCCTCTTACACTGTGGCAGGCTCACTGAGGACTTGCTACACGCACAGGGCAAAGAGGTTCAAGTGCCCAATGGCTGACTTTGTAAAGCCCCCCAGAGCCCACAGCCATGCCCTTGTCTTTGAAAACCAGCCCAGAAATGCAAGTGGGCCCCCATTCATATAGCTGTCTCTCCTCCAGCAGCTCCACCCTCCCCCACTGGCCTTCAGCCCATCTAGCATATGGGGAGGCCTGTGTGTCTCTCCTCTGGAAGCTCCCCTAATCCTCCTCCCAGCAGGGACACTGGCTAGCAGATCAAAGCTGCCTTCCCTGGTGCTGAGGCCAAAAGGGCTTGGGTTGTCAAGATGGCTTTTCAAAGAAACAGCACCCTCCCTTGTTCTCTGCCAGAGGCTTTGTTCTAAGGCCCCCAGGAGCAAGGGTGATCCCCCTCTCTCTCTGAGGAATGTGTCTGCACGTCCATTTTAACCCTCTCCTTCCAGAACCAGGTAAAATCACCCTCCACATCCTCTGCCAAAGCAGAACATCCCAGAAAGATCACTGGCTCCACGTCCATCTAAGCAACTTAGAATATTTTGCAAAAACCAAACTAAATAGCCACATCAGATGTTTTGTTCCTGTGTTCTTGTCCCTCTCCAAAAAAAGCTCTTACACCTTGAAGTGCGGTGATTTAGAGATGGATCTGTTTGGGGATGGGGTCCTGATGGAGCAGGGAAGGATACACTCCATCATGGGAAGCACGACCAACAAGGCTTTTCTCCGTTCTTCACTCTCCCTGTGTGCACAGATTCATTTTTGCTACTACTTTTGGGTCCCCCCCCCAAAAAAGCCTAAAATATGAATCTCTTATGTTTTAGTAAATGCTGAGCTTGTTTTCTATAAAATAAAGCTGGAGTGGGCTTGCTTTCCTGCTGTCTCCTTTCTCAGGATTCTCCCTTATTTAAGTGGGTCACTCCTTCTCCTTCTCACAGAGGAAAAAGTGCCTCGGTCTTACTTTCCTGCTGAACCCGGTTCTGAGTTGTTCAGTTCATGAGAGATTTAATGTTAGGAAGAAGAGACAGACAAGGTGAAGAAAGTGGGTCTAGAATGGTGGTTAAGGGCATGAAGCTTGTTCACGGAGGCATTAAGGCTTGACCTACTCAGCCATCATTGGATCTTGACCAAGTTCTTACCTTCTGGGAGTTTCAGTTTCCATGGATGGATGGACGGATGGACGGATGGACAGAGGGGTGGATGGATAGATGGAAGGATGAAGAGATGGAAGGATGGATGGATGGACAGAAGGGTAGGTGGATGGATGGATGGGTGGATGGATGGGTGGATGGATGGGTGGATGGGTGCATAGGTAAATAGATAAATAGGTAGGTAGAGTCAGATATATGGGATATAATAGAAGTTGTATAGAGCAATTAAAAACAGCCCCAATTCTCCTTCTGTATCTACACCTTTTGCATGTGGCTCTGTGGTCTTCCGTTCAAGAGGAAGAGTCTATCGGCCTCCTTGAATCTATGCTAGTTGTGTGATTCATTTTGGCCAACGAATATGTCAGAGAGAATTTTAAGGGCAGTGAAAATACTATACGATACTGCAACAGTGGACACGTGTCATTATACATTTGTCCAAACCCACAGAACCTACAACACCAAGAGTGACCTGTAATGTAGACCACGGACTTTGGATACGTGGGAACTCTCTGTGCCTTCCTCTCAATTTTGCTGTGAATCTAAAACTGCTCTAAGAACACGGTCTCCAAAAAACGAGAAGTTATTGAGCACACACATTCCCATGACACCAAAGAACATCTCGCTCCACACACAAGGCTTCCAAGTGAAGACAGTGTCTCCCCAACACCAGGCATTCAGACGCTGCTCTCATGACATCAGCCAGATGTTTATGCATTGATAATCAATCAATGATTTTTTATCAATAATTAATACTTTATTACATACTTGATCAAACACCAGTGAATTAATGAATACATGTGTTTATAGAATCCCAGCGTAAATAAAAACAGGATCCCATGACCCCAATTGTTGCCAGTCTATGGCTCTGTGCCGGACATTTGCCATTTCTTTGTTAAATGGGGGTGGGGGGGCACATTCCTGTGTGTGAGGACCTCAAGATACAGTGACACCAAAATGAGACTCCCTCCTTGATGACATTAGAATAATTCAAAGAGAATTGAAAAGGGAATTGCTTTCTCATTTGTGAGACTCAGGTGGCTTCGTGCCACGTCCACACAGCCCCATGAGAATGGCTCCCCCAGGACCTGGGCCCACTGCCACCCTCCCAGGCTGTGAGTCTGTCCATCAGCTCAACTCAACTTCATCCCCTGATCCAGGGGATGAAGGAAGCAGAGGTGATTGCCAGCCGTGCCTGCATTTCTTTCTCTCCTGACACTTTGTCTGCTGATTGCCAGGGAATGATCTCCTGGCTGCTGGGACCAGTAGAGCCCAAATATGCCCCCTTGAATTCTCGTGGATCTGCTCACACTGTCTCTGCAGAAGATAGGATTATTTGGTCATTTTTATTGATCTGAAACAATAACCCTGCGAAAGCGCGATGCCGGTTTCCTAAGGCCATGGGAGAGGGAACGGGGGCGCCGGGGACAGCTGGACCTTTTTATCTAGGTTCCCCATTGACGGCACGTTCATTCGCCATCTGCCCTTCTGTTTATCCATTTTCTTTATCTGTGTCGCCTGTCAGTGCTGGGGAAATTGTGTCCTCCGTCACTTGCTCACTGGAGAACTCTACAGCAGAGCTGCCACCGGAAATTGAGTTTTTGAGATTCTGAGATAGTGAACCTAGGAGAACTCTGTGTCACTTAGCACCCAGACAGAATAACGCTGGGGGAAGTGACCCTTTGGGCCTGCGGGACGTGTCACCTTTATCACGACGCTCACTTGTGGATGTGGTGATGGGGATGGGTTCTTCGGAGCTGGTTCTCTCTGGGCTGGGTGGTGGAGCTTGGCCAGACTGGAGAGAGGACCCCTCCAAGAGAGGGTTGGGGCCTCGGCTTGTGAGGAGCAGGGAGGCAGTCTGCGAGCGTGGGAGGGGGCTGGAGTTTGTTCTGAATGGAGGAAGCACTGGACGCCCACAAGGGGTTTGGTAAAAATCCAAGCTCCTGCTTTCCTCTTCAACTGGAGAATGTAAAAACCAACACATGCCTTTCAAAAAGACAATCAGAGGGGAGGGGTTCACACCGTACTTGGTTTGCATTTGATTTTAAAGCATTGCCTGAGAGATTAAAAAAAAAAGTGCACATATCTGCTCATTTTACAAACAGGAAACCAAACACCTAGGAAAGTTAGTGCATTTGAACTCTACAAAAGAAAAAAAAATCACTGGAATCACCCAAATGTGTAAGTGGTATTGTTTTAAGCTATGCAAAGGGTCCTCAACTCAGGGCGAATTGGTCCCCGAGAGACGCCTGGTAATGTATGGAAAACTTTCTGGTTTTCACAAGCAGGGTTGGGGGAGCTCCTGGCATCCAGAGGCCGGAGCCCAGTGATGCCAACAGGACAGGTCCCTACCACAAAGTCTGTCCAGTCCTAAATGTCACTAGAGCCGACGCTGAGGAAGCCTGTCCAACCTGATTCCCGGGATGAGGTGTTCGTAGTGCATCCAAGGTACAGACGAGACAGAGGAAAGCTTCTGGCCAAACCCTCTTCCAAGCAGGGAGGGGAAATGTATCCTTGTGGGTTAAGGGCCTTCCTGATGTCACATGAAATCCAAGGAATCCCTGCTCTACCATGTACTAAAGATTTCGTTGCTATTATTATTTTTTGGTTTGTTTGTTTGTTTGTTGGCAAATACCTTAAATTTCTGAGCTTCAACATCCTCATTTCTTTCTTTCTTTTTTTTTTTTTAAGATTTTATTTATTTATTTGACAGAGAGAGAGCGTGAGAGAGGGAACATAAGCAGGGGGAGTGGGAGAGGGAGAAGCAGGCCCCCACCGAGCAGGGAGCCCAAAGTGGGACTCGATCCCAGGACCCGGGTAATGTGACCTGAGCCGGAGGCAGACGCTTCACCGACCGAGCCCCCCAGGCGCCCTCAGCATCCTCATAGCACCACGAAGTCCCAGAAGGCAATACGCAAAGTACCCCGGACAGAATGGGCCGAGGGCCGGGAAGGGTGCTGCTGCTACCGAATTCTTACCTTCTGAGCATGGTTCCTCTCACCATGGTTTCAGTCATGCTGGAAAGGTAGAGTAGCACGTTTTCAAGGCCACAGAGATGTGGAGAGGAACCGGCGCCTTCTGTGCGAGGAAAGAGACTGGCACCAAGAGTGGCGGGCGGGCCGTTCATGAGCCCAGGGGCCACGGGGCCACGGACACCTCCCACTGACCCACCCAGTGTCAGACCCCCCTGCCCCGTCGTAGGAGAGTCTGCCTGCCCCCATTCACCTCAAGGAAAACCCTGATGGGATTTTCCTTCCAAGTCACCGCTGCTTCCCTGAAACCCAAACCGACCCGAGTATTCTGAGATTTTTTCCCCCTCTCCTGGTGGGTGATTTATTAACATTCACCAGACACACACTGTCTCTCTCTGCTAAATATGGCACATTGTTTCTTTTTTCTTGAAACAAAAGGCACCTTGATAAATGGATTATTTGATTTCAATGCCTCTTCTGAACAACGCCTGAATATCCTTTACTGAAATTACACAGCGTGGTTTGCAATTTTGGAACAGAGAAGCTGTCCTCTAAAAGAGTCGGTACTTATCTCCCCCTCTGGGCCCCTGCCGGGAGCCCCCCCCCCTTTCTCGGGGAGAACTCTATCATCAGCCTGAGTGTGGCCCCATTGCTACCCCAGCCCCAGGAGAGCAAAAGACTTATGCCTTTCAAAGACAAATTCAGTAAAGGACCTGGAAGCAGGGACTCTATCAGCATGAGAATAGTGCCTTGGGTATGCACACGCCCTGGAAATATTTACTAGGGAGAGCCATAGATCTAAAATGCAATGTTTTACCTGCACTGCATGTATACTTCCTGAAGTCAAGTTTGGCAAGTAGTGTGGGGTCCCTGTGGCTGCGGTTGGTACCCCCCACCCCCGCCGTGCACCACCCCTCTCTGTCCCTGGGTATGACTTGGACCCCAGATCCACAGGGGGTTCCGGGGCTCCAGCCAGCCTCCCCCTAAGGCTTCCCCTAAGGGAGGGGCTCCCCTGTGAGCTGGTGTATTGGTTCCCCATTGCTGCTGGAATAAATGACACAAACTTCACAGTTTAAAATGATGAGAGATAATTTTTTATGGTTCTACCAGTCAAAAGTCGAGGTGAAGGTGTGGGCAAGGCTGTGTTCCTTGCAGCAAGTTCAGGAGAGAGTGTTTTTCCTTATCTGTTCCACTTTTGAGAGGCACCGGCAGTCTTTGGCTCCTGGTCCCTTCCTCCCTCCTCAAAGCCAGCAGCCCAAAGCTTCAGGTCCCTCTGACCGCCTGCCTCCCTCTCATGGGGACCCCTGTGATTAAATCCCATCTCAAACCATCTCACACCAGTCAGAATGGCTAAAATTAACAAGTCAGGAAATGACAGATGCTGGTGAGGATGCGGAGAAAGGGGAACCTCCTACACTGTTGGTGGGAATGCAAGCTGGTGCAACCACTCTGGAAAACAGCATGGAGATTCCTCAGAAAGTTGAAAATAGAGCAATCCTAAGACCCAGCAATCGCACTACTGGGTATTTACCCTAAAGATACAAATGTAGCAGCAATGTCCTCAATAGCCAAACTATGGAAAGAAACTAGATGTTCATCAACAGATGAATGGATAAAGAAGATGTGGGATACATATACCATGGAATACTACACAGCCATCAAAGATGAAATCTTGCCATTTGAGACGATGTAGATGGAACTAGAGGGTATTATGCTAATGAAAATAAGTCAATCAAAGAAAGACAATTATCCTATGATCTCACTGATATGAGGAATTTGAGAAACAAGACAGAGGATCATAGAGGAAGAGAGGAAAAAATAAAACAAGATGAAATCAGAGAGGGAGACAAACAATAAGAGACTCTTAATCATAGGAAACAAAGTGAGGGTTGCTGGAGGGGAGAGGGTGGGGGGGAAGTAAGAGGTAATGGGGTGATGGGCATTAAGGAGGTCATGTGAAATCATGGGCGCTGGGTATTATGTAAGACTGATGAATCACTGACCTCTACCTCTGAAACCAGTAATACATTATATTTTAATTAATTGAATTTAAATTTAAAATGTTTAATAAAGAAATAAAATAAAGAAATTTTTTAAAAAGAAAAATAAATAAATCCCATCTCAAATCCTCAAATTAATCACACCCGGGAAGTCCTTTTGGTCATATAATGTCACAGATTAGTAGGTTCTAGAAGTGGGGGCTCTTCAGCCCAGCACACATGGTATTTGGGGGACCTTGGAGGCATTTCTGGTTATCACAAGGGTTGGAGGGAGGATCCCCATGGGCATGTAGAGAGTGGGGTCCAGCTGTGGGAGACTTCCTACAAGGCAGGAGACAATCCCATGAGATGCACAAGTGTCCAGGCTGGTGCGACGTCTGGGGTCCCACTAGATACTCACAAGGGTGGGAAAACTCCTCTGCATACCCAAGCCAATAAGCTATCTCCAACAGCTACAAAAACAGAGAGGAAGGGGCAGGAATTTTGTATATGAATTACAACTACTGGGGCAAAATTGTACTTTAATTTGATAGAACTTTAGTGAAGAAGGGTTTCTCCTTTTGGAAAATGTCATCAGCCATACCCAGTCAGTTTGTGAATGCAAGGGGTCCCAATTTGTCCACAGCAGTGAGGATGCGTGGCTGACCCATGCACGGGACTCCAAACACAGGGCTGGTACCTGGCTCCTAACATCTGGTCTTCCCAGACATGTTCAAGATACAATTTTATTACAGATTACTCCGCTCATGTTTTTCCTGTTTAGGACAGGGCACTATGTGGATTTGTTTTTACATGTATGCATAAATAGGCTGTAAGTTTCCAAATCTAGGGGCACCTGGGTGCCTCAGTCAGTTGAGCTTCCAACTCTTGAGTTTGGCTCAGGTCGTGATCGCAGGGTCTTGGAATCGAGCTGTGCACCAGGTTCTGTGCTCAGCAGAGAATCTGCATAGGGTTCTCTTTTTCCCTCTCCCTCCTCCCCTCCCCACCATATGCTCTCTCTAATAAATAATAATCAATCTTTTAAAAAAAGTTTACAAATTTAATTTTATGCTGTATACAGGGAAGGGTTGAGACCCCTGGTCTAATCCAGGGGTTGGCAAAAATTCTTTGAAAGGGCCTTTGAGTAAATATTTTGGGTTTTGCAGGCTGAGAGGCAACATCAATATTACACGGGTACTTACAAAGCCATTGACAAATGTGAAAACTATTCTTAGATGTGGGCCCTACAAAAACAGATGAGGGGCCAAATAAAGCCCCTGATGTCATGTTTGCCATAAATCCCTGATTTAAACCAAATGGGTAATTCCAAACCTGTTTCCAGCAACGAGTTCAGTTATGCACCTGTCTACACCAGTGGTTCGCAAATAAGGGGCACTTTTGCCAAGAGGGGAGGGGGGTGGTGGTGGCATTCAGCAATGTCTGGGGACATTTTTGTTTGCCGCCTTTGGTGGGGGAGATGTTAGTGCCGTCTCGCAGGTGGAGGCCAGAGATATTGCTCAACATCTCCATGGGCAGGATCATCCCATAACACAGATACATCTGGCCCCAAAGGTCAACAGTGTTGATGTTGGGGACCCATGTCCTGGACCAATGGGGACCAATGAGCTATGAAGAGGAGTTTGCTGGGGCTTCTGGGAAAGAAATGCCCTCCCTCTTAAGAAAACCAGGAAGCAAATTCTTTTCTCTCCAAAGGCAAATGAGGGACCAGGTCACCCCATTAATGCTGTCATCTATCCCTGAACTATGGGTGAGATCCCCAGAAACGGCCAGCAATAGCAGGCACAGTAGAGGACTGTGGGAATGGGTCTTTATGACAAAGAGGGAGTCTTGAATGAACACATTATCCATCTTGATTCCCCGCCACACTCCCCGTTAGGATGACCAATGAATATCCCCTGTGCCTCATTGTTTTCTTTCAGCAAAAGCTTCTAAAATGGTACCCTTTGGCTTTGTTCAAATGGAACTTACTGGCTTTTGGCGTCATCTAAGGAAGAGACGAGCATGCTTTTTCCATCAAGTTCTAGATAGTAATATTTT
The DNA here is from genome assembly GCF_010015895.1 of Lontra canadensis. NCBI lineage: Eukaryota > Metazoa > Chordata > Mammalia > Carnivora > Mustelidae > Lontra > Lontra canadensis. The sequence continues at coordinate 136,259 of NW_022631176.1, read as the reverse complement.
GGGCTTTATGGGCCAAGTGGTCTCTGCAACCACTTAGCCCTGCTGTTGTATTGTGAAGGCAACCAGAGACCAGGGTAAACACACAACTGTGTCCCTGTGCCAATAAAACTTTATTGACAGACACTGAAATGGACATTTCATAGAATTCTCCCATATTAGAAACATTGTTTAAAAAATCTTTCTCGATCTCAAATACACAACGTAACCCTACACCTAAAGGAGCTGGAGAAAGAACAAGAAAGAAAGCCTAAACCCAGCAGGAGAAGAGAAATAATAAAGATCAGAGCAGAAATCAATGAAATAGAAACCAAAAAAATGATAGAACAAATCAATGAAACTAGGAGCTAGTTCTTTGAAAGAATTAATAAGATTGATAAACCCCTGGCCAGACTTATCAAAAATAAAAGAGAAAGGACCCAAATAAATAAAATCATGAATGAAAGAGGAGAGATCACAGCCAACACCAAAGAAATACAAACAATTATAAGAACATACTATGAGCAACTCTATGCCAACAAATTTGACAAACTGGAAGAAATGGATGCATTCCTAGAGACATATAAACTGCCAAAACTGAACCAGGAAGAAAGAGAAAACCTGAACAGACCCATAACCAGTAAGGAGATTGAAACAGTCATCAAAAATCTCCAAACAAACAAAAGCCCAGGGCCAGATGGCTTCCCGGGGGAATTCTACCAAACATTTAAAGAAGAATTAATTCCTATTCTCCTGAAACTGTTCCAAAAAAAATAGAAATGGAAGGAAAACTTCCAAACTCATTTTATGAGGCCAACATCACCTTGATCCCAAAACCGGACAAGGATCCCATCAAAAAAGGGAATTACAGACCGATATCCTTGATGAACACAGATGCAAAAATTCTCACCAAAATACTAGCCAATAGGATTCAACAGTACATTAAAAGGATTATTCACCATGACCAAGTGGGATTTATTCCAGGGCTGCAAGGTCCGTTCAACATCTGCAAATCAATCAATGTGATACAACACATTAATAAAAGAAAGAACAAGAACCATATGATACTCTCAATAGATGCTGAAAAAGCATTTGACAAAGTACAGCATCCCTTCCTGATCAAAACTCTTCAAAGTGTAGGGATAGAGGGCACATACCTCAATATTATCAAAGCCATCTATGAAAAACCCACTGCAAATATCATTCTCAATGGAGAAAAACTGAAAGCTTTTCCTCTAAGGTCAGGAACATCAGGGATGTCCATTATCACCACTGCTATTGAACATAGTACTAGAAGTCCTAGCCTCAGCAATCAGACAACAAAAGGAAATTAAAGGCATCCAAATCAGCAAAGAAGAAGTCAAACTATCACTCTTTGCAGATGATACGATACTAAATATGGAAAACCCAAAAGACTCCACTCCAAAACTGCTAGAACTTGTACAGGAATTCAGTAAAGTGTCAGGATATAAAATCAATGCACAGAAATCAGTTGCATTTCTTTACACCAACAACAAGACAGAAGAAAGAGAAATTAAGGAGTCAATCCCATTTACAATTGCACCCAAAACTATAAGATACCTAGGAATAAACCTAACCAAAGAGGCTAAGAATCTATACTCAGAAAACTACAAAGTACTCATGAAAGAAATTGAGGAAGACACAAAGAAATGGAAAAATGTTCCATGCTCCTGGATTGGAAGAATAAATATTGTGCAAATGTCTATGCTACCTAAAACAATCTACACATGTAATGCACTCTCTATCAAAATCCCACCCATTTTTTTCAAAGAAATGGAACAAATAATCCTAAAATTTATATGGAACCAGAAAAGACCTCGAATAGCCAAAGGAATATTGAAAAAGAAAGCCAAAGTTGGTGGCATCACAATTCCGGACTTCAAGCTCTATTACAAAGCTGTCATCATCAAGACAGCATGGTACTGGCACAAAAACAGACACATAGATCAATGGGACAGAATAGAGGGCCCAGAAATAGACCCTCAACTCTATGATCAACTAATCTTCGACAAAGCAGGAAAGAATGTCCAATGGAAAAAAGACAGTCTCTTCAATAAATGGTGTTGGGAAAATTGGACAGCCACATGCAGAAAAATTAAATTGGACCATTTCCTTACACCACACACGAAAATAGACTCAAAATGGATGAAGGACCTCAATGTGAGAAAGAAATCCATCAATATCCTTGAGGAGAACATAGGCAGTAACCTCTTCTACCTCAGCCACAGCAACTTCTTCCTAGGAACATCGCCAAAGGCAAGGGAAGCAAGGGCAAAAATGAACTATTGGGATTTCATCAAGATCAAGCTTTTGCACAGCAAAGGAAAGAGTTAACAAAACCAAAAGACAACTGACAGAATGGGAGAAGATATTTGCAAGTGACGTATCAGATAAAGGGCTAGTGTCCAAAATCTATAAAGAACTTTTCAAACTCAACACCCAAAGGACAAATAATCCAATCAAGAAATGGGCAGAGGACATGAACAGTCATTTCTGCAAAGAAGACATCCAGATGGCCAACAGACACATGAAAAAGTGCTCCACATCACTCGGTATCAGGGAAATACAAATCAAAACCACAATGAGATATCACCTCACACCAGTCAGAATGGCTAAAATTAACAAGTCAGGAAATGACAGATGCTGGCGAGGATGCGGAGAAAGGGGAACCCTCCTACACTGTTGGTGGGAATGCAAGCTGGTGCAACCACTCTGGAAAACAGCATGGAGTTTCCTCAAAAAGTTGAAAATAGAGCTACCCTATGACCCAGCAACTGCACTACTCGGTATTTACCCTAAAGATACAAACGTAGTGATCCGAAGGGGCACATGCACCCGAATGTTTATAGCAGCAACGTCCACAATAGCCAAACTATGGAAAGAACCTAGATGTCCATCAACAGATGAATGGATAAAGAAGATGTGGTATATATACACAATGGAATACAATGCAGCCATCAAAAGAAATGAAATCTTGCCATTTGAGACGACGTGGATGGAACTAGAGGGTATTATGCTGAGCGAAATAAGTCAATTGGAGAAAGACAAATATCGTATGATCTCCCTGATATGAGGAAGTGGAGATGCAACGTGGGAGATTTGGGGGGTAGGAAAAGAATAAATGAAACAAGATAAGATTGGGAGGGAGACAAACCATAAGTGACTCTTAATCTCACAATACAAATGGAGGTTGCTGGGGGGAGGGGGGCAGGGAGGAGGGGGTGGGGTTATGGACACTGGGGAGGGTATGTGCTATGGTGAGTGCTGTGAAGTGTGTAAACCTGGCGATTCACAGACCTGTACCCCTGGGGATAAAAATATATTATATGTTTATTAAAAAAAAAAAAGAAAAAAAAAAGAAAAGAAAAAAGCTTTCTCGACCATTTACAAATGTAAATGCATCCTCCCTTGGTGGGCTATCCAAAAACAGGCGGGAGGTCCTGGATTTGGCGTGAGAGCTACGGTTTGTTGACCTCCGACATGGACAAAGTCATTCTAAGAGTTGTGTTTCCTGCAGGTGACGGCTTTCTTGGTGTTTTCTTCAGGGCCCTTTGCCATGTGAATTCTACACCAGGTTTAGCTCATTGATCCGAAATGTAAACACAGCGTTTACTATGCCTCCAAAACAGCTTGGAAATTGAAGCAAAAACAAAACAAAAAAAATTGATCAAACATCAGAAAGGATTTAGAGTTGCATAATATAAGCCTTTATAGCAGAATTTAAATCGCTGCATTTGCTGCTCATATAGCTTCTGGTTTCAGGATATTTAGCTGTGTCTATTCAAAGAGAGAGGATCTATTTATCGCAGATGGTGGTATTATTTATGATGGAAACTTACATTAATCCTGAGAGTTCCAATTATCTCAATTCATGTCAATAAAAGGGAACAGCATTCCCGTTCTTTAGAAGGTCTTTTTCCTCAAAAAGAAAGAGCTTATTTTTAATATAGCCCACATATTTTCTTTTGCACTAATTATAGATAATTAAAAAAAAAAACAAAAACCTCTTCTCTATCCCATTTTTCCCCCACATATGAGTCCCATTTTCCTGCTGGTTAGCATCTGTAGTTTTGTTTGGTTACCCCAGTATTTAGGATGATTATATTAATGAGAAGTCTTAGGACACAAAGTAGAAAATGCTTTCCTGATGGCGAAGTAAATAAAAAAAAAAAAATAGAAAGAAAGGACACACCAGAAGATGAAAGCGATTTTCTCTTTCATTATACGGTCTTTAACTTTTGTGTCGTGAAAGAGGACGTTTGCACAGAGCCTCCTGAGGAGAATGGAGCATGTATAGCAGAGAATTCTTAAAAGTCAAGGAGAAAAAAAAAAAAAATCCCTAAAACATAAGATGAAATCTTGGGCTTGTGAAGCCTGCATCATCGTGACCCAGAAGGATGGAAACAATAGCCCCAATCATCAACAGCCTGTGGGTCTGGGTGCTCATCTCCTACCTCTCATACCACATGCTCCTTTCAACCTTCAATGGCCCTCTTGTGATCCACACTCTAGCCACCTCATTTTATACCTAAGGAGATGGAGGCCCAGAGAGGTTAAGTTTCTTACCCAAGGTTACACAGCTAGGAATCCCAGAATCAGGATTTGAACTCAAGACCCATGTGATCACCTTTATGCTATCCTGCATGGAATATGGAGTTAGGGTGCCAGAGCTTGTTAAAATAATTAAATATTTAAAGTAGTGGTGAGAGTACTCTTCTAAGCACTGCATCAGCCCAGAGATGCTGAATCCCAGCTTGAAAGTCAGGTTCACACTGAGGAAGGAATGACTGAGAGATGGAGCCCCTGGATCCAGCAGTACCTGAAGCTGGATGGTCTCTGGAGGTTTCCTTTCGTGGCTTAAGCCAGTCCAAGATACGCTTCCTTTGAGCTAACCAATGTTCAGCTTCCTGTTCTTTATTGATAAGCCCAGTAGGCTCATGAGAAATGTTCTCATTTAGTATTTCAGGGGCAAGACTCAATCCTGGTCTTAACACTAATCTCCAAGAAAAATCCACTGGGGGATATTACGAGGCACGCTTTTCATCAAACAAAACATTCGTTGAGAGTCTTTCCCATGTCCTATGCTGCCTGCTTTTATGGGAAACACACAGGAAAGTAAGCCATGTTTCTCAGGCTCAGTGACTGCAAACTAGGACAGAGAGCAGCCACAGAAGGGAAGGATGAAGATGGTAGAAATAACTATGCACGAGGACTGTGGCGGGTGGCCAAGGTCGGGACCCAGGTCTCAAGGGAGGTGTCTGCATGGGGCAGGGATGCCAGGGGCGGTGAGGCACGCTACACTGCTGTTGCTTGGTGTGCCATAGTGACAAGGACCAATGTCCACTCAGTGTTATCCTCGTCAAAGTCCCTACAGCATATGGACACCTCCCCGCCTCTCTGCCCCGGCCATGGTGTCCAGCTGGAGCTGGGTGCTGGACGTCACTGCCGTCTACAATGGCTCCAGAGAGATGTACCCTCCCCCTTTGGGAAAGGTACAAACTTAACGAGCCACAAACAAGAGAAAGAGAGTGCAGCAATTTGGAAAGGGTACGGCAAAGCCCCATGCAGACCTTCCTTCTCACACTTGGGACAAAGGCCTGATGCCAAAGGGGGAAGGATAGCAGTGCATGCCCTGAAGAACACAGGAGAGCCCAGGGTGCTGGGGGAAGGGGCAGAGACCCACCCTGGACTACTGGGTGCTTGCTCCCAGGGCAGAGGTTGAGGGGAGAAAGGGGCAGCCACCTCACAAGCAAGAGATGTTGCTGGCAGTCTGTGGGGGGCACCACGTCGGCACCTGCTGGGGTGTACGATGTTCCTTCCACGGACTTGAGCCTCTTCCTGGTCAGGAGCTACCCCAGGGACATGCCCATCCATAGGCACAGGTGGACAGGTCCAACGTGTCCACTGTGACCCTCTCCATAATTGTCCTGGATTGCAAATGATGTAAATGCCTATTGAGGGGGTGCTTACACACAGGGGCCACAGAAGAGAACCCTGTGAAGAACCAGGGCAGAGGAAGGGGCCCAGTCAAGAGGCCAGGTCACCCAGTTCCAATCCGGCCTGTGAGGCTGGCTGTGAGGTTTAGCTGCTTCCTCAGCTCATCTGTGCCTCAGTGTTCCCATCCCTGTAACGCATGCAATACCAGCGCACACCTCAAGGGAATGCCAGCAGATTAGAGCAGCTACTGTGCAAGGTGCTCAGAGCTGTGCCTGGTACCTGGCAGGCGCTCAACACCACGGTCCGTTCATTCCAACCATAATGAGCCAGCGGCTCAACAGGACGACCACAGGCACTAGTGCAGGAACCTCTCCAGGACACAGCATGGGTGACAGCCAAACAAATAAACAAACTAACCACAAGGACTGGCCTGAATCACATTTTGCTGCAGATTATTTTTCCCACAGAAGTTTCCAGAAACACTACCCAGGACTTATTTACTGGCTCCACAGATTCATTAAGGACACAGGATCCCTGCCTCTAATGCAGACCTTCGTGCCCACGGTCACAACAATGCTGCCACCCATCTAGCCATTGCATCTGAGTTCCAGAGAAGAGAAAAAAGGAAGGGAAAATGTCTCTACAAGGTGAGTATATTACATGATCCTGGTGTTTTTTGTTGGCTTTCCTGGAAGACTCCCAGTACACTTCTGCTTATAACTTCTTGCCAACATTGGTTTGTAATTATGCAGCTGTGAGTGAATCTGGAAAGGTGACTATTTTTAACTGGGCACGTTGCCATAGCCAGCAAATTAAAAAGAAAGAGGAAGGAAGCATGGATCCTGTACAGACAATCAGCATTATCTCACAATTATTACAGAAGTAGCACATCCTTTATGCTAAAATAATTATGTTAAAAAATAACCATCGATACTGGTATTTGTAAATACTAAGATGTTTCACATCATTCCGTTAAAACCACAAGAAAAACGCACGCACATGCACACACACACGAGTGTTTTGAAAGTTCTTCATGATAACCCCACGTTTACAGAAGAGATTACTTGAGTAGAATCTTTTAGATGTTCACACAGAAAGCAGGGCTTTGCCGGATGCTCTGACTTACTTTATAAAACAAGAGAAGGTATTTGCATGTTAGTTACGCAAGTAAAATGCTCGAAGCAGCCACCGGGGTCGGGGAGTGGGTGGGCAGGGCTGTGGTTACCTGCTTTGACCGACTCAAACCACAAAATAGGCGGAGCCACGGTCCTACAGGTTCGTGGCTTAAAGACAGGCTGACTTCTCCCCTCCCTGATCTTTGCTCTTTGTTCTTCCTTCTACTATCTGGCTTCAAAGGAGAGGGAAGGTAAGGGATTACACAGATCTCTGTACATCCCCATGCTTTGGTTTTAGCCTGGAACAAGGAGCAGTTGCTGGATGCTGGGCTGCCTGGAGGATTTCCTCGGGGACAGCCCCTATATGGGGGGAGGGGTGTCCATCCAAGCTGCACAGGTGTCTCTGCTGCACTACTTCCCTGCTGTGCCTTCCACACAGCACAGTTTACTGAGCACCTGCTAAGTGCCAGGGCGCTGTTCTAGACAGAGAAGGTACCCAGCAAACGAGACAGTCCCAGGAACACGGGCACTGACACTGCAGGGGGAGAGAGCAGAAAACAATGGGATGCTGGCTGGTTCTGGGAATCTGGAGAAATCCCTGTGTCCAGGAGCTCAGTCCGGACTGGACCACCCCAGCCAAAGCAGCTCTCGCCATTGGCTGACCAGCCTGAGCAGGAGCTCTCATTTTACCTAGTCTTCTGGCTCTTCCTCGTCTCTCCCAAAACGATCCTGGTAGACTGGTTAGTTCCTCTGCTTTAGGGTCTCTGTGCTGGAGAGAGTCCCTCCTACCGGCCAGGAAAACCCATGACGCGGAGACCCCAGCTTCTCTCTCCCTGGTGCCCAGGCCAGTATCTGGAACTCAGTATCTCCATACATACATTCTGAACAAAGCAATGAGTGAGTGAGTGAGAGAGCGAGTGAACAAAGGGACGGAAGAGATAACTAAATGCCCTGTGAGCCCAGAGCCGTCCACTCCTGCAGCGGCCGAACGGATTCCCATGTCCTGCTGGTGTCTCTGGCTTTGGTTCCTCGGGGGACCCTCCTGAGAGAGGCTGGTTGAGGCCACGGAGCTCGGGCCCCGGAGAGCCCTTCTGGAAAGAGGGGGTGGGCCGCCAATCCTTTAAAATTAGAGGGAGCACATGCACATTCATATTCCTAGTTTCTCGTAAAGGACTGCAATTGGGGGCCCTACCAGGCTGGCTTCCTGCTGGCAGCAAGTGGCTGGGGCCAAGAAGGAGTGGTCCCCCTGGGTGTCCAGGTCACCGGAACCCCCAGTAGTGCCCTCTACATCAGCCACCCCAGCCTCTGATCCCGTGTGCTCAAGCCCACTGATCCCAAAGGAGGGAAGCCAGCCCAGTGGAGCTCTGCTGTCAGAGAGGCCCCTGACCCAGACCTCTGCCTTGGCTCAGGCTCTCCAAAGTGGGGGGGGGGGTACGCATCGATGCTCTAAAAGACGGGTCCTCTCCCGGTGAGGATCAGGGGAGCCCCAGAGTGGGGGAACATTCCTAAGCTGCACCACCAGCGGGTGTGCTCTGAAGGGCCCAGGGGACGCCAAGGCCACAACCAGGCCAGCCAGGAGCCCCTCAGCAGCCAGTCACCCAAGCTGCCGACGCCCAAAAACCCCCGTCCTGTAGGCACGCAGCGGCCAGCCCTCCGTGACTTGATCTGCAGCATCTCAGCTCTTGAGGGTTTCTGCATGAATCCACCCCAGAGCTCAGAAAACCCCTCGGCTGGCCTGCAGCCCCGGATCGAGGCTCATGTTTCCCATGCCAGGGTGTGCGAGGTGCCTACGTTTCCTCGAGCAGAAACCCCAAATCGGGGACAACCCTGGAGCCCACATTCATTCACGAGCGGCTCGGGCCATGAGGAAGAAGGCCCCCAGGCCAGGCCAGAGCCACAGAGCCTGTGACTTGTCCTGTGGGTCCTAGAACTGGGTCGGGGAGGGGCACAACTCAAGGCTCGGCCCAGCTTTGTAACCGCCTCACTCCCCGACACCCAGCCATCCATGTCCTCTGCTGCCGGGAACCTTCCAGTGCACGGACGGAGAGGCACCGGGGGCCAGAGAAACACAGAGTGCGCTGTGTTGCGTCGAGTGCCGGGGGGCGGCAGAGGCCTGGAGCATCCAGGCAAAAGGGCAGTGGCCCTGGGCCAAAGGCCTGCCTTTCTCTACCAGACACAGTCCTCTGAGCTGTGGGAGAGCAGGAATGCCTGGTCAACCAGGTCGTCAAGAAGCAAGAAGCCAGAAGCCAGTAACAGCTTAACCCAATCCTGCCCCAGAAGGCATCCGAGGGCTTGGGGCTGTGTTACCTTGTTACTGGGCACCCTCCCACTCCCCTCCCAACCTCTCCCAGCCTTCCCAGCCCCGGATCCACCTGCTACCACCGCTACCACTGAAAGCAGGGCTTGTGCGGGGCTGGGATGAGGATGCAGAGAAACACAAGGAAGGGAGGAGGAGAGAAGTCCCGCTTCGGGGGGCTGGCCTTCCATGGGGCCGTGGGGGACTTGGGGACCTCCTGCATCCTGGGGGAGCTCAAATGCAGATCCCCACACTGTCAGGCACCGACCTCCCTGCCGTCTCGGAGAGGACACAATGTCGGTTGGAGTGGGAATGAATGGTGCCAGGTTCACCCACAACACAGACAGAAAGAACTGCGCCCAGGAAGGGGCGCCTGGGCTGGGATGGGGACAGAATCCCCAACCCAGCCGATGTGGCCAGCCAGGCTCTGCTCGGTAACATGCCACACAGAAACTGGGGACTACTACCTCGTCCCCCGCCCACGTGCCTGCCAGGTCTGCTTGTCACTCTCCAGCCGGCCAAGGCCACAGGCTGGGCTCTGGGCTCAGGGATGGCCCTCAGTCCCGGCTCAGAGCCGGGGGTGGGTGTGGAGGACGCAGCTCATGTTCTCGACAGCCTGGTGGGGTGAGGCTCCCCCCTTACTCCCAGCGTCCATCTCCCAATCTCAGCAGCAAACCCGCTCTCTCTCCTGGTTGCAGGTGCATGCTACACAGCCGGGCTGCCTACACACGGGCTTTCCCACGGGTCCTCCCGGACCTTCAGAGCCGCGTCCCATTCCCCTCCTTGCTGTCCTCCGCAGCAATTAAGGATTGAAATGGTGCAGGCGTGGGTGTTTAAACGCACCCTCTGTTAAGCAGACAAGTGGTTTTCTGCACGACGCAAACAGTACACAGGCTGGGTCTTCTCTCGTGGGCACTTACCTTAACCGAGAAACCCAAACAAAATTCTAGGGGACATGCAAACCAGACGGTCACCCCTGGTGCATCGGGTCCAGTGCTAGGAAGTGGGGTGTTTGTGTCAGAGATTTTCTGTCCCCTCCTGTGTCATCAAAATGGGTGGTGCGGCTCCAAAGGTACAAAATTCCACACAGAAAATAAATAAGTCCTAGGGATGTAACGTACCACACGGCGACGAGAGCTAACCATCCGTCTCATACATTTCGAAGTCTCAAAGAGAGCAGATCTTGAAAGTTCTCACCACCACCAAAAAACATGTGTGACTGTGTTAGTGATGGACGTTAGCTGGACCTCCCAGGGTGATCATTCCACAATATAAACACTGAATCATTATGTTGTACACCTGACACGATTATGATTTGCTATGTCACTTGCATCAATGATATCTCCATAAAACAAGTCCTGCTAGGCCTTGCTATGCCCATTGCACAGATGGGAAGAGTGAGGCTGGCAGGTTAACGAAGGCTCCTCATAAGGGAGCCCAGCAGAGCTCCGCCCAAATTCCAAACCTAAGCCCTTCTCACTACATTCTCCTACCTGCACCTGCGAAAGTTTGCAGTTGTGGCCCGTGAGGGTTCCAGGCTGTTTCCAGACAAAGCAACAAAAAAATCGAGATGTGAGGCCATGTTCGAGGCTGGACTGTTACAGACTCAGGGCCTGGATAGGGAGGCATACTGCCTGGGGGGCTTCTGGGGACTCCGGTTGTGCAGTATTGGGTGTGAGGCTGGTAGCCCGCTGGGGCTGGTGAGTGTCACTGGGGAGTGGAGGGAACGCCGCACCCTCCCCTCCGTGGAGCTGGTCTTTGGTGCCTCCACAGTGTGGGGGTGGGGGAGCTGAAGGGACCAAACGTTCACCTGACGAATGACGTCTGCTTACATGAACTCAGAGTCCCTCGAAATATGTGAAAAAGTCAGAACTGAACGAGATGCATTCATAAGACGGACCCTCTCCAAACTGGGGGGACCCCAGGGGACTCCGGTGCCACATGGTGACCTCTTGAAGCCGACAGAAAGGCCACCAGATGTTGGGTCACCCAGGTGCCTCACTTGGAATCAGGGAAACTGGTATCTGATCTTTGACATGTGAGACGAGAAGCCCTCCCCTTAAATGCTCTTGACCCCTTAAAAGGTCCGTAAATGCTCTTGACCCCCCTTGGCCTGATGGCAACCACATTGTAAAGCCCCACCCCCCCACAGTCATGGGGCCAGGACCACAGCTAAAGGCAGGCTCCTCGGAGACCCAGCCAGACCCACCACGGAGCTGCCTGCACCCCGAGATGCCCCCCAGCTCTACCGCCTGGGCCCGGGTCCAGCACACCCAAAACCAGCAGCCCCAGGGGACCCACCACAGCTTCCCCTCCAAAACCTTCCCTCCTCATCTTCCGAGAAGGAGAAGGCCAGACTTCTGTAACCCCAGCCGTGATTTAGGTCGCTCGCTCATTGGATTTTTCCCTTGGTCCCTTTTCTGGAACCCGACTGCCTCCTTTTATTTAACAGCTTAAATTTTTTTTTAATTCTCTTTCTCTTTTTTTAAACCGATCAGGTTAGCTAAACTCCACACCCGGGATGAACGATTGGCTGGTAGTACACCAGCTGAACAGATGCTAGTTTTCTTAGTTGTTTGAAAAGCCCAGCTACTTAGATAATCCCAAAATGCCCCGGTTTTGAGGGATTTCTCAGTTAAAAAGAGCAGTTACAATACCGAGTTTCCTCGAAGCCTAGCACGGCTTTGGGAGCTGTTAGAAAAGCAAAGTGGCTTAGCCCCCTTTATCCCAGAGCTTCGGATTCCCTCCCGCATTAATTGTGCCTTTCTGGGAAAGTACTCGCCTGGAAAAACTCATTCAAGGGACCTCTGAAAACCCTGATGGTCCCCTGGCCTGCCAAGACAACGGAGGGGAGGGAGCAAATAGAAATCCCCTGGGGCTGGGGGGAGAAATTTGGGGATGATGAAGTGATTAGGAGAACAGGGGGGCTTTGTGTCATTAATCTGACCTGACTTAATCTTGCCCTGAGTCCAGGGACACCCAGGGATTCCCAGTCGGGTGTCCCGAGCGTGAGCACCATGGGAAACAGCCCGAGCATCCATCAGTGTGGAGGGTAGATTTGGGCCTCGTGGTGAGGTGCCCAGATCCGTTCTCGCAGGGTGTCTGTCTCGCGGCTTAGGGGAACGACTGAGCCCGGGAGCCGCTGGCCCTGTGAAGGCAGAAAATGCACCCATCCCGACCCCCTTGTAAGTTTCTGCCCTAGAGAAACACACACACACACTTGCTTGTACACTCACGTACACAGGCACATACACATGCACACGCAGACATAGAGACACCGCATAGACAGACACACACACCACATGCATGGAGAGAAACGCACAAGGGGGCTCATTTGGGCCTGAGTTTTGATGTCGTTGGCTGTGGGTCTGGGATTAATGAATCAATGACAATCTCTTAAATCAGGGCCTTTACACAGAAGCACGCGTGAAGTCAGGGTATGCATTTGTGGGCGGACAGAACTGTAGTGGCCAGGGGCTCACAAGGGGCAGTGTGGTTCAGATCGGCTAATCCGGCGTTCACGGCGACTTTTGGGAACACCACAACTGTGGACGAGGCGAATAATGACGATCGACGAATTTCCCTCGAAAAAGACAGGAAGTTCGAACAACGTATTTGGCTACAGCGTTCTCTAACATCCTGCGGCGTGTTTCTTACGGAGAATGGACGATAGCCCAGGCATTACGGATCTTGTGCAGAAAAATAACGTACAGCCGTAGGTTACTGTAACTCAGAGAACATGGAGAACCCGAGGGGGGGCGGTGGGGAGCCTCGCCTCGCAGATCACCTTGCTTTATACAGATTCCTTCATCTGATTCACTCAGACGTCTGCCGACGCAGCCCGCCGCCCATCCATGCGTCCAGCACACCACTCCTGAACGCTTGCTTTGTGCCGGGCACGGGTCGAGGCCCCGAGCTTAAAACAGTGAACGCAAAGTGTCCAAAACCTTGTCTTTCCGGCACTTACTTTCCGTTGGGAGAAGGACAACTGGCGTGGGGGAGTGGGGAGCGAAGTGACTTGCCCAAAGTCCCTTAGCAGAGATGTGACACCACTTCCTTCTCTTTCCAGCTGTCCTAACGAGCTGGCCCCAGGTCCCAGCACAGTGTGTGCTCCTGGGAAGTAATTCTGGAACAGAAGCTGACTCTGACCCCATTAGGATACATGTCCTCCCTCTTCGACCGTACGGTGGGTTGAATGGTGGCCTCTGCAAAGATAGATGCACTTGGAAACCCCCGGTTCCTGCGAAGGTGACCCTATTTCCACAGAAAGGGGTCTTTGTGGATAGAACTAAGGATCCTGAGATAAGACCATCCTGGATTTTGGGTGGGCCTTTTAAGAAACAGAAGAGAAGACGCAGAGAAGAGAAGGCCATGGGGACAAGGAAGACGGATGCAGGCACAAGCCAAGGGAAGTTGGGAGCCATCAGACGCTGGGCAGATGGGGAAGGATCCTGCCCCAGAGCCTTCAGAGGGAGAGCGCTTAGATGTCTTGCCTTCTTCTAGAATGGCGAAGATACATTTCTGCTGTTTTAAGCCCCCAGCTTGCGATCCTTTGTGGAAGTCCAGCTCAGAAAAGCCAACCAGAGCCACCCAGGATGTGGGGGCCGATGGGCCAAAGCAAGACACGGGAGGACAGATGCAGACGTCAGCCAATCCATGCCAACACCACCCGGGACATCAATCTTCTCTCTCTATCCCTACGACCTGCCCCTCCACCCCACATCCTTCCCTCTCTCCTGAACAAGAACCTGACGGTGGTGCAGGACACGCAGCTCCAGCAAAGGTGCCCAGACCTTCTGCACCTTGTAAACCCGTCCTCACCTCCTTGCTAAGCCTGGAGAAATCGGTATCACTGTGACGAACTGTACTGCCGGCGTCGACAGACACCCTAACACTGCCAAAGAGTTCTTTGACGAGGGCAGCCTCGAAACCGTGTTCTCCTTCAAAACCCGGGATAGGCATCAACCACGTGTCCGTTAAATCTCGATCTCCCCACTGTGTAATGAAGGTGTAAATGAGCAGTTGTCCTTTGATGCTTTTGAAACACTCTGTGCTCTTCTTACATCTCCGGGCCAACATTTCCCATGGGTACAGTCACAGACCTGAAACACCAGTCAGATGACTTGGGTTCCCGGGCCCATTCTCAAGGGCGGGTCACCCTGTGCCCGGAGGTGACGTAGGCGGAAAGGCGATCTGAGGTACATATGTGGGGACATCAGAAGTCCAGCTTGCCCCACGCCTGTAACTGCCCGACCAAGGGCAAGAACCCATGCGGTTCCCAAGGGAAGGAAATTGATGGCAGAGAAATATGGATGAATCTAAATATATTTAAATATTACACATATATTATATTATATATGTATATATAAATACATAAATTCAGCAAGCCCAAATGCAGGCTTCCTTGTGCAGACCTCTATGTCCTCTGCTCCCCGTTATTCTGTGCCATCCAATTCCACAGCATTCTATACCATTCTAACTCCTTTTTTTTTTTTTTTTTAATACCTAAACTCTCCGCTGAAATGATCTCACCTCCTTCCAGTGGGTCACCGCGTGCAGTTTGAAAAACACCAGCCAGCCGGTACCTGTCATGATGAGTTCATGAGACAAAAAGGTACAGTCCATGCATCCTTCGGAAAAGTTCTCAGGAAAGCATGACGGTGAAGAACGGGGTAAAACACCTGAGCTCGGCGAGCCCTGCGGCATCTCCCTGCAGCGTCAGGGAAAGAGACGTTTCTGCGGCTGAACACAGGTGGTATGCCGCTGTGACGTGTGTCTTTGCACAGGTGACTCACAAGGTGAGGAGGGCAGAGGGCGGAGGGCAGAGGGCAGAGGGCTGAGCGCAGAGGACGAGGCGGTGGTGGGATCAAGCTCTTCCTCCTCTGTCTCTTTCTCTTCTGCTTTCTGTCGTCGGTGCACCATGGGATTAGCACCCCGTCTGCGTGATGTTTTCTCATCTCTGCAATAAGCGTTCATTCATCCAACCAGTGTCTTTGAATGAAGCCAAAGTTCTGCTCTGACTTTCAACATCCCCTAAATGAACTCACAATTTGATCAGCCTTATCTAGGCTGAACCTCACCTGACCCACAGGATCCGACTGGCTTGTCTATGGCCTCAAGTTATTGAGTGGGTTAGCCTCTGAATTCTATCAGGTCATGGCATGATTCTCTTGGTGTTTATTTTTTTATTTTTTATTTTTTTAGATTTTATTTATTTATTTGACAGACAGAGATCACAAGTAGGCAGAGAGGCAGGCAGAGAGAGAGGAGGAAGCAGGGTCCCCGCTGAGCAGAGAGTCCGATGCGGGGCTCAATCCCAGGACTCTGAGATCATGACCTGAGTCGAGGCAGAGACTTAACCCACTGAGCCACCCAGGTGCCCCATCTCTTGGTGTTTAAAGTCAATATTGTGCCCCAGGCGATATTCTGGAGGCTTTATTTCCCCCTCTCAAGACCTTTGAGCGAGTCATCATAGGAATTTTATTGTGAGACAAGTAGAAAAGTTTCAGATTCCTAGGAAAACACCCCAGAACACATTCGATCAGCACTTTCAAAAGGGAGACCGTGAGACCTTCATAAATCAGAAGAAGAAAGCTAATCTCTTCGAAGCACCTGGTTACTTGGAGCCCAGGAGATAATCAGGGCAGGCTACTGTGGCGCTTCTTTCGTTTGCTTCCTCTTAAAAATCTCAGCTGATGATTTCCAACATTCTCATGGTGTTTACAGCTTGCTGATGGTTAACAGCTGCAACGTCCTCTCTCCTGAAGCCTCCACCAGAGGAAACACGGAAAGTCAGAACAGACCCAGAGCAGCCACGGCTTCAAACCTGGCCACTCCCTGGCTCTCAGAATACAACCAAACCTCTTCTTGTGGTCCTGAAGCCTGAGTTTTCCAAACTCACACTCCCAGCCTTCCCCTGACCTGGCCGCCACCATTGTTCCCTGGTACATCATGGTCGTTTGTGCCTCCTGCTTGATCCCTCCTCTCTGCATCCGTGACTCTTTCTGACTCTCGCTCTCTTGCTCTCTGTCTCTCTCTCTCTCTCACACACACACGCACATACACTTCTGTACATGCCTCATTCCCACACTTGTCACCTCTGTGGGTAGCATAGTGGTTCGAACTGTGTCCCCCACAAGATACGTCCATGTCCTCATCCTTGGTCTGTGCCTGTGACCTTGGGAGCAAACAGGGTCTTTGCAGATGTAGTAAGTTCAGGATCTCCGCGTGAGTTATCCTGGACTTAGGATGGGCCCTACATCCAATGACCGGTTTCCTTGTCAGAGTATGGACAGGGATATTTGAGGCACGCAGGCAGAGAGGACAAACAGAGAGAAAGGCCATGCAAACACAGGGCAGAGACTGGAATGATGGGGCCACAAGCCAAGGACTGCTTGCAAACACCTGAAGCCAGAAGGGGTGTGGGAAGAATCCTCCTGAAGAAATGCTAGAAAGAACCAACCCCGCTGATACCTTGGTTTCAGCTTGGTGGCTTCCAGGAACTTCTATTGCTATAAGCCACCAACAGCAATGTAATTTTTAATGGCAGTCCTGGGAAATGAACACAGGGAGACGCCCTTAAACTTTCTAGTGAACTAGCGCCATCCACTTTCAGCCATGCTCCCTCCACTCTGTTCTTTCAACTGGGGAGATTTTGTCCTCTAGAGGACATTTGGCAAGATCAGAAGGCACTTTTGGTTGGAACAACTGGGGGATGCTTCTGGCATCTACTTGGTAGACACCAGGGATGCTATTAAACATCTCATAAGGCCAGAGGCTCCCCTACAGCAAACTTGGCTGGCCAATGACCAATAGTACTGAGGTTAAGAAACCTTGTTCTAACCCACTATTTACCTTCACTTATTTTTATGAGCCTTATCTCTGCAAGATGGGTATCATGTGATTATTCATTTATGGCTTTATTGTGTCTCCTACTCTAGAATGTAGTAAGTTCCAGAAGGACAGAGACTGTGTTTTGTTCCACACGATGTCCTCAGTGCCCAAAACATCATCATCATCACCACCATCATCACCACCATCACCATAATCATCATCACCATCACCACCACCATCATCATCACCATCATCACCATCACCATCTCCACCACCATCACCACCATCATCACCATTACTATCACCATCATCATCACTATTACCACCATCATCACTATCACCATCATCATCACCACCACCATCATCATAACCGTCATCACCATTATCACCATCACCATCATCATCACCATTCATCATCATCACCATCACCACCATCATCACCAACATGACCATCACCATCATCATCACCACCATCACCACCACCTCCAACATCACCAACATCACCATTCATTATCACCACCACCACCACCATCACCACTGCCATCACCACCATCATCATCACCATCACCAACATCACATCATCACCATCATCACCATCACCACCATCTCCACCATCTTCACCATCATCACAATCGCTATCACCATCATCACCACCACCATCACAGGCATCCCCATGTGTCCTGGTTTACCACGTGTCAGCCATCACTCTTCATACTTCACCTCAATTAACTCATCATATGGAAGTGATCTCACTCATTTTCCCCTTCTGAGATGAGAAAAATAAAGCACAAAGAGGGTAGGTGGGGAAAGTGGGATTTCAACCTAGGAATACAGACTCCAGAGCCCACGCTTTTACCTAGTCTACACCTTAAGTCCAGCCACTTGCCCGATTGAAGCATGGAAGTCAGGCTGTGGCTCCAGGAGTGGAACCCACTGAAAACGGAGCATGGAAGGCCACCCACGACCTCCTTCCCAGATACCTTTCTGGTCTCACCTCCCTGACTCTCATGTTATGGTATATGAATACAGAACTGCTTGAGTGTCTTCTAATACACTGAACAGATTTAGATATCCCTTTCGTTGCTCATGCCTCTACCTGTTGAGCCTTTTCTGTCTCCCCTCCTCCATTCTCAAGTGACGCTGCACTTATCCTTTAAGATGAACTCAGTAGTCAACAACTTCGGATCTTCCCCAAAGCCCTATGGGGCCAGGTGCCTACCTTCTGTGCCCTGTGACACACCACACATCTCTCTATCTTAGGCACAGGATAGAGAAGTCATCTGCCCAGGAACTGTCTGCATTCATCATTTCCCCTTTGGCAAACATTGCTAGCTCCCTCCTCCTCCCCTTCTTCCTCACCAAGTGACACTGATTGTGTCAAGTTCAGCAAGGTGGTGATAAACTGGTCAGACAACCCCCAATCCCATTCCCATTGGACAGTTTCCTCTATTTCCCAGCTGACCTAGAAAGTAGAGGCGATCCAATTCTGCTCATCTATAATTAAGGGCCTATCTGCTTGTGGGCAAGGCTTTTCCTATCTTGATAAGAAAAAAAAACAGAAAGGACTGACCCCCCCTCCTTCTTCCTTTCTTGACCAAGGATGTGACACCTCAAGGGAAATAGTAAATTTTGATCCTGAGGAAAGAAGCTGAAAATCTGAGGAAAGCCAAGCAGAGAGGTAGAAAGACCCTGGGTTTCTGAGGACATCTGAGTCACTGAACCACATCTGGAACCCCTGCCCCCACCTGACAGAGCTCTTGGTATTAAAAATAATTATAAGCCTTTGTGTTTTACCATATTATTATTTGCAGCCAGAAAGATTCATGAATGTCCTAATACCCTTATGGCTGAGCACGTAACATACAGGGCACAGCACAAAGCACCTAGCTTTTTGACCAGATCCAACCCTGTGCTCCCCATGGATGGTGTCATACACACCCCTAGAAAACTCATTTTAGCTCATTGCACTATGGAGTGGCTCAAGAGAGAAATCCAGCAACGGGTTGGTTTCGTACACTTCTAAACACCTTATTTTAAAAACTAAGCATATTTCTCCCTTAATTGTGGATACTCTAGAGCCTAGAGTTCAACTGTCATCTCAGCCTTTAGTAATTGTTCATGTAAGTCTTCATTTAAGCTTTTGGCTTACTAAGCTTTGAGGTTCTGAGTCCTTCCCAGCCCTCACCTCCTTTTTGCTTCCTCTTTCTTATTTTCCTTTACTTACTCTTCCTGTCTTGTCAGCATCTTTTTAAGTCTCCTTCTTTGTATGAGACAGAATATAAGAAATTAATAAGTAGGCATTCAAATTTTTTTCTGTGCAAAGGAGTAGTCAACACGATGCCAATTTAGCTGAGAATAATTACTTGTCTACATCCCATCCGGCTCTTTGTCACCAGCAAAGCTTACCTGTACTCTCTCTCATACTCATTTCATCTTGCAGTCTCTGTCTCTCTCTCTCCCCCTCTGCAGTATAATTTATAATTTTTTGTGTCTCTCCATGGCTCACCTCATGTCCCTATGCCTTGGTCCAATCTCAGACAAGACCTCTCCTCAGTGTGCCAAGATGGCGGCCAGCGATCCCCAGAGACCAACAAGGCTGGGGTGGGACTCTGGATGAAGGCGAAGGAGATGTCTTAGGGCATGAAGGAAACATCTTAAAACTGGGCTCATGGAGACGGTGGCACAGTTCAGTAAAGTTACTGAAAATCATCAAGTATATACTTAAAAGAGTGAATTTTAGAGTATGTAAATCATACTTCAATAAGGTTGTTTAAAAGAAAAAAAAAAAGTTAAGAGCAGTTGGAGGCTTACATCCTATCACGTCATTCCCAAAGCAGACATGAGGCCTTTCCCTCAGCAGAACCTGTAAGAACCCCAGGACCAGTCCCCTTCACTCTGGTTGGTCTAATTTGTGTTCATGTCTATCTCTGGACCAATCAGTTTGGCCAGACGGAGGGAGAGAGGGATGCTTGGATTGGACAGGCTTGGGTCACATGCCTCTCCTGGAGGCCGGACAAAGTTGACTTCCATTGCCAGAGAGCTAGGTTTTCCTCCCCAAGGAAAGCCCCGGTGCTGCCAACAGAAGAACGAAATAGATCTTCAGGAGGCAAAGCAACAATATCCACACCCCAACCACTTTCTGCCCAACGAGGGGCACGCTGGCATCCTGCTGCTCTTGCAGGAGGCTACCTATGTCCAAGAGGTGTAGGGGAAAATGGTTTACTCCCCAGAGAGCCCTGAGCGGAACATCTGGGCATGGCAGGCTCCTTCTGTGTGTTTGCTGTTCCTCTCATGTTCTGCAGGAGAGGCTTAGCTCTACAAACATATGGAAGTCAGTTTTAGGAGCCTTCCCACCACACCTCCATTCATCTCTGCCTTTCTCTGTGTCTTGGGGAGCTGTCCAGCCAATGAGTCATCTGGACTCCTTGCATGCTTGCTCTGAGCAAGGGAGGAGACAGTGTGGAAAGCACACAAGATCGGGATCCCTTTCCATGTCCCTCTTGTCTTCAGTGCTGTCTCTGGCAGGCGCTGCTTCCCTCCTGGTTTATGTCTCCATCCTTGGCAGCTCTCAACATCGCTGGCTCTAGGAACATGAAGTCCTTTGGGTTCCCCCTGCTGCATGCATCTCCCTGGGTACTGGGAACATCTTTGTTCCCTGACCCCTGCCCCAGCTCGGTCAACAGTCCCTTCGTTCAAAATGCTTCATTTGGTTTCTCTCTCTCTCGTTTCCTTTGCTCATTTGTTTTATTTCTTAAGTTCCGCCCATGACTGAAATCAGACAGTATTTGTTCTCTGACTGACTTATTTCACTTAGCGCAATAGACTCTACTTCCCCCTGTGTTGTCGTCAATGTCAAGTTTTCGTGGCTGAATAATATTCCATTGAATGTATATTCCGTGTCTTTACCCATTCATCTGTCTGAAACTAATGACACTGAATGTTAACTATACTGCAATTAAAATGAAAAACTGAACAAGTACAGATGCTTCATTTGAACCACACTGGGGACATTCTGTTTTTTGCTGGGATGCTGTCCAAGTCAGGAATAATCTCTCATGCCGGTATTCACCTGAGGCACCTTTCGCTGGCCTGAACGGTCCAAACTCAGCCCATGCACAGGGGCCAAAGGAAACCATTTCTGCACCAGGACACTGCATGGTGCTCATGCACATGTCATAAGACCGGTGGAGAAGGTGTGGCTTCCCCCCTGCACTCCTGGATGAAGCTCTGGCCCGAGGCTCACTGGCCAGGGCATTCGCCAGTCTAAGCCTGGGCCCTGAAGATGTCCATGGATGCTGAGGGCGGGGACAATGGGGGAAGGAGAGAGAGGGTTTTAAGAAATGGAAACTTAATCAGCCACAGAGAGCCCAACTCTGGACTTGATACCCAAATTGAGTTTTGGGGTGGAGAGGAAGCCGGGGAAACACTAGGAATAAGTGAGCAGCTATTTCATGATGTACGTACTAATTTAGAATCAGGGACAAGGATCCCTACAACAAGAACAAGTCAGGAACCCTAATGAGCACATGTAAGGACCAAAGTGCCCACCTCAATTCACCTCCAAGTCAGCACGGCTTCAAACCCCAGCACCCCCCCCACCCGAGGACTGGGTGAAAACCCCCACTGGATGTGGGTCACATGCATTCCAAGGTCTGGACTCGTGAACAGAAACCATACCCCAGGCAGTCACTCTCCTTGCAGACAGCCACCGTGAAGACTTTCATTGGAATGGAAGAGCAGGAAGGACAGGGCTGGTGATGGCTGCGCCTTCTGCCTGCTCCATATTCATCCCAGCTTTCTGCTCACTGGTCCTAGAACAGTGTGAGATGACGGCATGGTCACCCCACTTTACACATGACAAGACGGAGTCTCCAAGAGTTTGCGGCACCTGCCCAGCCCTGTATCAGGAGTGCAGATCTGAGATTCGCATCCAGCGGTCAGCCCCTTGCACAGGGCACCCAGCTGTAAAGGGGGGACTGGGCCGGAAGCTGGGAGTTTGTTTAGAGTGTCCATGAGATAATCTGCTTCAGGTGCTTAAAGTAGCATCTGGGAAAAGGGCTCATCAAACAAGAGCGACCATGACCCCCTCTCACCTCATCATCTTTGCACTGTCACAAAAACTGAGTGGCTTTATGAGCATAGCAGTAGCCTAAGAAAGGCAATGTCTAACAACCACCAGGTCATGTACCCCTCTTGCAAGACCCCCAGGGAGCCGCAGGGAGCCTGTGTCTGCATGCCACACCCCTGCAGTGCTCCCCCTGTCACCCCTAAATGGCAAGATGTGGCGAGCTCTCTGTAGCTTCAGGGAAAGCTCAGGTCCCAAAGCCCGTCCACCTGCCCTTGGTGTGTTCTCCTCTAACTTCACACCCTGACTCGCGGTTTCCATATCCATGCAAGGCACTGACAATGTCTGCTCTGGGAGTGAGAGAATGCATAAACAGTCATCCAAACACGGTAAGCAGGAAACATGGTCTGCACTTTGTAGGATCGCTTTGTGGGGGGACCAAGTAATCCAGACTGAGGGTCCTCCAAAGCCAGAGAGAACTTTCCTCATCAAGCTCATCTGTTCATACTTCATGCCCTGCACCCACCCCATGGAGCTACCACAAGGACATGTGACATCACGACAGCAGTGGACGGCTACAGAGTAACTGCTCTGTGTCAAGGCTGGACACATGGGAGAGTCATTGATCCCTTCATCAGACCCACAAGGCCCTAATACCATCATTGCTGTTTTATAAGTGAAGAAAGGGAAACTCAGAGAGCTTAAGTAAACCATCTAAGATTAGATGTCTGGCACTTTGTCTTCATAGCTTGACCAGAATTCAGGCATGTCAAACCCTACAGACAACAGTATTAACCACTAGGCTACCTTGCTTCTAATAAGACTCCCTGGTACCAAACCAAACCATATTGGTTCTGCCTATACAATGTGGCACAGGAGACAAATCAGTCCTGGGCTGCTATGGACAGCTGTGCAGGCTGTGAACTGCACAAACCCTCCTGGCCAAGAGGGCCCTGGTGCAGTTTGAAGGATAACCCATGCTTCATTTTCCAAGCCATGCCCTTGAATAGGAACTGGGTCATTTTGGAAAAGGGGGCATTTTCTCTTTTTTATTATGTATAGAGGAAGAAGCTTTTTCTAATTCACACAAAGCTGCTGTGTATAAAGCCAGCGTTCCAGGAACATCCTACGTAATATTACCTCCTTCCCTTCTCAAGTCCAATGGAAGTGCAGTAAGATTGCTAGACCAGTGCGTTCTCATACAAACACAGCAAACACGCCTCAAACACAGGCCAAAACAGAATTTCCTGGTGTCCATAGTCAAAGGTAAAGAGAAACTGGTAAAATGAATAACATATTTTATTTAACCCAACCTACCCAAAATATGGTGGTTTCAATGTGCAATCATCATATAAATTAGCCATGAGATTTTTGTGTTCTTTTTTTGTAGAAAGTCTTCAAAATGCAATGTGTATCTCACACTCACGACACATCTCCATGCAACCCGCCCACTGCGAGGGTTCCACGATGCCTGTGACTCTGCGGGAAGTCGAGCAGGGTCAGGGTCACCAGCAGATGACCCTGGAGGTGGGGCGGGGGGGCCCATAGGCCTCTGTAGTGGGACCCGGACTCTCACTTCTAATCACTGAGATTTCTGGTTTTAAAGTCCTGGTGGCCCGACGGCATAGCCAGGATTAGCAGCGGGAAGGGAGGAATTCATATCCATGTTTGGGTACAAACGCTAAGTTGAAACCCAGAAGATGGAGGGGGATATGGTTTTGAAGGCAACACAAGGACTATTTTAAGAGGCTGGAGGCCATTGATTCAAACAAGGCTTCATGAGCTAAGAGGAACAGACAAGTGGACAAAGAAGTAATAAATGGGGGAGAAAAACCCAGGATCAATGAGGAAGGAAGATAGGAAGATGCACATTTGGAAAACCTCTCCATCTGCAAACACCAGAGTCATGATTATTTTAGGCAAAAGTCATCAGTGGATGACAAAGTCGGGAGGGCACAGAGGAGTAACGAGACCTTTACCGGTCTTGTGGTATTTCCCTAGGACATACTTACTGGCCATGCAGGGAAGCAGGGGCTTTGTGGAGGAAAAGACCAAGCAGGAGAAGGTTCATTGTGACCAGATGGCCTGCATCGGACCCAGAGGAAGCCCAAGGGAAACTGGACAGAGGGGCGTGCTGGGAGACCACTACCTTCCTCATTGCAGGTGCACAGGTGTGGCTGACTGTGACGTCCCAGGGAACCCAAAGGGCCGTTCTGGGCCCACGCAGAGTAAGGGATCCTAACCACTGAACCCAACACGTCACCCGGGACATTCTTTTGCTAGGAAGGCTATTTCCGCGACAGCTGGAGAAATCCAAAGAAGGTCTGAAGATGGGTTATAATATTCCGTCTGTGTGAACTTCCTGATTTGAATGATCTTGTGATGATGGAAGAGAACCTTGTTGTTTTATGAAATTCAGGGGTGAAAGGACGTCATGTGTTTACCATGCTCTCAAGCATTTCAGAGAAAATGGTGTGGGGTTATATACGTATTACATATATGTATGCACGTTAATATGCACACGCATTGGACGGGGGTATGAAAGAGGTAAAGAAAATATGGTAAAACATTCACATTTGGACATTGGCGATGGAGAATCTGGGTGAAAGTCATGCCAGATCCATATTATTCTTGCAACTTTTCTTAAATCTGGAATTGTATCAGAATATCTATATATCTATATCTATATCTATCTATATATATGTATATATATATATACTAAAGGACAAAGACAAATGTCCAGGCAGTGATACCGAGGATTAGAACAGAGCAGTGGCGTCAGAAAAAGGAAGGATTCAGGAGAAACCAGACAGGCTGGATCCACAGGGCAGGTGACCCACGGGAGGTGGGATGGAGCAGGCGTGACTCCGAGGTGTCCGGAGGGGCTAACCAGAGAATGTCACTACCTGGGGTGGAAGCGGGGTCTGCCGAGAATTCGGACGATGCTGGAGAGCTCATCGACCCAGGTGGGGCACGTCAAAGGGGCTGTTGTGAATCCACACGTTATTTTCCAGCCCTTTGGGTCGAAGGTGGGGACTGTGACCAGATCAGCTGCTGAAAACAACCCACTAGCACAGGCAGCTTTCTCCCCTAAAGATGGCCGTTCTGCATACGAGCACAGGACTGAGAGCTCACGTATGTCAAATCTGCAAGAACACAGTACTCAGGGGCTGGTCCCAACAATGGACAGAGCTTCGGAAGCCTCTGCTCCTGACACAGACCAGCGTGCTCAGCAAACCCGCAGGAATCAGTCTTGGAGGCCTCCACACCCGTTTACTTACCTTCTAAACCCCGGTCACACTGGTGACCTTTCTGTGGGGCCCAGGGATTTACTTTCCCATGCCCCTGGGCCTTTGCACGTTCTGTTTTCAGCCTAGAATGCTCTTCCCATGGCTGGTTCATTCATTTCATTCTAGTGTCCACTCCAGTGTCACCTCTGCAGAAAGTCCCTCTCTGATACAACGGTTCAGGGACCTTCAAATCCACACCCCCTCCCAGGTACCTTCACGCCACCCATTTGGTTTCCTTTCTACCATGTATGCTTCTCTGAGTTCACATTGATCACTGATGCACTTGCTTACTTTCCGCCTCTGTCCATAGGGATGTCCCGGCTTAGCGTTCCCATTCTGCAACTGGGCAAGCACCCAGCCATGAAAGGAGCTTAATCAATGCACCCTAGATGAATGAATAAAGCTAGGAAGCATCTTACAGCCCGCCTAGTGCCCTCACCAAATGTCATGGGTGAGGATTCTGAGACCGCCTCAGGGTGCCCCCGGGATGCTCCCAATTTCCCCCACTACCTATCTGTTACACCAGCCAAGCTCAGCCAAGAGGAGGGAGACAAGGGCCACTTCCCTGTCCCGTTTACTAAGACATCAGACAGTGGCCAGAAATCCAGGACACCATCCAAGAGCTCCGTGATCCTGGAGTACGAGGACCCCAGTCTAGCTGGGAAGCTGGGAGGAATGTCACGAGAGGTTCCGCATATTCTAGGGACACATGGGTGCCTTTTTTTTTAAACCCCACCCCACAGGACCTGCCAAGGGGAGTAAGCAAGTTTGCGTTGTGCATTTTTCCACACTGGGAAAACTGCATCAAACAGACCTATTCCTTCCAAGACTGGCAATGGGGAGGTCGCCCAGTGGAGGCACACGGGCGGGGAAAGCAAAGCCCGCTGATCAGGGGTCCGCAATGTTAGGAGGAGTGCATGGAGACAAGAACGGAGGCCTGGGAGGAGGGGGAGCAAGGCACCCCGCCCTCCTCGGCACACATCTTGTCTCTGTGCGCGGGGCAAAGGGAAGCCCATTCACAGCGCCTTCCCAAACACCATCTCTGCAACAAAGCGGGCAATGTGTTTCATCTTGGCCCTCGGATCCAGCTGAGTTTACAGCAGTGGGTGGCTTTCAAACCTAACATTTGATCAAAATGAAAAAGTGGCCCTTCCTTTCACCCTGTGACAAGCCTTGGCGTATAAATAACAGCCTTCCCGGGGAGGGCTCCTCGGAGCACAGTCCCCCGGGGAAGCCTGGCCCACCTCCGTCCCATCTGGACAAAGGGGGCTGGGGCTTCCCAGGGGGCCCAGGGGCCTTTTTAAAGGCCCCTTGTAAAAACGAAACTCAGACCCCGTTCCAGCGCGACCAAGGGGGCAGGGATGGAAGCCATCCTCCTAGGAGCTTTGCGTTTTATTGGCTTTTAGAGCTCAGTGGAAAGCACACCCCCTGCTAAAACTGTGCTCTGGAATCCAATGCTACAAAATCAAGCGGAGGACAGACATTTCCAGGCTTCAGAGATTTCTAGGATTTGGATTCTACGAGAAAAGAATTGAGAAGTGCGCCTCTGGTTGGGGAAAAAGAAAAAAAAAAGTGTGAGGATGATCACGATGATTTGAAAAGAAGCCACTTGTCACTTAATAGTTAAGAGGTTAGGTTGGCAAATTAATAATAGTGGCAATGGTAAAATTGTAGAATAAGATACATGGTTGCAAAGTAAGGACGACAATAGCAGCATACAGGCAAGAATGTCACCAAGGATTCCCATAAAGCTGGCCAGATGTTCAAACGCTTGAACACCGCTGTCTCCTTAAATCCTCTCTCCCAGCTTTGCGGAGATGTAATCAACATATCACATTGTATATGATTAAGGCATACAATGTGACAATTTCATACACAGGTCCCGTCCAGTGATAAGCACATTAAGGTTAGCTAACATATGCACTGCCTTGCATAGGTGCCTTTTTCAAAATCTGGGGTGGGGTTGGGGATGAGAACCTTAAAGAACTCCTCTCTTAGCACACAACAGAGCATTGTTCTATGTTCCTTGCTGAAGGCTACCTTCCCCAGACTTACTCCTGGAACCTCTCCCATCTTGCTTTGCCCCAGGCCCTGGTAACCACCTCTCTACTCTCCCTTTCTAGGAAGTTTGATGCTTTAAAGACTCCACATATAAGTGAGCTCATAGGGTGTTGGCCTTTCTCTGTATGACTTCTCTCACTCAGCATAATGCCCTCCAGACCCAACCACATTGCAAACGGCTAAAAATGTCCCATTGTGCATAGACACTAGAGCTTCTCTAGCCATTCGTCTCTTGGTGGACGCTTGGGTTGTTTCTGTCTCTTGGCCATTGTCAATAATTTGGTGGTGAGCATGGGAGAGCAGATATCTCTTGGAGATCATGAGTTCCCGTCCTGTGGAATTGATCAGAAGGAAAGGAATCTTGATCCTTTTAACAATTCTGTGTGTGGTCACTGGGATCATACCATGGATCAAAGGGACCGCAGGCACTTGTCCACCCAAGGGGCAGACCCAAGACAGGGGCCCACTGGTCTGACTCCCATGTGGACCCCACCCCCTAGAGTCCCCACCTTAGAAAGATCACCGGGTGTCCTCTACCTCCCTGTCTCACCATCAAAGCCCTCAGGGGGCTCATTTTAATGTGAGAACTTGCCAGTTCTTAAACCCCATGGTAAGCAGTTGATGTGGGGTGGGATGAGAAGGCTTTACCTAGGGCTTTCTTCTGAAGAGTGAACACTATGAAAACTATACATTTGCTCTGCCATTTAGCAAAGTGTGGGTTGTAATGAAGATCATGTGCTCACTTTTAGAACAGAGATTTTCGGTGAAGACACGGCAACTTGACTTCTTCCTACAAGACTGAGTGATGGTGCTATCAACATATTTTTGTATCTGACTTTTTGCAGCTCAATCATGAAGCAGGACTTTTTAGGGTTTTTTGGTTTGGTTGGTTGGGTTTTTTTTCAAAGGTTTAGACTGTTCCATCGACCTTATGAAGGCCCTCTCTTGAGACTGCGATCCTTCCCTTTCCATGTCCTCGTCTTCAGCAGCGGGTGGGCAGGGCCATCCCCACCCCCCATGCCCGACCCCGCTAGGCGTCCCAGGGACCTGTTCACATGGGTTTTGCATATGCTGGGAGCAGTTTCTCTGCACAATCTCTTCAGGAAACCCTGCACCTTCTGCAAGATTGCAGATTCGCTTTGGAAAACACTGCTTTGCCTCACGCAGGGGCGATGTTTCCGGTACCCCCAAATTACAACAGGACCAAGAAAAGTCTCTCGCCACATGACAGGTGGAACCTCACCTCGCCTCTGAGCTAGTCAAGTGCTAAATGCAACCTCCCCTCAGAGGCTGTCACCTGGTCACAGTTCTGGGACAGCAATCCGACCAGGACGCAGGGCCACTTGGACTCCATGGGACAAGTTGCAAGGACTCGCGGGCAAAGATGACCCGCCAGCTCCCCACCTCCAGAACACCTTCAGTCTCTCGGGATGTCAGGGACACCCCGCTTGCTGTCTGTTGTGATGTCTTCAGAGTCTGGCCATCTTGCAGGTGAGAGCGGGGTGCAGGTGGCAGGATCCTGGGGGATGGCACGGGGGGCAGGCCTGTAGGGTCTAGAGCAAGGACCCCTCCCTCGAGGATTTGGGGCAGACCACCCCCTCCTTCCTCATCTCCCCTCACTCCGAGCACTGGGTTGCCCACGTTTCCAGCTTGCTGAGGCTGCACGGGCTTGACGTTTCAAACCTCTCTGCGCTGTCCCTGTGTCTGCTAATGAGAAAGAAGGAGGCCTCCCGTTCCTAAAGAGACCTGCTCTGGGGCCACGGGCACCGAGAACCCCAGCAGGTGCACGGCAAGCGCCTTTGTCAGTGCATCCTCTGGAGAGCGGATTCTTCTGGAATTGGAAGCACGTGGCCTGCGTCTCTTGCCCCGGGCACAGGGGGGCACAGAGATGTAAGAGAAAGATCACTTGGGAGAACTACGTTTCGGTTTCTGGCAAGCCCAAGGGGCCCGGAAGCAGTTAAGCAGTTACCCGTCACGCAACCCTGTCCCCAGGCGTTGGCTACTCCCCATCACTCACTGCTGCAAGACCACCGATGGAGACGTTTACTCTCTGGGGAAGCCCAGACTTCAGAAGGCCCGTCTTGCTGAGGGTGAGGGGGTGGCGTGGACCAGACAGGCGCCTTGGTGCCTTGGTGCCCACGGGTGGGAGATTCCCCACACGGATGCCCAGGCGCTTTGGGGTCCTCTGGCCAAGCACGTGGGCCATGCACACAGAGCCCTTGTAACTTGGCTCCTCCTTTCCTGGTGAAGACCCCAGAAGTTCCAGGAAACACGCTGAGCCAGAGTCCTGGCTTATAAGCAGTGGAAAACAGCTTTGGCTCATGCACCCAGAGAAAGGATTGACCGGGGCACCCTCGGCATTGGGGTGCACTTGGAGGACTGTCAGGAATATGCAAGAAGGAGGGGAAAGGAGAGCTCCTGTAAGCTAAAGGCTTGCATCGGCTGAGTGTCTTTTGGGGTATCAGCCCCGAGCTAGTCAGCTCCCAAAGCTTGCTAAAGATTCCCACGCCTGGAAGAGAGCATCCCGTCGACTCATCTCTTCACGCACTCACTGCAGCCGAGTCAGGCACTCCGAGCTGCCCCGGTCCAGGCGTGTGATGTGCCTCTCCCTTGGAGTTAGCGGTGAGGTCAGCTTCTCGAGACGACACGGGGCGAGCGTGGGGGAGGTGGGAATGTCCCTCGGGAATGTCGGGGAGTGACCAGCAGGTGTGCGCCTGTGACAAGCATCAAACTAAAATGTCTATTTCAGGTTTGTCCACATCTGATTCTTCTCTTAGACCCTTCAGTCCCCAGAGCTGGCATGGCGTTGTTCTTAGGGACTGCTCTGTGTCTGGTACCCCGGTCAGACACTGGGTAAACACCAGCCCAACAAAGACAGGAGTGACATTTGAGCCCGCTGCAATGATTATCATTCTCCATGCAGTTTAACAGAAATCACCAAAAAATTAAATCATTCTTCATCACCAGTCCTCCCGGGTTCCAAATTGATATTTTGTCTTCTCTGCTGTAAGCCGTCACTCTCATTAGCTTGCTTCTAATTAGCTTTATCTCGCTATAAAGACTCATTAGCCGCTATCTTTGACTTAGCACTGATCCAGGTCCTGTCAAGGGGTGTCTCTGATGAGCAAAACTCACGTGACCAGCGAAGGAAAAGCACGCAGTGTTCTTGAGGTGTTGGAGGTCTGCCGGGCTTCCACCTGGGAGGTGCCGGAGACTACGTGTCATTGGTGGGGGGAGGGGGGTCTGCAAGATGAAAACACGCTCAGAAAACCCCAGCAGAAGTACAAATGTTGGTCATCACTTGCTTTTTAGAACAGGGTCGGGGGAAAGTTGCCTTCAGAAGGAATGGGTGGCTTTGCTTCTGATGTCGCAAAAGAAAATGACAAGCAGAAGATCTTAGGAGCTCTTCAAAAAGACCCGGAGGTAGAAGGACATTGTGGTTAGAGGTGAATCTAGACTCTGTCCCTGTGATGCCTCCGAGAACTCACGTGTGTCCTGGGGCCTCTTTGAACCTCAGTTTTGCCATCTGAGAAATGGGAACGCTGTTACGTCCCTTGCTGTGGGAGGGATGCGATGGGCTGATGCACAGCAGAGACTCCAGTCCAGAGACCGGCCACGTAAACACTTGCCCGGGGCTTGCTGTGGCCACGTTCGTGGCTTGTACCTGTTGGTGTGTTCTCTTCCTTTGCTGATTGGAAGGAGAGCGAATGAACTCAAGTATCATCATTGAGTGACTCGGTTTTCTTGTCCCACATCTCAGAAGGCTTTGTGCACAACTCAAGCTTGTATGTGTTTCCTTGAGTCTCCTCAGGTGTGTTTGCTGCATGAATCCAATACGAAGTCCCTCTGTGGGTACCCTGAGGGCTCTGGGGTCCCTGGGAGCAC
This sequence comes from Lontra canadensis, assembly GCF_010015895.1. Taxonomy (NCBI): domain Eukaryota; kingdom Metazoa; phylum Chordata; class Mammalia; order Carnivora; family Mustelidae; genus Lontra; species Lontra canadensis. The sequence continues at coordinate 104,780 of NW_022631176.1, read as the reverse complement.
ATGCAGGCTTCACCCCAAGGCACACGCTCTTGTCCCCTGGCCCCAGGGACGACATGACTGTTCCTGGCCCTGTTACAGTGTCCTGGTGGGTGGAGATAGGTACCGCACTCTCATACCTGGGACCGGTTCAACGGGACACACACACACACACACACACACACAATTTTAAAAGCGGTCATGATATCCTTCTATCATTTCATGGCGCTCACAACCAGTGTTTTCCGTGGGAAAAAAAAAAAATCCACGTCTCATATTAGAGAATGTGAATCAGCACCACCATTGGTTTTGCCTCTGAAGGACGCTCATCAGTGCAGAAGGCACCCATCCAGCGGCTCTTCTCCGATGATGCGGAGCTGGATTAGCAGACTTTAAAGTGTCCGAGAAGCACGCTGGGGAGACCTCCGGGGCTTGGTTCCTTACCAGAGATTCCGTAAACCTCCTTTCTCTGCACCGTTCTGACCGGCAGCATAGCACTCCCTCCGCCCCAGTTCTGTATGGTCTCCAGCCTTCCACCCTGGGAAAACTCACCCCTGGGAGGGGAGCCTGCTTGCTCCGGGCCTCTCCGCCCAGGGTACAGGCTTGGCTGCTGGGACCCCCAGGAACCAGACTGCTCACGAGAATCATTCCTGCACATGGGGACCCGAGACCCTGAGAAGCAGCAGCATCAGAAGTAAGTCCTGCATACGGAGCACATGGTGGCCCTGGGGGGGGGGGGCAGTCCCCTTGGGCCCTGCAGCTCCCTAAGGGGGACTGAACTGGGGTGGTAGGAGAGGGGAGGGAAGCCCTGGGGAGGGGGGAGGAGGGAGAACAGAAGCAACATACAGCAGCACAGACTTCCAGCCGCCTTGCCCTTGGAGGCGGGTCACCTTCTAGATCTCTCTTAATTGAGTGATCTGACCACATGGGAACAGAGAACACACACGGGTATGGGGGGAGGTGGTGACGGAGCTGGTGGGGGAGTGTTCTGGGGTGGCCTTGGCCCGGGTCAAGCTAGAGCTGCATGGACACAGACACTGCAGGAATCCTGCAACCACGGGGGTGGGGGGCAGGCTAAGGGTCTGTGTTCTGCCCCACAGGAACTCAACTCCCCTTCTCACACCCATGGATCCAAGTTGGATGCAGGGACCCCAAACCCCTATTCCATTTGAGGGAAGAGCGTACTGCTGTTCTGTCTGCTACGTGGTGGTTCTCTCAGTTAATGTATGGAGATGCTTAAGGTGTGCATGCTTGTATGTGTTACACATGTGTGGAGTGGGAGGAGGCAGAGAGAGGGAGAAAGAGAAGGAGAGAGAGGGAAGGAAGGACAGAGAAGGAGGGAGAGGGAGAGAGAGGAAGGGGGAGAGAGGGAGAGACAGGAGAGGAGAGGGAGGGAGGGAAGGACAAAAGGGGAGGGGGGAGGGAGGGAGAGAGGACTTTTATATAAACTTTAAATATAAATGAGATTTCTATCTCCTATATTTATCTTGGGTGAGTTGTAGGATCCATCTCTATTTTAGGTGGAGATAAGCACATTTTTAGTGGGAGAACAAAAGCAGCCTCCCCAGAAAGGCGAACCACAGAGCCGACAAGACTCATTACAAGGCCAGACGTGGCGTGGGGTCTCCGGAGTGGGCAGGAGGCTGTAACATTAACACACGGTTCATTACAGCCGAATTAGAGGCTGGTTACTCAGCGCTCCAGAAATTAGGGACGGTCAGCCGCAAGCTGATTTTCCCAGGAAAGCAGGAAGCACCCTGTTCAATGCCGGAAAATCACTAATTATTGCTGCGAGGCCGTGTGAATGCTCAGGCGTCCCAGCATCGGTGGCCCACTTTAGCTCCGTCCTTTCTGGGTGGACACAGCCTCTTCCCTTGGGAGCTGGTGTCCCTCTAAGAGTCATTTACTTCCTCCTAACGGAGTAGGCAAGCAAGCAACTGTGTTCCAAGGGCACGTTTCCGTGGGTGTGTGGGTGCGCCTACAGCGGGGTCACTGAGGGCTGTGCACGAAGATGCTACCATCCAGGAAAGGGAACGGTTCAGGGTGTCATTCACGCTGCCACCGCTCAGCACCATGACCGTGTGCCCGGAGGAGCTCTGAGATGTGTGACCTGGACCTGTACTGACCCGCTGGAGGACAGGTCCCTGGCTTCTTTCCACACCAGTCTCCCCCTCCCCCCGCTGCTTGGTCCTCCTCATCTTTCAAGACACAGGTTTTGCCCAACTTCATTCAACATGACCCCGAAATATAAGCTATTTCTTTGGAAGCGCCAGCAGAGAGAAAGCCATCAATCCCAAGAGTAGAGAAAAAAAAAATCAAATTTTCAAGCCCTAAGGATTTTTGAGGGGAATTCCTATATGCTATCATTCATTTCCTCATCCACTCTCCCAATACGGATCTGTTGAGTGCCTGTTGGATGTCTGACACTGTTCTGGGGGCCGAGGGTATAGCAGAGAAAGAACAAGCCAGAGTTCCTCCCCAGGCAGAGATGATCTGCTTCTGGTTGAAAAACAAACACCAAGTAAGATAAAGTAAATAAAATATACACCAGACGAGCTGGAGACAAGAGAGGAAGGAGAAAGGAGTCTGGGGAGACAGTTTTAAACAACACAGTGCCCTGGGAAGCCTCACGGATCAGATGAGATTTAAGAAACACTCCAGAAGAGGCAAAATAGAGCACACAGAGTTTTATCGGCAATGGAGAGAGCACATGCAAAGGTCCTGAGGTAGGAGCTTGCCGGGAGCATTTGAGGACTAGCCAGGAGGCCAGGGAGGAGGAGGGGAGGGGATAAGGAGAAGAGTCTGTGTTGATCATGCCTTGGAAGTGACTCTACAGACCACGGGGGTGTTGGGTGGGGGGAGGCAGAGCTGACCTGGGACGGAAGAGGATCACTTGGGCTGCGTGTGGAGTGAATGGGGGTGAGTGTAGATGCAGGAAACCAGTCTGGGGGCTCTTGCAACGGTCCAGGTGAGAGACCATGGTGGTTTCCCTGCTGCATCTACTTCCCCCAGGACCATAAAACTCAGCCTCCCAGAAGATGCCCCTCCACGGGTCACTCATCACGGTCACTGCAGGCTACAGCCTCATCGGGCCACTTCTCTCCTCTGTGGACCATCTACGCTTGTACAAAACCTCATCAGAGCATCCAACTTTTTAATACCTCGATGTGTCAAATGCCCGACTCTGTTCAGGTAGCTCAGAGTAACGACATGTTCATTATAAAGGAAAAGCAGGTTCTGGGCAATAATGAAGTCACTGTCCCAGCATGTCTCTTCTACAGCCTCACTTAATCCTCGGGTTGTCCCTAGGGGGCAAGCAGGGGGAAAGGCAAGAACGGGGAGCTCGAGGTTCTAGGTTCTAGAGTCCAGCAGAGGCAGGGCACAGACCCAGAGGGCCCACTGTGTGCTCTGCACAAAGGTAAGTTTCCTCCTTCAGTGGCACCATTCACAGGAAGCACATGCCCCAGTGACAGCCTCAATGGGAGGAGGAACCAAGGAAAAGAAGACCCTTAACTTGCATGACTTTCTCTGGGCTGCCCTCTGTTGCCATGCCCTGGGCTTTTGTCCCAGAGCAGACACCCCGGGGCAGAACAGTCCAGAGAGGCAGGCCGCCAGGGCCTCAGGTGGCAGCTGGGTGAGCTCCTATGTTCTGTAAGAGACTCCCCACTCCGAGCCTGGCTCAGGGAAACCTTGTTGCCACAGTGTTGTGGGGCCTGTCCCCTTGGAATGGGAAGAATCACAGGTCTCATCACATTTCCCTTTTCATTTGGGCTTCTAGGAAACCTCTTACTAAAGCACATTAAAAATAAGTGGAATGCTTCAACTGCTTCCTAGACCACAGAACAGGGTACACCACAAGGTCAAGAGTGCACCAACCTTCTGAAAGAGGTTACTTGGAACAGAATAGAGTTACTTTTTATCTAAAGAGCAAGAAAGTAGCTCCGTCTCAAATCCTTAAACTGCTAGATTGCCTGAAACTTCTCCAGCCACCACCTGGCGTCATCTGTCACCCTAAATTTCCCCTGGGGACAGCACAGGGACCCTGCTTACTTTGCACTGTAAACAAGAGGTCCAGATCCTCCCAAGACTGCAAAGAAGGCTGCCCTTCTTCAACTTCCTCTCGGTGGTGCCGTCAGTGTGCGTGCACATGGGCTGGCCAGAGCTGACCCACCATGCACACGATGGGAAAAAGGAAGCGGGGTGGGGGGGGGAAGCTCCCTGCCTGCTAATGGGAACCATCTCCAGGCAGGAGGTGCCCCACGGCCGAGGAGCGCAGCAGGCAGGTGAACTCCATCTCTGCCATCCCTGGGAAGGATCCAAGCAGGATGAAACAAAACCCATCTGGTCTGGAGAGGAGCCTTGGCTCATGGAGCGTTCTTGGGTGTCAAGGCTTCTCAACACTTAGCAGGCTCTAGGGAACAGAAGGAAGGAGGGAATGGCAGCGGATGATCAAACTCCCTGAGAGTGACGAGTGACACTGCAGGCAGGGGATCTGCCCCCAGCAGGGCCCCGGCCCCTTTCTCTGCTTCACACCAGCCTGGAGGAGCCTCTGCCTTACGCCATCAGGATAATGCACTCCTGGCCTGATACTTCCACGGCAAGGTAGTTAGAAAGGTGTTCTGACAAAGAACTGAGCACCGAGGGATCCTTTCATTCTCTTCCTTCTTCTTACCAAACAACCTCAAAGGAGTGTGGTCAGGTGAGCTTTTTACAAGGGGATTGGTGTTGACTATAGTACCGGGATCTGAGAGAGATGGAATATAACACTCACGTGTCGGTTAGGATAACTCGAAGGACCAGTTGTTTATAAAGTGGACAGACATTTCTTTCCTTCTCACTTATGTCCAAAGACGTGAAGTAGTCTGAGGCTGGTTAGATAATGCCATTGTGTAAGAAACCCTGGAACTCACGTGACCTTCTTTGTGATGTCTACCTCATGAACCCAAGATGGCTGCACAGTTCTAGCCATCGTGTCTACATTCTAGCCAGCAGCAAGAAGAAGAGAGGAGACACCTGCCCCAGTCCTTTCAAAGAAATTTCTTAAAAGGTGCACACTCGGGACAGCTGGATGGCTTAGTCGGTTGAGCGTCCGACACTTGGTAACGGCTCAGGGCATGATCTCAGGGTCCTGGGATCGAGTCCCACGTCAGGTTATGAGGTCAGCATGGAGACTGCTTAGGATTCTCTCTCCTTCTCCCTGTCTCTCTCTGCCAAATAAATAATTTCTTTTAAAGGTGCGCATTCCATGTCTGTTTATACCTGTTCTATGGATAAGTTAGCTCCACCAAGCCTGGGGTGGGGAGGTGGTGAGTAATGTCATCTTTTTTCCTAAACTACGCATGTTTGCCTGAGTCCAAAACGTGTGGGTGATAATCGGGCTGAAATATTTTGAAGTCCTTTGGACTAAAAATAAAACACCTTAGCGGGTAAATGGCTGGTAATGACAGTCATTTCTCTTTCACATCAACAGACTACTTCTATCTTCCTTTATGACTCCAAATTAAAATATCCACTGAGAATTCTCCTGACCACGAGTAAAGAGAACAAACATGGTCTGATTGCCTTTCCATCCTGAACTTCCAGTGAACAAATGAAAAGCAACACGGAATCCGGTCGGAGCTTCATCAGCGGAGACCAGGAGAGAGTCCGGGGAAGTGAGATGGTGAGCTGTATGCCTCCCCGCAAAGTGTACGCTCCGTCCTGTGCTCCCAGAACCCCCTTGCAGCACACGGGTGATAGCCTGGCTCGGTGAGGAATGCAGTCAGATGAATGGATTCACTCATTCCGTTACCATCCTGGGTCCCTGTGGTCTATCCACGCCCCTGCCTTTCCCCTACTGGGCCACTCAGATTCTTTATTGATTCGTAACAGCTCTTTACATAGTAAAAATAAAACGCGTCTGTCATCCTGTTGAAATCAATGTAAGCTTTCATAAAACAATGGGTCTTGAAGGAAAACTCAGAATGAAGAACCACCATTTGGGTTTTCAAGCTATTGAACAGAATTAGGCAGAAAGCTTTTTTGACCTACAGAGTTGAGATGATGATTTCCGGACCAGGCACACATGAGAAAACCAAACACACTTTCCGTGCGATCTTCCCCCGACCAAAGTTTTTATACTGTTCTTAGATGGTTAAGACTCCTGGACTCCTAAACTCTGCAGACCCTTGGTGCCTCCCCGTAATTCCAACAGAGTGACTCTTCCAAGGACAAAGCAGACAAAGGAACAGCAGCTGAAAGTCATCTGAAAAAGCCGCTGTGCCCCACCTGGGTATGGGAAGGTATTGCGGAAGCAGTCTATAAACTCGAGAGAGAGATTCAAATGTTCTTCTCTTTGCTTTCCCACTGTCTGCACAAAGATCAGCCTCCCGCCACCATGTTTGTACTGCAGGAACAGGAACAGGGAGTAGCTCAGACCATCCTCCAGAGGGGACCTGCTTGGACACAGGTCAGCCAGGATCCAGCGCATGGAGACCCTGAACCGCATCCCAGAGCTGCCCAGCAGCAGGGGGAGCGACTTGACAATTTCCCTCTGCCCGGCTTGGGGTCCACGTTCTCAGAGGCCCAGAGCACAAGACCACGCTGCACCAGTTTCTTTGGAAGTACTGGTGTTTGCTGCTGGGTAGCGGAGAGACCCCAGTGGGGCTCATGGAGGGAAGACCCCCTCTCCGCAGCCCCATCTTTGTGGGAAGACAATATACAACACCAAGACCACAGTCCCCGATGTCGGGGACCACCCAAGGTCCCCCTGCACATGATCACTTTCCTTTCCTCCTCTCTTGACCATGGGGCGGGGAGAAAAGGGACCTCTCAGCCTGATCCAAGCAGGACACGTACCTTCTGTGAAACTGAGAGCCTCTGAGCCAGAGCCCTTGATAGGCAAGGGCAATGAAAACAGGGGACCCCTCCTTGGACCCCTCCAGATGACCCAGCAAAGGCAAGATTAGACCTAGAAAGGCAGACCTCCACCCCCAGGGCTGACACCCAGATGCACTTAAAAGGCAAAACTTGGTAACTTGATCCCATCCAGCTCTGAGAGCTGGAAGTCTCCTCACAGACCACATGCCTGCAGGGCCGGCTGACCTCCAGTGCTTTGAAGGGGGAACCTCCCCCAACAGGGACACACACTCAAACACAGCTCGGAGAAAAATAAGCACAGGGAAGGGAGAGGGGCTGGAGTCCTTTTTAAGTTTGCCTTCCCAGATGCGAAAACCCAGACAACCTGGGAGGGGCCCTCAGGGGGCCACGAAAAGCTTTACCCGCCTTAAGTTAAATCCCCCTTAAGGATCTCTCGCTAATCATGTAAGCCAACCCACATCTTTACAAAATCGAGGGAATTACCCAAAGCCCTCTGGGCAGGGCACTTCTAAGTGGAGATGGAGCTCACCTCGTCCCCTGACATCCTGGGAGAGGGATCGGGGAACAGTGAAGAAACCGTAAGACCTTGGGAGATGGATTTCATCTTTGGGGCAGAAAACAAGAATAAAAGGAAAATGTGTATATATTTAGTGTCAAGAAGGAAACTAGGAGCAGGATGTAGGTGCAGTCAGCTATAGCCGGGGGGAGGGGGCCACCAGAGGCTTTGGCAGGAGCGGAGGGTGTGTGGACTCCCCTCGCTTTCCAGAGCTCGTCCCCACGCCTTTCCCTCCGCCCATCTACCAAGCGATATTTACTAGCCGTCCACCATGTGCATTTTTAGATTTATGGAAACATCGGATGGAAAGTACAGAGAAGTCCCACGTATCTCCTCTCCCCTTACACACACACACACACACACACACACACACACACACACACTTTTCCCTATTATCAGCATTCTTCCTCAACGGGGCACCCGTGTTATAACCGATAATCCATACGGATACATCGCTGCTGAAGTCCACCGTTGGCTTTGGGCTCATTCACGGTGCTGTAGAGACCCGTACGTTTTGTCAAATGCCTCGTGTCACATAGCCACCACCCCAGTGTCCTAGAGAATGTTCTCCTGCCCTGAGAGCCCTCCGTGCTGCACCTGCTCCCCTACCCTCCCCCTCCCAGCCCCTGACAACCACGGGGCTTTCCACTGGCCCCATGGTTGTGCCTTTTCCAGAGTGTCCTAGAGTTGGAATCATACAGGAGGCAGCCTTCCCAGAGTGCCTGCTCTCACTTAACTAATACGCACTTAAGCTTCCTTTGTGTCTTTTCAAGGCTTGGCAGCTCCTTTCTTTTTACCAGTGAATAATATTCCATTGTCTGGAAGAAGCACGGCTTGTTGTATCCCTTCGCCCACTGAAGGACATCTTGGTTGCTTCCAAGTTTCCACAGTTACGAACAGCGCTGCCATAAACATTTGTGGGCAAGTTTTGTGTGGACTTCCCTTTTCAGCTCCCTTGCGTAAAACCAAGGAACGGGATTGCAGAATAAGGAGATAAGCTTGAGTTTGGCCTCGCAGGAACCCACCAAACCATCTTCCCAAGCGGCGGTACCATTTTGCGCTCCCACCAGGCGGAGGCGAGCCCTCCCGGCTGCTCCCGGTCCTCGCCTGCACTGGGTGTCGTCGGCGTTCCGGACGGGAGCCCTTCCGAAAGCTGTGCACCCACTGCAGGTGGCAGTTTTAACCCAGATGACTTCCGGGAAGGTGACACTGATCAGACACTTGGTGGGCAGGAAGGAGGGAGCCGTGCAGGCGTCGGGACATCTGATTCTGCAGACTGGTGACTGTCTTCTTTGTACGCAGGTTGGATGAAGTGGGAATGTTGCGTGTTTGGAGTGCGGGGAGGGTAGGACCCTCACAATGGAAACACACAGGTATACCTAGAATGTTGTGAAGGGACAATGCTTCCCAAACCCAGGAGTGATCTCCTGCGACCCTTCTGGGAGAAAGCCAGTGAGCCGTTGATTTGCCGGTCCCTTCAGGTTTACCCCGTCCCGTCCTATCAAGAGCCAACCTGCATTTCTACCCACAGGCTTCTGAGGAACACACCTTATTTCCTTCTACACAAGGGCCTGTTGTGAACTCTGCGGTCATAGGGGACCTCAGCGGATCAGGGCTGTCACCATACATTTCCACTCTAAACGGCTTTATCTTTTAATTTGCTTTCCACATTTTTACCCAAGAAACGCTCCCTCTAGAACTTCAGGTTATTGCCAGCACACCCTAAGAAGACCACATGTGTCTGTAGCGGCACGTTGTGAAATCAGCTGTCCCTACGCAGAGACCAGTCCCAAGCATTAACAGGAGAAACAGACAAAAGGTCCGAGCATCCGAAAGTTCTCCCTAAAGAGCATCGGGCTTGATTTCTGAAAGGAACACCTAGGAACAGAGGTCCCAGTCTTTCTTCATTCTTACTTCCCTCAAGCCCTTCTACCTAGCTCGGTCATTTGTCTTTCCATGGGCAAAACTAAAATGGGGTGATTAGGGCTGAAAAAGCCATCATGCCCGTGAGGCTCCATAAGGACAGGGGTGGGAGGTAATGGATACCAGCAGAAGGGGCTGGAGATGCAGACGGGGTCTCGGACGCTCACAACCCACGCGCCGTGAGGTCATTCCTTACAACGAGAAACAGATTGGCCGCCATCAACAGGTTCTATTTATTTATTTATTTATTTATTTATTTATTTTTAAAGATTTTATTTATTTATTTGACAGAGATCACAAGCAGGCAGAGCAGCAGGCAGAGAGACAGGGGGGAGGCAGGCTCCCTCCTGAGCAGAGAGCCCAATGCGGGGCTCGATCCCAGGACCCTGAGATCATGACCTGAGCCGAAGGAAGGGGCTTTAACCCACTGAGCCACCCAGGTGCCCCCATCAACAGGTTTTAATAAGAGGACCAGACTGCCGTTCAATTCACTAACAGCAAACTAGAACAAAACTGGCCCCAAAGGCGTTACGACCTTCATCTTCCCTGGAAGCCGTTGGAGGAGTCTGTGTCTCTCGGGTGTGGAGACCGAAGCCTGAGACCTCCGTGGGCCGGCACGCACGCACGTCCCTGTGATTCCAACGATTCCCCGGGCGCAAGTGCCGTCTCCCCGTCGCTGTCATCTAAATGACGCCATGTGCAAGCCCAACCAGCTGCTCGTGTCACTGGTCTAAGGCGCCAAAGAGAAAACCCTTGAACAAATGGGTCACACGGCTTCTGGGAACTTCTCCGGGCAGCAGGTAAAAACAGAAGGCGAGAAAGGCAGGCATCAGAGTGCAAGGCGTCCAGAGCAGAGGAAAGGAGTAGGAAGCTGGGGTCGCGCAGGCTCTCGAGCTCCTGGTTACTTCAGCTGACCTCCCCTGGGGTGCTCCGATTTCTTCAGTGTTACTATGGCACATGTTTGTGAACTGGGATGAAAAAATTAAAAAAAAAAATCTACCTTCAAGTTAATGCATCCACTTCGAGAGCTCCACAAGGAAAGAATTAAGCAGACAGGAAATCATCCAAACAGGAGGATAAAAGTCCGGCAGAGAGCTTTTGAAATAGGAGAAGGGGTCCAGCGAACTTGCCCAAAGAGCAGGAACAGCAGAGGCTGCTCTAATTCCCTAAGGGAACAGAGCAAAGAACATCTAGACCCGAGACCCTCTGTCTGTCTGCAGCAGAAACTGGGCTTCCAGAAAGCTCTGTGCAGAGGCTAATCTGGGTTCTATCAGCAGTAAGATTCTTAGTGTTTTTTGCTCCATCCCAGGAAGGGCGTGCGGCTCCAGGACGTCCCGCATCCGGGGCTTTCCAGCCCGAGAAACCAGAAGGAGGTGGAAATGTGACGGAAAGCCCACCTTGGGTCCATCACCGACTTTTCTGACGCCTCACCGTGATTTAGCCTCAGCTACGGGTGAGGCGGAGCTCTGAACACAGCGTGAGGGTCTGGGAACAATGGAACAATATAATCGAGGAACCAAGCCCCAGCACGGCGATAATTATTGTTATCCTGTCATTCCCTGTTGAACATAATAAACCAGACGCTATAATCTTCAGGCAAAATGTTGCAGAAACAGCGGTAGCAATGAAAGGACATGCTAACAAGATCAGAGACAATCGAACACAGACGAGAGGAAGAAGAAGAGGAGGAAACTGAGACGGTCCCAGCCCATCCCTTCCTGAAGCTCTCCACCTTCACGCTCCAGGGCTTGCTCCTCTAGCTTTCTCGAAGCATCGTCCCCCAGGCCGTTTCTCAGTTTCCATGGCTGTAGACTCAAGTTCGTCATGCCAACCTGGAAAGAGGCCAGACCGTGGATGGATTGGAAACGTCCAACTTTGGAGCAATACAGACTCAGAGCAGCGGCTCCCCAAATGCCCAGAGGAGACGTGAGCCCACACCTCGCTCTGCCACCTCCTCCAGGAGGTCCCACCGGACTTAAGGGCGATTGGGCCACGAGGTGCTCTTTCTAGACCGGCAGAAGGGAAAGAAAGACCAGGGCAGAGACGCAGGCTTCCGAAAGATGCTGGCAACGAGCTGCATCCTGGGGACTTTGGCATAATAAACTGCCCGTCACCTAGTGTCTCTCTCCCGCTGCTCGAGAGAGGAAAAGCCACCACAGCCTGGGGACAGACAGATGGCTCACCAAGATGGCTTCTCATCACGGCTGGCTCATTTTGCCCAGTAGCATAGTAAGAGCAGTAGTAGACCCTGCGGATAAATGCTTGCCTATTTGGGAAAAATGATGCCTACGTGGTATTTAAATCGTAGCGCCAAACAAAAGGAATGACTTATCAACCTTTCCAAAGAATGGTCTGGCTGCAAATAGTCACTCGACTTTAAACACGGAGTTGCAGCTGGGATGTCTTCATCGTATAATTAGGGAACCGGAGACACGCCGTTACGAGGCGGGCGCCCGAGTCAGCGCCGCCCCCCCTCCCACAGAACCACAGCCTGCCGAGGGAATGCTCGTTCTCACAAAGCCCTCTAATGACCATGTATATAAATAAGTAAGCATCTGTTTACATATGCACATATTTAAATGTAGTAATAGAGGCACACATGTATTTTTATAAATTCCACTTCTTCCCATCTAATGAACAGACTCAAAAACAATTCTATTTTATCCAGGGCAATGGGATGAGTAGTAATTACACCAAAATCACTTAAACCTTTATTGCCCGATATTAGACAAATGTTTTCACAATGAAGCCGGTTCTATTTATTTAAAACACAAAATTATAATGGAAAATTACCCTGATCACTTAAACTCCAATACTAGAGAGGCAAAATAACACTTTCTCCCCCCCCCCCCATTGATCTAATTTAATGAGCTGGGATAAAACACCGGATAATTAAGGATCCGATCTAGGAGAGGATCCAACTCTGCGTTTCCCACCGTGTGATTCCGGGACAGGCTGTTGGGAGTGACAGTGAGAACACACGGGGTGGGGGATGCTCGAGTTCTGGGGTTCAGAGCTGCAGCTATGCAACTAGATTGCTCCGCACCCCCCTGCCCAGTCACTTGCTGGGTATCCTGGGACAAGTAACTCACCCTCTCTGTGCCACCCTATTCCCATCTGTAGAATGGGATCATGCAAGTACTCACTCAGTGGGGCCAGAGGGAGCCCCCGCGGGTTAAACCTGGCTTTAGCAGTCACGGAGTAAGCCAGTTATTTTTTTCTGTTTTGCTTCCATTTTCCTCTTCTGTAAAATTCGAATAACCACTGGTCCTTCTTCACAGGCCACCGTGATAACTGGAGGACAATCTGTAGGCGTGAGTACCGCTGAATTGTCGCAAGCCTTTGAACCAACATTGGCTATGACTGATCTTTCTTGACCTCACTGGATACACCGATGGAAAGTCAAAATACATCCGCGATTGCCAATCTCAGTAGCTGACCTCTTTTTTCACAAATCAAATGCCAACATACACGATATTTTAAAGGGCATTACGTGTGTATTACAACAAACTCCAATGGATACAATGTTTTATCATAGCACAAATCGAAGAGAAAGAGGAGGGTATTTTAGAGGACAGATATACATTTACGTGAAGCTCCTTTGCCACAGTTAAAAAGTCAGATTAGCCCCAAAAGTCGTGAAATTATCCCGCTGTCACACTATTACCGAAGGCATAGTCATCATTCACCCGTTGGTGGTATCCGGGCTGAGGATACGGAAAGGGGATACTTTTAAAAAAGAACGTGCTTTTCAAAAAATTTCTGGTCCAGCACTACAGCTTCAGCAATCACGACACACCCAAATAGCCCTTGAGGGAAACAAGCCATAATCCGATGGAAACCCCGACCCTCTAGGGCTAAAGGGAGGGAGCGTGGAGAAGCTCCGCCAGGCAGTGAGATGGGACCGTCTCTGGCCTTAGAGGTGTGTATGTAATAGATGAAGAATGGCAATAAACGAACAATGCTTAATTTCGAGAAACGAAGAATGATAAAAGGGTTTTGGTAACGACACGGGAAGTACGTGTTTATGTATCTGCAGACGGCCGGGCACTTCCGTGGAACGCAGTTGGAAACCATTAAGCGCCACGGGGAGACAGAAAATACTAAACACGTGTTGGGCTCGACCACTGGCCCCAGGGCTGGAGTGGGTCCTGGGCCCAGAGGGTCTCCACACTGTGAATCTGGGGACAGGGGTGGGCACGGTGGCCCTAGGAGAGGCTGGGCTGACACGGAGAAGGGGGCTTCGGGCAGTGGTCACTTTGCTATTTTTGCACGACTGGCCCTTTTGTACAGTCGAATGTGTGCTGAAACTAGATGGTCTTTGTCACTCCTTCCAGCCTTTCCTGAAATCCAGAACTTACCGATTTTTATTGAGTTGGGGTGAGCAGGAGGCAATCATGAAGACCAGCGGAAGAGGGGGGCAATTTCCTTCCCCCACCTCATTCCTCCCAAATGTGTGCACAGCACACACTGCTCACACACACATGCAGCCCACACATGTGCACACATGCACAGCTCACACACCCATGCACACATCAACATGCTCCTCACACACCTGCACACAGCACACACATGCACACACGTGTACACACGCAGCTCAATCACGTCACATATGCTGCTCACACACATGCAGCACACACAGCTTGCACATGCACACACACCACTCACATGCACACAGCACTCACAGCACACACATGTATACACATAGCTCACACATATTCACACTGCGCACGCAGCTCACATACATGCACACACACGCACCAATAACCAGGAGACCTTTAAACCTAACATTTCAAAGCCTAACAGGATCCAGGCGTCTCGCCGTGTTCCCTAACGCCGGCCTCCAAGACCCACGATTTCCGCAGCGGATTCTGCGCTGTCTAGAGGGGGGAGGCATCCGCAGAGCCACTGGGCTGATTTCCAAAATCCCAGGCCACTTGGCAAGCCTGGCAGAGGCTCCGACAACTGCAGCCCTTTGAAGAAGAAAGACGATCTCAGCGCCGACCGGGAACCACCCGCTTGCCCTCCTGCAGGAGACAGAGGGCCCTGGGACACAGCCACTGGCCTCGGCCATGGACAGCCTGGGGCCACCGCGCCCTATAGCACAGGACGCAGAGCCTGTCCCTGTGGCATCCCATCAGCAGGTGCACCGGGGAGCCGCTGCTGGGCCGCCGCAGACGGGGTCATGGCCTCCTATTTTTAATCCCTCAGGAAAATCAGAGGCAGTGCTGGAGGGTCTGGGCTCAGAACCTTGACATGTGAGAATTATATGGTCTATCACTTCCAAGAAACCACTGTGGCTCTCAGCAGAGAGAGAATGAGGGAGAGAAAAGACGTGTTCGGGGAAAAGCTGTTAACAATCGTGAAACACAAGATAGCAAACTGACGTGGTTCTTAATATTAATATTTCCAGATGACAGCCCAAGGGCTGGGTGCAGAAACAGCTCTTCTAGCAACAGAGAAAAGGACAGCAGAGCAGCAAAGAGGCCGACCTTCCTCGAGCAAATCACCTTGCATGGGGTGATGAGCCCCTGCATGGGGCTTATGTGTCTTGGAGACATTCTGAAAACATCCAAAGTGGTCCCCCCAAGGACCTCGTCCTGTCCCATGTGGGTACGCCATGCGGGGCACCGTTAAGCGCCTTCAGGACACACCGGGCCTAAGCTGCATGCCTGTCTGTAAGGAGCTACTTGCGAGCACAAGGGAATGCCAGGCAGTGGGGTCACTGCTGTCCCCCCAGAGGACCCAGCTGAAGTCAGGCCCTTTCCTTAGGGCTTGACGGGCAGGGCAGGCCAGAGCGAGGCTGCGTTCGACCATGCACCGGCGTAATCCCCCGCCTCTCTGCGGTGATGCCCGGACACGCCCCGGACAGAAGGGGCCCCCCAGCCCCACCTGCAGGCGAGCCGACGGTTCAGTGCCGCGCGGACCGTAAAGAAACCCACGCACCCAGCCCCTGCGCCGCCAGCCTGCCCGTCACAAGCTCCCATCCAACGTGATAAATCAAACCTCGGCACCTTTAATGAGGGTGTTCTTTACCAAATATTTGGCTCTATATATCCGAGGGACATTTTCCCTTATTAGCATTTAGTTGCCCAGACTTCTTGGGACCAGCTTAATGGCCTCCACATGGCTTCTCCACGGGGTCCAGCTCTGGGCCCCCTTCCCTCCAACGTCGTCGCTGCCTCTCCATTACAGGAACAGCGGGAGGCTGCGAGAGCTCCAAGTCCCCAGAGCTGCCAGACCTCTGCATACCATCTGAAGATCAAGGGGCATCCATCTGCGGGAGGATAATTTAAACCATCTCCCTGTCTCTAAACGCAGAGAAGAAAAGAACAGCGGGACCGGCTCCTCTGTAGATCCGAGGCAGGAAAAACACAACTTTGTTCAACTTCTCTCGAGACTGGTATTTGCACAAACCCATAAAAGTTAGTCCTCTTGCTAGAGAGCTGCCCCGGCCCCACGCTCTGGGCCAGACTCAAATGGCCAGAGGCTCTACGGCCCTGAGTCCTTAAAGAATTCATCTCAGTCTTCTGACTCCCTGATAGGGTACTGAGATCAGGGTATTAAAAAAAAAAAAAGTTTTAAACAGAAAGGAAAAAAAAAAAAACTCCATAACTATGCTAATAGAATAGAGTTTTCATCTCCTAAATAATCCCAAAGTTCAACCGTGTTGGGTTCCTTCAGGGCGAAATGCAGAATTACTTTAACAAAACAGGTAGAAAAGCTTTTCAAATCCGTGGGTAACCAGAGCGTTTTCCTTGGCCAGGGAGGACTACCAGGGGTCTGTCGCTGGAAGCAGGGCTGCTCCTTCCCTTGTGAAACCCCAGGGCCCAAGACAGAAGTCTCTGACTCAGATCAGCCCTGGGGGTTCCCATGGAAACCAGCGGAGGGAAGTAGGAAGAAGAGCAGAGAGCAGGAAGGACAGCAAGAAATGGAAACCTGTCCCCAGATCCCGGTCCCTTCCCTGGGTGTGGAGCGGATCTGCGTTGCAGGAGTCCTGACAGCTCTGGCTGGTCTGTGTTTGGCTTAAATCCCAGAGCTGTTCCTGGTTCCCCTGGCCTCCATAGACAGTGAGCACCTGTGCGCCCCCAGATGACCCCCAGATGACCCAAATCCCAATCTGACCCTATCCATATGGGAACAGTCATGTTCCCCTGATTCCCACCCCCCCATCAACTCATGTAAAAAATCAGCCTTGTTCTCAATCACAGGATATTAATGCTTCGACGAGCTAATTAGTTTGAAATATTTCAGCTGAAACATCATTTTAAAGGCATGGCCACCCAATCCCACCCTCTCTGGAGGAAAGGAAACCCTTTCCTCGTTTACTTTTGATCACATCTGATGCTTCCTTGACCATCTACTTGTTCACGTGCACCTGTCTCCCTGCCTGCCCAGGGGCGGCAGGCCACCCAGGAAGGAGCGGTCTCCTGGTGCTGTTTCCTGCCCCCCACCCCCACCCCGGGCTACCGTTTCAGTTCCAGATCCTGGAGATACCCGAGGTGCCCAAAACACAGGAGGCTCAGGAGGATGGAAAAGCAAGGTCCCTCTGCATGTCTAATTTGTGAGTCTGCGTTTGGAAGACAAGTGACATCCGCCAAAGGCAAAGACGTATTTGTCTTTGTAATAGTTTCTAGCAGACCTGGATGCTTGGGAAAGTGCAGCCCGGCCAGATTAGACTAAACATCCGAGTCCAGTCCTTTCCAGAGACTCAGACAAGGGAGGGTCGGAGGAGGCCGCAGGGATGAACAGAGACCTAAGACCCAGAGAGAGGTTTGCCTTGATGCTTTCTTCGGAGTTTGGTAAGCAATGGACTTCCGTGTATCAAAAATATCACACAATGTTACAGGTGATGTTTTTCCGCCTAAGCAATCCAGGTAATACTCATCTTTGAAGACACACCCATTCATTCATTTGTTCACTCGTTTTATTCATTCCCCGTACTCGGTGGTGACTGGCAATGTGTCCCCAAGCCTGGAGTCTACAGGCATGCTAGGAGGGACCACCCCTGTCCCATCCCTATGGGGCCACGAGGCCAGGAATCAGGATCTGAAGATAGAGAAAAACTTTAGTAGCCCAGCAACCCACAGTGGGGCTGGCCAGCGCCTTCTCCAGGATGCTTTCCTTCCTGGGAGGGTCCGCCGGGTGGTCAGGCTGCTGGGGACGGAGCGCGCCCAGAGCCCTCCAGGTTACCACATGGGGACTAACGGGATGGTACGGGGGGCACAACCGGTCCCTGTTCGTCATGCTTCAAGCTAGAAATAACCATGATTTGTTCAGCCAATGATGCTAAGACCGTGTGGGAAGTACACGTCCCAATGAAAACATCTCCAAAGCATATTGAAAACCATGGCAAAGACGAAGTACCACTTAAGGAAATGACACGCGGACGTAGGCATGTTCTTTTAGACGTCCGTTCACATCGCTAGACGGCATTCTGCTAATGGTGCCGCGTGGGGAGCGTGTCTGCGATGCCAGAGGGATTCGGTTCGCATGTCCCTTTCTGCCACGGTCCAGCATTTGCACCAGATGCAGACACGGGTGGGGATGGGGGTACTTCACATGCCCGAGAAGATTCTGTGGGCATGAAACTGAGGGGTTACTTTCGGGTCATCTCTTTGGATTCTCTGTCAAAGGCACAACAGCGAGAGCAGCCACCAGGAAGACAAGAGGGTGTGAGCAAGAGAGGCAGGAGTGCTCCCGGGCCACGGGCCCCATCTCTCCTGCAGCGTCACCGGGCCCCTCCACACGGCAGCCTGAATGGCTGAACCCTTGTCTCGACTCCAGCTCAGTTACTGTGCCGCTAAGGATTTGGTTTCCGGAACTGACTTTTAGGGATTTATAATGATGGGCTTAAACAAACAAACAAACAAACAAACAAAAACAACTAACAGTGTTTATGGGGTATGATCACAGCCAAAAACTGGAAATAATTCAAGCGTCTGCTCATGGGACTGAATATAAGACATGATCATTGACGTCTTCCTCTCAAAGACGATTTCTGGAAGGAAGGAAATGCTCACAAAAATGATATGAAGTGGCCAGAAAATTCTGCACGAAGGACCCGGAAGTACCATCTGGTTTTAACTTTGCAAACAAACCGTGCATTTATATACACGAACACACACATGTGGAAAGAGTAAGCAAGTGAGCACTGGATTAAGGAAGAGAGCAGGAAATATGTAAAAGTGTGGATGGCCAATGTCATTGCGTGGGGACAACTCTTGGTTTTTAGTTTATTTTTTATGGTCCTTTTAGTTCTATAATCTGAAAAACCCGCAGTGTAAAAACAGCCATTTCATCTCAGCCTTGGTCCGGAGTCTGCCTGGGGGTCCTTGTCCGCACCTGGCTCTCCAGTCACAGGGAAGGTGTGTGGAGGACGGTGGCCGGCCTGCTGAGGGCCTGCAGAGACTGCGGGAGCCTGGCACCTGGGCTTGCAAGAGAGCCTCCTTGCGGCTCCAGGCGGGTGTGGGCAAATGCGTACACGATCTACCCCCTCCTTTAAAGTTCCGCACTGTAACCAAGGTTTTTACAGCAGCTTTTCTCAAAGCACCGTTCGGCAGGTGCTTCTGCTTTAAAACACGCATGTGGACTCCCTCCCTGCCTTCGCATCCTTCTATCTCCCCCTCCCTCCCTCCCTTCCCTCCTTCCTTCTTTCTTCCCTTCCCTCCTTCCTTCCTTCCTCCTTGCTCTCTTTCTCTCTCCCTCTCCCCGCCTCAGTGACAGCTGCGCCCCTGCATAGGGTATCCTCACTGCACACAGGCACCGAGGCTTCCCGGGGCAGCGGCACACAGGCCGCGGGCCGCCATTGGCCGAGCTGCCTCCCCAGCTGCCTCCAGGACGGCCTCTTGCAAGGGAATTACATTCTCTCAGAGGCGACCGGCCCCCCGCTGGCCCACGATTTCCCCGCTCTGTCACTGTGCTTATTGGCAAAGCCGGCAGATCCTATCTGGCGCCCGGGGAGGTGCCGAGGCGCGTCTATCAGTAATCTAATTCCACGCGCCCGGTGAAAGGAGCCAATATTATCACAGCAAAGACTCGTCTCTTGCTATATTGATTTTTATATTAACAATAAAGGACAGCCGGTCCCCCAACAAGCAAAGCTGGGAAGAGAAGATGCACCTTGCACACCCCCGCTTCCCTCCCGCTCTGCAATTTGTGAATCTTCTCCGGATGAAATTCCTGCTTCGTCACGCCCGACAATCTCGCCTTGTAGGCCGGTGGGCTCTCCATTCCCGTGGCTCCGGGCCAATCTGCGGCTGATGGACCTAACACTTTGTCCTCCACGTTCCCAATCAGCCCAGGCTCGGGAAACGCAGCCGCTCCTAACTGATAGAGTTCTTCTGGGTTCCTGTCTCATTTGCCCACACGGAGCCAGGACCTCACGGAAGGATTCCTCCCAGAGTTCGCGTCTGAGTTCTGCATTTTTGCAGAAGTTTTCTTCCCGGAGGCTCTCCGGTGCGTCACCGAAGAATGACGGGGAGGAGCTGGTTTGCGTGTCTGCGTGTTTCAGTCTCTCTCACCAGGATACGGGACCCCGTCCAACGTGCTTACGGGTGTATCTGTTGTCCCAGACAGTGTAGGCACTTGAAAATATATGCTTAATGAATGGATGAGTTCTGCTTTATTTTGCATAATAATATCGCATATCGAACCTTCCCCAGAGACTATTCCTGCGTATCATTTTAATGGATATCTCTCGCTCAATAGGGACGGAGCAGCCAGGTGGAACTGGCAGTCCGGGTGGGAGTCAGGAAACCTTCAAGAAAATGGGTTTTTCAGCGGAAGATTATTCAACGCTCGCATGTAATTGATGTCCCAAGTAGTCGAAATGCTTCAAAAAGATCTTGGGCAGTTTCCTGGTCTGACTTCTTCTGGCCACTGGTGTCTTCCCAACTCCCCCGAGCCCCAAGGTGAGCTCTCACCAGTGACCGGTGCTGGAAGAGAGGACATCGGTCCTATGTTGGTTCTCGCGTTACCCCCAGCAGGGAGTTTCCACTTTCCCACCCTGTGCTCTGTTTCCAGAGAAGGTGGTCTGCTTCCTCATTTCTGTTACAGACCATCCCCCAAATTTTTGG
This sequence comes from Lontra canadensis, assembly GCF_010015895.1. NCBI lineage: Eukaryota > Metazoa > Chordata > Mammalia > Carnivora > Mustelidae > Lontra > Lontra canadensis. The sequence goes on along the minus strand of NW_022631176.1, from coordinate 84,389 downwards.
CTTAAAACAACCACTTTTGCTCACAAATCCATCATTGGGCAGGGCTCTGCCGCGACACCTTGCCTCGTCTCCGCGTGATGTGGGTCGGAGAGGCTCAAATGCTGGGGGTTAGACTCACCCTCACACTCACTCACGTGTCTGGCCTTTGCCCCTGCTGTCAGGGGGACCACCGGCCAGGACACGCACACGTGGCCTCTCCACGTGGATTGGGCTTTTGCACAACAGGTGGGTCCCCGGACAAGTGACCCAAGAGATGGAAGGGAGGCCGGCAGATGTCACGACACCTGCTACGGTCTGGTCTTGACACCCCATGGCATCACCAGTATGTTCGATCTGTTCTAGAAATCACAAGGCTGCCCAGGTTCAAGGGGAAGGGAAATCGTCCCCACCTCTTCATGGGGCACATGGAAAGGTTCTGGAAGAGTCACCCTGAGGAGATGTATTTGCCACATTAAATGAGGGAAGGTCCCGGCTTCTGGCTACAAGCTACGGTGTGTCTGATGGACCTTCCCCCGACACCCTCAACTCCATCCTGTTGGGGAAGGCAATCAGCCAAAAGCGCACTCCCGCCTGGAATGCCTTTCCCACGTGGATATTTTTATTGAGAGAATTATGGATGTACATGCAGTTGTAAGAAGTAATGCAGCGAGATCGTGGGTGCTACCCGGTTTCCCCCAATGGCATCGTCTTGCTAAACAACACAATGACACGGTCGCATTCAGACATCCCCCCTTCGGTCATTTCTGTCCGTCGGTACTTAGCTCTGCACGCTGTTACCGCACATCGGGGTTCGCGTATCCCCCATCGGTCAGGGTGCAGAGCTCCAGTCCCGGGCTGCCTCCCGCTGCCCTTTACAACCATACCCACCTCCCCTACTCCAGCCCCTGGCAGTCACCAAAGCAATCGCCATTTCCAAAACCGGTCTTTCCAGCAGCGTCATTTAAATGGAAGAACGTGGTAGGTAGAATGCGAGAATGGCTCCTTATCACTCCTCCTCCTGCCTTGGCAGTTCATCCAAACTGTGGCTTGGAGTCATCGTTTGCCCCTCTTCACTGCTGTATAGTATTCTGTGGAGCGGATGGACCACAGTTGGTCTAACCTTAACCATTTCCCTGTCGAAGGACACATCTCAGAATTTTAAATTATAAACCACAACCTAAGTGCCAAAGAAACAGCTGGGGCCAGTCGTCCGGTTTTCAGGAACGGCGCCCAGAGTGCCCCTACCCACTGCAATCATGGCGGTCGTGCCCTTTGTCTGTCCTGGTTTCCACGCCAGCTTCTAGGAGTCCCTGTCAGGTGTTGGATGGGTTTTCTTCTGCTTCCACGACCCCAAACCAGTTCCTGATGCAGGCTACCCAAGAACTACCCTTGATACACCCCTACATGCAAGCGCTTTCCATCAGCGGTCCAAGAAATGGACATTGAGAACAGCCTCCAATTTCTTGGGAACTTATTTTAAAAAACTGTATTATCTTATCCTTCATGATATCTTTACCTTCTGGATGTGTCACTGCCAACTGGCCTTAAAAGACAGGTGAGAGGGGCGCCTGGGTGGCTCAGTCAGTTAAATGTTTGCCTGTGGCTCGGGCCATGATCTCAGGTTCCTGGGTCGAGCCCTGTGTTGGGCTCCCTGCTCCGCGGGGAGTCTGCTTCTCCCTCTGCCCCTTCCCCAACTTGGCGTGCTCTCTTTTTCAAATGCATGAATAAGCTGTTAGTCTTAAAAAAAAAATCAAAGACAGCTGAGAATCAGCACAAGAATAGAAAGAAAAGAGGTACAGATCCTGAATCATTGGCACAACAAATAATTCAAGGTAAAGTTGCGCTCTCAAATCAACCAAAGCCAGCAAAAACAAAACTGACTTGCACAATGCTCCAATGAAGATTTACAGGCACTCAAAATGCAAAAACCAAACAAAGAGAGGAAAGAAAAAAGTTACAGGTAGAATCCCACTCTCTCTCACATTTCATTGCATCTTGATGAGTGAAATAAAATGAGTCGATTTTATTTCAAGGGCAATTCACCTGAGGAAAACACACTTAGATAAAATGGCCCACAAGAGCAAAAACCGAAGTGCTTTTAACAATAATTTTGGGGGTTTTAGGTTGAGTCTTATTAGACTGTTGGGCAAGATAATTAAAGAAGTCCATTTTTTTTTTCTTTTTAAGTGTCCCTGAGATCCACCATCTTTACGCTTTTCCAAACACTGATGCTAATGTTCTCATCTTCTGAAAATGTCCAGGATCTTAGGCAGAGTGGAGATTTTTCTCAGACAGACGTCAAATGTGTCCCTTACGTGTTTGCAAAGGTCTGAGGTGGGAAAGGACAGGGAGGTTTGTCCATTTGGGCTGTCCAGAATTCAGTCTTCCTGCTTTCGATCACCACGTCGCCATTTCTAATCATGGTTAAGTGCCCCTCCCGTGCTGTGTGAGATTGGACAGGACTGTCATGGGCGCGTCCTGTCCCCCCTCATCGAGACACAGCCTGTGAGCCCCGCCTGACCCAATAGCCCTTCCGGACAGATTCTGAAGCTTGACTGGAGCAAAGGTAGAGACAGAAAACATGCAGGGAGACCGTGTTCCATTAGCAACGCCCTGGTAGGGCTGTTGGGCTTCTGTTAACCAGACCAGTGGCATATCTGGCTTTTGCTAATGTGGGTCATCCTACTGTCTTCCAAAATTCCTTCTCTGTTAGGTTATCATGCAGTTTCTGTTGCTGACCAACCAGGAACTCTACTCCATGAAGGAGAGCGACTCGGGATCCTAAGCACCTTGTCTCATCACCGGCTTCGTATCTACCCACCCGAACTGGGGCATCTTACCCGAAGTGACCAGGGTAGGATATCTGAGTCCAAAGGGATTTTTAAGACCTACCCAACACTCATTCTTGAGATGGAGACACTTCAGCCCTAGAGGGGAGGTGGTATGCTTCAAAAATCCAGCCGGGCTTAGAACCCATCATTTCTCCTCCCGGTTACCCCTTTTCTTCCAGCAACCTTGCCTCTCACAGGGCAACAGCTCATTTCAATACGGGTCTCCTTCCTAAATTTCATGCGAGCACCTTCCCAGTCCAACATCTGAAGGCTGCTCTGCTAGAATGTAACTCATCGCTCTGTGATCATTTAAAAATATTCAATCCATCGACAACCCCCACCCCAGTTAAATGTCTCCTGTCAATTAATTAAAGCACAGACAAATGAAATACTGGTTTTTACTTAAAGTTTGGTTAAAAAATGGCACGCAATTAGCTGGCAACAGACGTGATCTCAGCAGGGTTTCAATTATGTTATGGATGATAGTTCCCTAATTCAGTACGAAGCTGTAATTAAGAATGCAATTAACTCCTGAGGTCGCATGGGTGTCAGCCACCACCAGGACTCATAACAACCCTTGTTCCTGTACCAGATCCTCTGGCAAGTCAACTATTTGTCTGGACGAGTGTGTGTTTCTACTTATCATTTAAGTACATAAAATAATTTCAAACGGGCACTTGGCCAATAGGTTGGTTACATTTACGATGCCAGGGAAATGCAAGACATAACTTTTCAGGCACCTGCTCTCTGGGACGCAGCAAGTGAGAAACTCGGAGTTGTTTCTCATTACAGATAAAGAGCCCTTTGTGGTACCATGCACCAGAAGAGGAAACTCCAAAGCAGCCCCTGTAGGAATTTATCTTCAAACACAAGTCAAGTTCAATATCCCTTCCAAACTTTTGTTTTTGATGCATCGGTGGCAAGCAGCAGGGCGGGGACCGCGTCTGTTTTATTCACGGTGTCCTCAAGGTCAAGCCCAGTGTGGCATCTTGCGGTCGCCACTACGTATTTCCTACATGTGTGACCTCACACCCGTCCCGCACGTGCCTGTAAGAGATTTCTGATATCACAGCCGAGATCCTAGAATAACTAGTACTGACTTGCTTCTAAAATCTCTCCAATTCTCCGCGATTTATAACCCCACTTCTACAGAGCACTGCTTCTCTAGAAGCACCTAAGGGAGTTATGGAAAAGGAAACAGAAGAGAAACATAGAGTATGTCCAAGTTTCTTTTGGGCTTCCTGACTCCTCTTTTCTTTGTTGGTTTGCTGCTCCATATGGGTTTATCTATTTTTAACCCTCTCGTGTATTATCATCTGGTATCACCTAGTACCATGATCTGGATGCTTACAACACGTTAGATGCCTTTCTGGCGAAAAGGTAAACTTATGAGTGGTTGAGTTTACTAAGTATCTGTTCTTGCTTCTGCTTATTGCACCAGCACAGGGCAACCTGCTCCCCCCAGCTTTGTGCCTCGGAGAACCCAGTTAAGAAAGGAGGAAGTTTTGCTCAGGAAAAAAAAAAATGTGTCCAGAAGTACATTTGGTACAGGTCAGTAGAGGAGAGCCTACCCAGAAGACGATGGAGAATTATTTGCTTTTGAACATGGAAAACTCCTACCCGAGAATTACAGATGCGTGTGAAACAGATTTGGTTACTGAGCAAACTGAAAGATTCAAGCCTTCAGAGTATTTATCTGGCTGCCTTTTTTAAAATGCTTGTGGGTGATAGCTATTCAAAAAAATGCATGTTAAGTGGATATATATCAAGGTCCCAGATTTGGTCATGAGCTTGCTGGTGCTTATCATGTTATTTACACATAATTAATTAAATAACTATATAAATACAGGTGAGTTACACAGGGTGCAGAGAAGGAAGTGTGTCACGAGGAAGCCAGGTCTCCACCTGAGGCCAAAAAGTAATCATAAAAATAAGACAAAAAATTAAACCACGATGATGTCACATTAAAATGTTAAAAAACAAGATGAAAACAAAAAAATGGGCAAATGAGAAATGGTTAACAATTATGGAGCAGAGACAGCTGCTTTTTCCCTCTGCCACAGTGGTTCACAGGAACGTCTCGTTTTAATTTGCGTCCTGGTCATCCCGAGTCTGTGACCCCAGGAGACAAAAAGCATGCCTCCCTGGCTTTCTCAAGCTGCATTTCCAAATGCAAAGCCTGGCTTCCTTCAGAGATGGCACTCACTTAACTCGGGTCTTTCTAATGACAGTGGTGGGTCCCGACTGCCCTCCCTTCCCTAGAATGGAAAAGGCGTGTCTCCAAAATCAAGGAAAACCCTCCAGCAGGTCTGATGGGAGAGGACAACAAGAAAACCGAGGAAGGAAGGGGAGGGCAAAGCTGCCCCAGCGCTTTCCCTGTGGAATCAGGATGGACGGATCCCCCTACGCCCAGCGCTGTCCTGACAGTGTGGGCAGGGCCATGGATGGGGCTTCCTGGTGACCCAGGTCACTGAATCAGTGACAAAGGGAGAAATGAGGCTCTTTCTGCATGCCTTCCCCACCCCCAATACACCGCATGTCCCCGCTTGGGCCTTTCTTTTTCTTCCTACAAAACGCCCCTGTTCCCTGGAGGAGAGCGACCTCACCGCCCGCTGGGCTGCTGTCCCGGGACCTCAGGAACAAAGGGCCACAAAGTGGGAGGTTTGAAACAGCAGGAATTGCCTCTTGCACAGATCTGGAGACCAGATGTCCAAGATCAGGGTGTCGGCAGGACCGCTCTCCCTGGGAAGGCGCTGGCGGAGGCTGCGAAGGTCTGGTATCCCTGACCATCCTCGGCCATTCTGGGCTCATGGACACAGCATCCCCCACCTATGCCCGCATCCTCACCTTCCTCCTTTTCTGCGTGTGTGTATGTGTGTGTGAGAGAGAGAGAGAGAGAGAGAGAGAGAGTCCAGTAGTGTGTGTATGTGTGTGTATGAGAGAGTCCAGTAGAACCTCACTTTAATTTCACTCACTGCATCTGTGGAGTCTCTCCTTCCAAAGAGAGCCACATTCTGAAGCTCTGGGCGGACGGGGCACTGGGGGGAATACTATTCATCCCACTCTACCCCCGAGTTTCCCCAAAGAGGGGCAGCACATAGTAGGTTCTCAGTTAAATACTGAGGGATTAATGAGTGAACTTTCTGCCAATGACATATTCTATTTTTTAAAAAAGATTTTGTTTATTTATGAGATAGAGTGAGCATGAGCAGGAGGAAGGGCAGAGGCAGAGGGAGAAGCAGACTCCCCATTGAGCAGGGAGCCCGACATGGGGCTCGGTCCCAGGACCCTGGGATCATGACCTGAGCCGAAGGCAGACGCTCAACCAACTGAGCCCCCCAGGCGCCCCAATCCCCTCACCAATAACATACTCTAAACTCTAAATTTGAACAGCCCAGACAAGAGGTACGAAAGTTCGCTATTAATTTGTGCCTTTGCCAATTACATTTTTTCCCTTATAAATCAGAAATCTCCTAAAAAGCAACCCCTTGGATTCATCATCAAGAGTGAAATGGACAACACATTTCTTCCTCTTTTCCCACTCTGAGGATATTTTTGGCTCAAACAATAAGTGATTGAAGTAACAGATTTCTCTGCTGAGCAAGATAAAAGTCCTTTGATCTCTGGGAGACTCTCGTTTGCTTTCCATGCCAACAGTTATTAAATACATTCTAAGTTCAAGTGTCTCCAAGGGACCCCAGCCATTTGTGGGGTTTCCCACCCCTTTCTTCTCTGCCGTGAGTGATGGATTTAATCAACTTCTCAGACAGCTTGCAGTATAAAGAGAGTATCTAGCCTCAAACAAGGAGGGGGGCAGGTCTTTCTTCTTTGTGGGAACTCAAAGATTCTCCTAGGAGAAGAAATATAATAAAGTAAATTAATCCCCATATGCTCAGCCAGCCCTGCACCCCCTGTTATAACTCACTTGGTCCATACGCTGTGTTTTCTCTGTAATTCTGCCCACAGCGCCCGTGGCAGGAAATCACCTTGTGGGTTACAAATACCCAAAGACTGTGGCCACCCTCCCTGAAGAATCTTGGTTTGATCACTTAATCTACTCCACTCTGGCGGCCCCATCTATGGTCCCAGGGGCTGTGTCCTAATTGACCTGTTAATCATAGTAAAAAGACACCCTTGGTCCTCCATGGCCTCATAAAAAGGAAATCTCTGTGTCTGTTTGCCGCAGGTAATCCACAATCCTGCTATCAGAAATGCACCAGGTTCACTATTCAGAACGATGGGAAAAGCTTGTCATGATGTCGGGCAATTCCGGACTCTGGGAAAAGAATCCCCCTTTTTCGGGCCTGTGATCCACATCAGGGAGACTGTGGGCAGGAGTCCTGGCAGGGACAGGCGGCCCGGTGCTGAGGCAGGATCTGGATTTAAAGTCACTGTGTGACCCTGAGCAAGTCACAGCTTCTCTGTGCTCCGATCATGGATATGAAATGGTGGGATATCAACCACACGGCAGTGACCACGTGGATCTCTGGACCCCCGCCATCTCCCTGCAGGGGCTGAGCCTGCCCGTCCGGCCCAGGAGGCAGGTAGTGAGTCCCTGGGCAGCTGAAGCATCACCAGCTCTCCTGGGTGAGAAATGGCAGTGAATAAAGGCCGTGACTCTCCCAGGGCTGCTGTAACAAAGGACAGAGCAGAAGCCTACTGCCTCACTGTTCTGGGGGCCCACAAGCCCCAAAGCAAGGTGTAGGCAGGGCCAGGCTCTCCAAGACGCCCTGGGGGAGGGTCCGAGCCTGTCTCCTTGCTCTGGTGGCTCCCGCCATCCTTGGCGTCTTGGGCATGTGGCCACATCACTGTAGTGCCTGACCCCGTGGTCACGTGGCATCACTCCTGTGTGTCCGTGAATCCAAATCCCTCCCTCCTTTCCCTTCCAAGGATCCCAGTCACGGGACTCCTCCAGCAGGACCTCTGCAAACATCGTCTTTCCAAGTAAGGTCTCGAAGTTGCAGGAAGCGTGGATTTGGGGAGACACTGCTCCTACCACCACGGAGGGCAACTCAGAGGAAAACGGGACCCGGAGAGGGAGGGAGGAAGACTTGGGAAGGTATCCACTGGGACCCAGGTGCCTGAGATGCTCTCCATGGCTGGGCTGTATTCATGGTGAGTCAAGCAGGTCCCATGGATCCTGTCAGTGCCACCGTCTGAAGCTGGGCTCGGGTCCCCATCACTCAGGATCTTGATGCACTCAGTGGGAGGTAAGCTTAGAAAGAGGCCAGGGGTTCCACTCCCCTCTGAACCCGAGTCCCCCCTGGAAAGGAGGCAGCTGTAGCCGCTGGGACAGAGCGAGGATGCTGGGGTGGGGGGGCAGGGGCCTTGCGGGAGCCTGCTGCACGGGAAGGCTGAATCTGGGGAGACGAGGGCGTGTCCTGCTGTCCGATCACCTACAGGGGCCGCACGGAAGGGGCTGTGTCTGGGCAGCGCCCCTAAAGCACGTGCTGCCACTGTCGCCCTCAAGGACCCGTCCTCAAGTGGTACCAGCGAGGAGCTCGCCACTGAGCAAATCCGATGAACTCCGTCGCTCCGTCGGTGTTTGGTGGAAGCTCAGTCAAAACTGGAGGCGTTTTCCAACTTTTCCTTCAGGAAACTGAAGTAGAGAGGAGGGGCCAGAGACCCGGGCCCCTCTGATTGGCCTGCGCTGCGGTTTGTGGGGGGGGGGGGGGCAGAGGAGAAGCCGCCCAGCATCTGGCCCACTGAGTCACAGGCGGAAAGCGAGGAGGAGAGCCCACTCTGCGTGCGGCCTTTGCGCGGAGCGTGGCTGAGGTCACAGCTGCATAGTGGGGACCTGACCTTACCAGACAGAGCGCTGGAGACCATGGGCCTGCACCATCCGGGAATGGGGAGCACGGCCGGGGTGAGCACCCCCAGGGCCTCGGCGGGACTGAAGGTCCCTGCCGGCCGCCACCCGTGGTGCGTCATTACAAGCAGTACCGACATGATTATATTAGCAAGAGAGGTTTTCCAGAGTTCGTGTGAATATGGTTAATGATGCTATTGGGCAGCTATCAATTACATAGTACTTAATTAATTCTGTATTAATATAAATTACTAATAATAACGTTCACCATCGTTAAAAGGCACATCCTTGCCCACGAACACTCACAGCAGCACTATGCGTGCTAGCTGGACGGTGGAAACAACCCAGAGGCCCACCAACCCATGGAGGGCTACACGGCGCTGGACATCCATACGGGGACAATGCAATGAAGACGGCCATGTGCCACCACACGTATGGGCCTCCAGAATGTCCCACTGCGTAAAGGAAACCATTCGTAAAGGTCAGGTATTCCATGACACCCAGAAAAGGGAAATGCACAGAGACAGGAAGTTGATGGGGGCTTGCAGGGCGGGGGGGCGAGGGCCGCGAGTACCTGTGTTCTCTGGGGTGATGAAGATATTTCGACACTTACAGAGAGGTGAGGTTTGTGCGGCACCGTGAACGCACTCGACGCCCTTGGGTGGTGCACTTGAACTAGGTTAATCGTATGTTCTGAGAATTTCGGCTCCACAAGAAAACGCAAGCACGGGTACCTGTGGCATGCTCTGCATTAGGAGTTTACAGAGAAAACCCGAATACCATAAGGCAGGTGGTTTGCCCAATTGCATGAGGGAAGAAGACAAAAATCAAGACGGGCATCCTTGTCCTTCCCGGCTTTCCCGGCTCTGGGCACGACTCGCAAACACAAGCAACCAGCTTGGCTCTGAATCCGGACAGCCATGCCCACTGGGTCTTGGGGAGGGAGGCACTGGACCCGTGGGACGTTATTGAAAGGACTCTCTCTTTGCTTGGGTGAGAACAGGGATGCCTCTCCGGTGTCTCCTGGGTCTTTTGTTCCTCACCAACACACCAAACATTTCCCGAGGCTGGCCTCAACCCAGCACAGAGATGGCAATTATCCGTGTCATCACAGCAGGGGGGTGAAATGCTTTCCATCACCTTTTAAAAATGCCATTTCCTTCTACGGGGACCAAGGGAGACCAGGTAATTGAACCTGAGAGCTAATTAGTTCACATGAAGGAAGAATCCTGATCCATGAAGATGAGACCGAAAGGTTTCTAACATCTCCTCTGGGGTCCACGGGAAGCCACCGAAGAGTCCAGGGGAGCAAGCACTCCAGTGCGTGCACACGGCGCTCACCGGGTGTTTGCTGAAGGTCCGTTGCTGCAGCGGGTGGGGACGGCAGGGAAAGCGCGGGCTCACCCACCCGCCCTGTCCATCGTCCTCCCAGAGAGATGGCAGCCCTCTGATACTTAGAGTTCTTTCCCCTTCTTCCATTCATTCTATGAAACTGTCGTGAGTGCCACGGACCTGCCCAACTTTTGGACACCGGTCCCTGTGTTCCCTTGGACTACCTTCCTCAGGACCATCTGTTGTCTGAAGCCGTGTGTTTCTAGAATGTGATAAAGGGAACAAATCTGATCACCAGAACTAAAAGGAAACGGGACGGCGTGTTTGCTAAGTCTCAGTATCACAAAAAAGCAACGAAACTCACTGAGGTTTGAGATCCCAAGAGGGCAACTTATGGGTTCCTGTGATTGAGAAGTCTCAGGGGGATGCCTCGGTCCAAAAGATGCTGGATCTAAGAGCTCAGATGATGTCCGGAGAGCCTCTAGGCTGTGTCTACATGCAGGATGGCTAGCAGAAGCTCCAGGAGGTAAAACCCAACTCAAAAAAAAAAAAAAAAAAGTCTAATTGTTGCAGCCAAAGTCCCAGGAAGTGCCACTCACTGCCTTTGGCGGGTCTCACTTTGAAAATCTGTCAATCCTGAACCAGACACTAACTCCCATGAAAAACACGGCTCTCACAGGGCCTGGGTCGAGTGACCACCTCTGGAGCCGGGGGCTGGTACCCCACTCTAGGGCACTGGGGGCAAGGAGGGCAGTTCCCCCAAAAGTGAGCCAACAGCCCCTTGTAAATGAGGGCAATGCCTGCAGTGAAGGGACTGAAAGAGACATTCACAGGTGACAGCTGGGCTCGGACCCCAAGGGCACGCAAGTCCCAGAACAGAGAGATCTAGAGTTCTTGAGAATCCTGACATCGTAAGAAAGGCACCGGGAACATTTATTCCAAAAAGAAACGAAAAAGTCAAAATGCCATTAAGAGATAATACAGTTTTTGCTTTCCTTAATTATTAATAGACATCAAGGAATAATTTAGAGTTATATTAAAACTGGATGAAGGAATTCATAATACATTTGGGTCACAGGAGATTATGGAAATATCTGGCCTCATTTTCATGTCACCTGATAGAAATTTATCCTGCAAAACAATTGTGAAACGTAATAATGTACGTTAAAATATGGGCCCTTGATAATAGCTTCACTGTTTTTTTTTTTTAAATTTTGAGAGCGGAGGCTTATAGTTTTATGTGCTGATGATTTTGATCATCTTTACTCAAACATTCCTAAATTTCTAAGCCACATTTTGGCTCTTGGTTGGGGTGAATATTTGCACATTTTGACAACTATCTCCCTCCCAGATACCACCCTGATTTCACAGGACATCAGGGGGATGTGATACTACTTCTCTAAGACTTGTCCAATTTAAGTGGAAAAGGAAGTCCTTAAAGCTGGCGAGGTCCCTGGAAGGTGCCATATACCCTGCAGCGGTGGGTGACCCAACTGTGGCCAACAGAATTCCAGCCAAAGACAGATTCTTGAGGATGCCAGAAAGACGGGTTTGAGTGGTTCCTCCCCTTGATCCCTGTTGTAATAATCAGGGTGTTCAAGCAGCACCTCAACCCCAGGGCCGAGCCTCTACCCTCAGGGCTCACCATACCCAGAGCCAGGGCACCCACACTTTCCCAGCCTAATGCGAGGTGACCCGCTTTGGGGGACAGGAGTACCAGCCAAGACAGACAACACCCGTCTCCCATTCCTGCAGCGATCTAACTTTCCTTAGTCCATTAGGGGCTGCTATCACAAAATCCTACAGCCTGGGGGGCTTAGAGACAACAGACACTTATCCTTCATGGTGGGGGGTGGCAGGAGGAGGCTGGAAGTCCCAGGTTGGGCGCCCACGGGGTTGCAGTGCAGTAAGAATTGGCTCCAGGTCGTAGACGGTAGGCCAGCCCCTCCCTGCGTCCTCCGTGGTGGGAGGGCTGAGAGGGCTTTCTGTGGTCTCCTTTAGGAGGGCACCAACCCCACTCATGAAGGCCCCATCTTCCCAAAGGCCCTGCCTCCTCACACATCACCTTGGAGGGTGGGATTTCAACATGGAGTTTGGGGGGACGCAGACATTCAGACCAGAGCAGCCCTTGGTAAGTCATTTTCCCTAGCCATAACCCATTGGGCAGATGGGGAAACTGAGCCTAGACAGAAGCAGACAAAGGCTCCTTCTTCTCTTTCTATGCCCTTCCTGAAACCTTCAAAAACCAGAACAGTAAAAAAACAGCTCCACAGGGCTACAGAGATCCTGCTGTCGCATCCACAGTGCCCCTCACACAATTGTCAGCCTCTCCCTCCAGCCTTTCTAAAAATAACATGACAAGGGAAAAAGCATAAACCGCCAAATTGCACAACAGAATTTCTTCACGAGGCAGAGGGGTGCACTCTGAGCGGCAATCTTTACTTTGTAAACATTTCAAATTGAAGTCAAGAGAGGAGCTTGGGGCCAGCGGTCGCCAGTGGCCAGCACACTTGGGGAGGGGGTGGGGTGGAGACCCAGACAGACCCCGGGACCTGCACACCGTCTAAGGTTCTGAGTCTGAAAGAAGTCTCAGGGAGACTCTGAAAATGGATTTCTGGCTCCTTGTGATAATGTCCAAAAGATGCATCACGTCATAATTATAGACAACAGCTGCTACCTACGTCTGTCTATACCAGGCACTGTCTACACCGGCAAACACCAAACCTTCAGGATCACACGAGAAACGTCTGCCAAAAACCAACATAGTTCTTCCAAAACCCAGAGGTGGAGGATACTGGCATTCCCTTTGCTTTGAAAGACGGAGTAATAGGCATGTGGGGGGTGGGGGGGGGTTCTTAAAACAGGTCTTTTGCAAAAGACAACTCTTTGGATGGCTGTGGGGAGTTCCTGCTCTTAATCACCAGCTAGCTCTTCCATTAGGGCCTCAGGTAATGATGTTCAAATGTCATCTGATGCCCACTGTGTAACAGCTGTGGTTTCGTCATTCCAGATAGCTTAATTATGAGTAATAACGATGAACAAGGAAAAGCCACAAAACCACAACATGAGCGGCAGGAGCGGCTAGAGCACGGGGCACACTTTCCATGTGGAGAATGTATTTCGTTTTCAGGGTTGATAGTGATTTCGGGATTCAGGCCTTCCAGGGGCGGGGGGGGGGCTTTGGGTAAATTGGGAGACAGGAGGACCCCCACGATGGGGATGGTATGCAAAACCCTGAAATGGTCTCTTTCTCTATAAGGGACATCCTCGCTTTTGGGACCAGTAAATCGCGAGCAAAGCCTCTGAGGAAGTCCTGGTTGGAGGCACGCCATGTGGGCGCACACTGTTCCCTATCTCTCCCCACCCCGAACCTGCTGGCCCTCAGCCTCTTGTACTGGTCTGAGCCAGCCCAGCTCAGGCCTGGGGACCCTGCTTCACGCCCCGGCCCCTCTGTCTGCCTCTCTTCCCAACCGCCCTGTCCTGTGTCCGGAACCTCTCATGTCTGCTCTGGCCAGACTCCCCTTTCTCCACTCCCAACCCTCAAAGCTACAGGAGACTTGCGTGGAAACCAGGGAGGTAAGACTTCCGAAATCAGGCCCTAAATTTCCCATGTTTGTTTCACGTGTGCTGATGCTTTCTGTTTGAGTAGTTTATATCCAGTGCTTCCAGAAGGTTCTTCCAACGCTCAAGAAGCATGCACGCCATCACTGAGGTTCCCGATTTCAGCAAACGCCGCTTCTGAATGCCCAGCGAGGCTCGGCCCCCCACTTGTTCACAGGCCCAGAGAAAAGGATAAAATGCATTTACAAAAGGTAAAGGAATAAGGATGTGTTTATGCCCTCAACCCTACTTCTTAGTAATCTAATTACTTGTTGCTCACAACTGCTGGGGACACTCAGTGTATCAGTCAGTTTTGACATGCAACAAACCATTCCAGTACTTGGTCGGCCTAAAACAACAACCCAACAACCAAGCATTTAGCTCAAAGTTCAGGGCTCTGCTGGGTTCACACACCTGTGCCTGCAGGGACGGTCAGGCCGGTGGAGACTGGCTGGCCGAGAATGACCAGAGCTGGGAAGACTCTTCCTGGGGTGGGAGGCTAGGGGTGTCTCGCAGCCTCTTCCAGCAGATTCTCCCAAGCTTGTTAATATGGCGACTCCTGTTCCAAGAGGGACACAGAAGTGTACAAAGTCTCCGGAGGCCTCGGCTGCCAACTGACTGGCACAATGTCACTCCCACCACGTTCTGTTGGCCAACACAATCGCAAGGACAGCTGACTTCAAGACACAGGGAGGTAAGCTCCCCTGGTTGGGGGAGCTCGCTTCCGGTGTGCTGCATCCCCAGAGGGAAGGGGAATGGCGGCCATTTCTGTGATCAGTTATTACATTCCACCGCGGGCCCACCTGCCCACCGCCGCTGATGCCAACGCGCCCGGACCTCTTGGCCCAGCCTTTCCTGCTTACGAGGAATGGGATGAATGACCCTATTATTGGCTGGGACAGACTGATGACTAGGTGGCCAGGAGTTATTCGGAGAGAAAGGCTTGAATTTCTGCAAAAACTATTAAGACAATCCCTCAATCTCTCTCCCCGCATGAAGCGAAGGTCGGGACTCGGGGTCAGGAACAAAGGACCCCCGTGCTGCTTTATTATCAGAACATCTGCCAACACATTGCTCCCGTGAATGGTCTCGGGGGGTGGGGTGCTGGAGACAGCAGGCCTCGCAGGGCTTGAGCAGAGATGGTGCTGGAACCACTAAGAGGTTGGACCCGTTTTTACAGATACATCTTGTTGCGCGCTCTCATCGGACCCTCTTGTTGGGAGAATAACTACTTTCCTTTTGCTTCAACAACAGAAGACAGAATGATGACTTTTCGTCTCGATGCCCATTAGCAGAAGCTCAAAGCTACATGGTCTGGTCAGATAATAAGATTTGGACTTTACCAATATCCTTGTGGGCAGGAAGGAGCAGGGATGGTACGGTCTTGGAAGGACATCTGTGGCCTCTTCTGCCACGTTCCTCATCACTTCCTGCTTTCGTGGGAGACCGGTGGGGGTAAGGGGCACTGCCTTATGGACCCACAGAGGCTTCCCAAGCTGTAGGCTAAGGCACATTATTGGGGACGGATTTATAAACTGATACAGGAAGGTGCCCCCAAATGTCCACAAATCAGGGTCTGAGAGACGTTCCTGGAATAGATCATCTGAGTTAATCCTTCTCCACTAGGAACCACCATTCAGCCCACATGTCTTCAAAGCATATAAATCATTTCATGTTGACCGAGGTCCGAGCTCTGACACTTTGACACTGTGTCCGTGATGCCCCTGGTGACCCCCACTTACAAGATTCCCAAGGAGCTTCATAGCTGTCCCCAAAAAGTCCCTTCCCCCTTAGCGCCATGTAGGAATCAGCCCGTGGCAGATGCTTGGCACGTCTCCTTAGCAAATCTGCGGCATGATAAGGGGCAGGCCACTTCTTGACGTGGCTGGGCTACAGTACCTACAGCTCCTTCTGGCCAAAGTCAGTGCCCCAAGTGGCACTCCAGGGCAGACGGAGACAGCCAGTAGGAGGAACCCCTATGAAGGAACCCCTATGAGTCACCCCTATGCAAAACCTGGTTTTGCATACTTCGCCCCACTGTCCTACGGAACACAGCCACGGCCATTCCTTCTGAGAGTGACAGTGACACCACCAGACGCTTGCCTCATGTCCACTTGCCAAGTGGATGTCACTCGCCAGCTGACATGAGAGTGTTTGGCGTTAATGGCACAATAAAAAATAAGCATGAGGTTCTCTCCCAGGCTCCACTCCCTGATACCGGTCCCACCCAGCATATGCATACAAGGGCCAACGCACAGTGACCATGCAACGGTCATTCACACAAGGCTTTGTGATGAGAGGGTACCCTCTGTTGGGCCCTAGTTTGCCAAATCAATGCAAATGAAATGCATCCCTTTCCTCCGGTCCTTGGGAAACTTCCTGTTTGGTGGTGATGGTGGTAGGGGGAATAAAAATTAACTAATTTAATAATTTAAAATAGTAATATTACCATCCTATAAGACAGAGCTGATTCTTCAGAAACAAGGCAAATGACCAGGCATGGGAAGAGATGTAGTTCCAGGTGATGCTGGGGTCACAGGGAGAGAGGGTATTCTTGGCTGGTCCCCCATGGGCACGGTAAAAGGTAGTTGCCCCACAGCCCCTGAGTTTTGGGATTAGCTCAGCTCCTCCCACAGATGGAGCCTGGTATCCACCCAAATCCCAAATGCCAAATTTCTAAGAGAGAATCACGTTCTGACCCTCCCACCCCCGGCACAGGTGTCCACTCCTTTGAATAAAGCTGAGGCCTAGGGAGGGAGCAGGGCTGGGGTTGGGGGGTGGGGGTGTGGCACTGGGTGGGACCAGAGCTCACAGGCAATCTGGAGCGATGGCCCAGCAAGGAGAGCCCCAGGCGGGGTACCCACGGTGAGGACTGGTGTTTATGGCTCTCTCTGGTAGCATCCAGAACAGAGCTCTGGGCAGAAGGGCCTACCCGAGAGCTGCTGAGAAGGTAAATGGGAGGAAAATCTGAAAAGCTCTGTGACCTCTCGAGGCATACTTGCAGCTAAAGCAGCACTCAGATGCCCTCTGGGCAATGAGAGCCCACATAGGTACAAGGGGACCCTGACATGAAGGGAGTTTGGGGGGGTGGTTTCCAAAACATTTGATAACCAAAGTCAGAATTGTGAGAAAATAAGGATTTTGTCAGTCTCCCTTCCACGTGCCCTATAGCTAAGCACTGTTTTAACTGTGGATTGCAGACGGTCAGCGGGGACCGTGACATTGCTTTCCGTTATGGGATCTCGGGGGTTTGATCAGACCCTGGGGAAAGGATGAAGTTTTATTTTTCTCTCTGCTTTTTTGAGGTCTACTGGACATACAAGGCTGTGTGGGTTTAAGGAGCTCAACATGAGGATTTGATGCAGAAACATATTGCAAAGTGATGTCCACGGTACAGCTAGTTAGCACGCCCGTCACGTCACGTAACTACTGTTTGCAGGGCGAAAATTTAAGAGGTACTCTCAGTGGGGCACCTGGGGGGCTCAGTCGGTGAAGCGTCTGCCTTCAGCTCAGGTCATGATCCCCGTGTCCTGGGATCGAGCCCCGCAATGGGCTCCCTGCTCAGTGGGGAGCCTGCTTCTTCCTCTCCCTCTGCCTCTCTCCCCCCTGCTCTCTCTCTCTCAAATAAATATATTAAAAATCTTAAAAAAGGAAAAGACCTAGTCTCAGTGACTTCCAAGTACACAATATAGTATTAATTGTGGTTACTGTGCTATCCATGAGACCCCCCCGCCAGAGCGGCCCCATCTAATAACTGGCAATGGGTACCCTTTGACTGACTCCCCCCCAAATATTTCTCCCACCCTCAACCCCCAGTATCCAAAGACCATTCTATTCTCTGTTTACAGATCATGCTTTAAAGTACTACCCCGAGAATTTTCCCTTAACATCACTGGGTGTCTGGAGGGAAAGGTCCAGCTGAGACAATGAATCATAAAAAAAGAAAACACACACACACACACACACACACACACACACACACACACACGCAACGTGCCAACTGGTAGCTATTTCTATGTGCTCAGAAGGGACAGAGAGAATTAAAGTTGCACCTTCTGAGTTCAAGTCCACAGCAGCTTTGAAGCTAACATCCACAGGCCCCAGGGCAACGTGAACCCAGTGCAGGAGGAACACAAAGGGGGAGACTCAACGTTAACTAAGGCAAGACCCTCACTGATCCCAACCCCGGGAGGCGGAGCTTAGTAGAGACTCACAGCCATGCTCGGGGCCATAAATCACTCAGAGGCAGGACTGGCGGCTAATCCAATAATCCATTTATGACTTTAAATAAATCTGGCTCCACGGCTAGAGCCCTTCTGTGCTTACAAAGCTATAACACCCCCTGCCAGCCAGCCCGCACCGGTGGGGGGGGGCCACCGGACCCAGCCCTGCGACCGCGCGGTGTTCATTGCACAGAAAATTAACCAGAGGCAAGCAGTCAATACCACATTATCTCCCACACTGAACTTATTTACTGTTTGCTGCTCTTCATTCCAAGCCAGGGCCAGGGGAAAGTGGGCGCGTCCCACCCCCGAAAGCATCCTCTTGACTCCCTCTGTCGAGTCATAAAAGTTTAAAAAGACAAAAACTAATATATGTCCATGGCAAGTAGGAGAAAAACATCTCCTGATGACAGCTGTGTCCCCCACGTCCCAAGTTCCACCCAAAATCATAGGATGAGTTTTGGTGGAGGCGGCGGAAGGGGAGGTCTCATCCAAATCAGTTGATTCCCAAAATGGCACGCTGATACATAGGTTTTATTTTTATTATTATGTTCCTATTTCGATACTTGTTATACTTATAATACATATTATTACATACTTATTTCGATGCCTATTAAAAGAAATGATTACAAGTATATTAAACCCTGAGATTTAAAAATATATATATATTTATATTTATATATATAGATTTCTTGTTGTTGGTAAGTTAAAGAAATGAGTCAGTTTCATGAAAAATGTTAATTCCCAGCATACTCCTGATTTTATTCAAACCTCTGCGTCCTCACCGTCCAAGCCAGGAACCTAGCAGCCCTGGGCCAACTTCATTCTCAGCCCCAGACCTTGGCTCTGATCTGACCGAGGCTAATCCAGCTTCCTTCCCTGTGACTGGTTGAAAGAACAGCTAGGAGTCTTAAATATAATGAACACAACAAGAAGAGGGAACTTTCAGGGTGGTTCTCCCCATCCTTGAAAGAAAGTCCTGAAAACCTAGCCTACCCCTCCATAAGAAAATAAATTGTGGACCCCGAATGGCACAGGCAGCTGTCCTGTGACCATGAGGACAACCAGCTTCCAGATGAGGCCAGCCCTGAGGATGATCTGGGAGAGACAGAACGATGTTGACCATGAAGCCAACGGCAAGCATCAATGACCATGGGACAACCCTACTCCTGGAGCATGAGCTGAAACGTGACCGACTTGCTAGGACTTGTAGGTCAAAGCTCTGTATTTAGGACGCCTGAATGGCCAGAGATTGGGACACTCTGGTTTAAATATCGGATCGGCCCCGAGGATGTGCTCCTGGGTTCAGGCTTCTGGCCATGAGCTTTGTAGACCAAATCAGCAAATATTCCCGGAAACACTGTGCTCCTGTCGTAAATACAGCAGGACCAAGACAAAGACACATGGACACCAAGAAGGAAGAGGGGCCCTCAGAAGCCCCCAGGAACATGAGGTTGGTTCATTCTTTCAAGCAGCATCTCACTCTTACCTGCTGGATACTCCAAAACATCCAGAAAACACAAGGGGCAAAGTCCATGTCTTCAAGAAATCACAGGGAGGGGAGGAGGTATGGACAGAGGAATGGATGACTTGCCGTGATCTAGAAAATGCACCCCTCTGGACAGACAAGGAAGGAAGATCAGGGGAGTGACAATGGTACAAGCCGACTGGTGCTCACAGCTGAGCCACCCTTCTGGGCTGATCAAGGAGGAGTTTACGGAAGGCTTTGTGTGTTCTCTTCCTTTTCGGGTTGCATCCTCCTTGAAGGAATTGAAAGGCACATGGCAGGAAAAGCCTGAGAAGCTGTGTGAAGGGCAGGCTGGAAGGGGGACCAGACAGCTGCATGGAGGGTCATCATTGCTTCCCTGAGACTCAGTGTTCCCCTCTGTGAAATGGGAAGGGGAGCTTGCCTTGCTCTCAAGCAGGTCTGAGGTGGAGATGGAATTATACACATGAAAGGTCTTTCGAAATACCCATATGATATATTTATGATGGCGTCACAGCAAGTCAAGGATGGGGGAACTGAGGCGTTGACATAATGTAGATGAAATCTGACTACAGTATCAATCACAAGACATCCAGTCCAATGCCTTCCCATGCTCGGGATGCCACCCCATTTCCCCACCTGCCTGCATTCTATATTCCTTCGAGAATGGTGGCGGCAGCTAGCAGAACCCTGAGTCCTCAGCAAAGCCACCTTGCTATCAGGAATCACAGGGAGGGGCTCCACTGTTGCTGAGTGTTGGGTGGTTCTGGATAAAGGGAGACACTGGCAGGTCCCAGTCTCTGTAAGAAGCTGTGTGGGACAGGAGCCATGTGCCCTTCCTCCCATGTCTTGCTGTCCCAAGAGAGCCTTCTAGCAAGACACCTTTGAGTAGGTGTACTGAGAGATGCTCAACGGGGAGCCTCTAACACACTCCGTGAAGTGGATTCCATTCCCTTCACTTCTCCTCACGACGCCTCCCAGTCCCATTCCGAGAGGCGAACACCTGACCTTTCTACTGCTCAGCAAAACCCAAGATGGGTCACCATTTTGTCTCACTCTGATTCCCCAGGAGACCCGATCATCTGATTCCCCTCTGGAAATATTCTGTGCCAAATGAAACCTGAGCGAGGTCATTAATTATGAAAATTCACAATGCATAATTATAATAATTACTCTGATCACATAAACATTATACCACCATGAATAATTTAATAGGAATCGTGCTTTTCAAGAGAACGGCAATTAAAATAAAACCCAGGGTGGTGACAGGGAAGATGCATGCTCTGGTTTCTTCCGAGGGATGCTGGACTGTCCCCAGAATGTTCCTTCCTTGTAGTAAAGAATTACCCCAGACCTTAGCAGGTGGAGGAACAAAGAAGACAGTGATGGGCTGGTTCATGAGTAGTTCCACTTGGGAAAGTAGAAGTCAGGATCCCAAACAATGGGTTTTCCCCCTGACTATAACAAGTCCCAGCTTCTGTCTTCACCCACCAGCCAGAAGAAGAAATGAATCCTGTTTTATCCTACGAAGAGATGGAGAATTCAACCACCTCCCAGTGCCTGAAAATTCTGTATGGAGCCGGGGCTAGAAAGAGATACCCGTATTCTGCACCCCCTGCCCCCGCCAATATATCCAGTTAAGCAAAAGTTCAAGGAGAAGGGAGTGATACTTTGTATCAAAGGCAAGACCGCAAACCCACAATAGCCTGTGACTTTTCTTATCACCCAAAGTTTTTGTTTTTCATGCCTTTTTTAGTTTGTAAGCAAGCCACAATTTCTATATGAGATATTATCCCAAGATTAGAGATTTAAGTCTTTTGGAATGGCTGGAAAAGAGAGTTACCCTGCAGAAGGTGCCAGATGAGGGCAGAGAGGTGGGCGGGAATTAAGAGGAAGGCTCTAGGCTCATGGAGAATTCCAGAGACACCACACGCTCAGACTCACACAACTCCTTACCAGCCACAAGAGCGGAGCCTGTCGTCCTGCTTGCTGAGTCTTCCACACTTTTTAATCCAGCTCTATTGTCAGCAAAGCGGTTTACAACGCAAGCCAGCACGCGTGCACACATGCACACAGAACACCGCGACCTATCATGCAAAATGTGCTCTGAGAGTTTCCGTTCCATTTATTAAAAAGGAACGCTAGTAGAGATCCATTATATGGATCTCGCTGCATTCTTACCTAAGTATTCGTTCCAGGGGCATTTATGAAGTCCCTACTGTGTGCCTAGCACCGCCCTACAAGCCTTACGTTTCAGAAGAGCCAAAGGAGACATCATCCTTGCTCATGGGCAACTTACCTTCTAGTGGTGAGACTTAGGAAAACACTGACAGCTCCACTTCCCACATGTACCCTGTATGGGAGGTGGGCAGGGATTCTGAACCTCCTTTTGACAAATACAGGCCAGAGTGGGGCTGGAGGAGAATCTGAGGGAGGCAGGCTCGTGACTAAGGGTCTCCATCTAAGTATGTTTCTTTGCACCCTTTTTGGTCAGGAGTCTTTGGACTGCAAGAAGCAGAAAGCAAACTTGAACATGCATGGGGAGGGGGGGATCCAGGTGGAAAACACACTGTTGGGGTCATCTTGACACTAAGGTTTGAATGCAGGGATTCGAGTACAGGGGAGACAAGAGCTAAGAAGCCAAATATGGACAGTGAGACCCCCAGACACCAGCCACTGTAGGAGCCTCCGCTGAGGGCTGGAAGGACAGTTGTGGGGAGGCGGTGCTTCCTGAGGTCAGGGCCAACTGTGGGGAACAGAATGGGACCCCGAGGGAGGGGGCAGCTTGCTGGCATCAGAGCCATGGAGAAGAGCCCACCCCAGCCCCAGGCAGCACGGGGAGCAAAGCAAAGGGGAAGAGGCCCCATGATTCAATGTCCCCTCAGTCTTGTGTCTGGCCCTCGGACGGCACTCAGGCACCTGAGAACCGAGGGCAAGGGAACCCAGAGGTACAGCCGCCGGACACAGCAGAGAGCACAGGGGACCACTGATGGACCTCTGGGCAGTCCCCCGTGCTATGGAAGGACAGCAGGCCCATGCCCAGGTAGAGCACCAGGCGAGGCTTGGGGAGACGAGAAGCAAACCAGGGCCTCAGACCCCTCTAGAGCCTCTTCACCTTCCCCTGTCTCTGCACCGCTGGCATCCTGCCTCCGGTCCCCCCACACTTCCAGGGGGCTAGGCTCAGAGCCACGCCGGCAGCACTCCCCGCCCCCAGAAGCAGGGGAGGGTGTTCTGGTCCCTCCCAACTTGGGGAGACGGTTCTGGTTGTCCCATCTGGGAGAGGGGTGCTCCTGGTAACTAGTGGGTGAAGGTAGAAACCCTGAAGGACAGGGTTCAAGTTCCCAGACCACAGGAGCAGGGCTAGTTTCCCGAGCTTCCTGCACACGAGACAGCTGCGGCTTTTCCTGCACCCCGGATTGACTCGTCCTTGACTGTGCTGGTGAGGAATTCAGGAACTTCGCTGGGGGTGTCCCAATTCCCTCGGGGTCCTCCCTTTCCTCCCTGGTGAGTTGGCTGCAGTGCGAGGCCTCACCAGGAGGGCGGTGCCCTCAGCTTGGAGCGCCCAGGTAAGCCCAACTCTTGCAAGGAATGAAGGGTGCTTCCCTTCAAGGCAGGGATTCTCAGCTGGGGGGGGGAGTGTGAGCATGTCAGGATCCTGGGGCTATACTCAGCATTCAACATGCTATTCCATATTTCTGATTAGTAAATTGAAAAATGACGTGTGTTTTATGTTAGCTGAACCTCGGAAGGCAAAGCTCAAATACTTTGGGACAAAGCTTGTGTGTTGGTCCCACAAAGCATTTACTGCCAAAGACGGAGCAGGGTGCTTAAGGACCAGTCCAACCCTCTGGGAGAAGGAGCAGAGAAAAATCCTCCAGATACTTAAAATTACTTGAAAAAAGCATGTTTAGAGCTGGGAAATGCTGCCTTAGATATTGGTTTATTGACTAGAGCCTGGGGCTGTCCTGGTCTGCAAAAATCCAACATCCAGCTAAGGAGGTAGAAGGTCCGATGACCTCCTGTTGGAGGACTCATCACTCGTGATTTGCAGAGTCCTTTTCTCACAGGCCACACCGGGCTTTCAGGACTGCAAAGAACCTTCCTTCCTTCTTTGTCTTTACATTCACTCTTTCAGGATTCGGGGAATCCACTCGTCCACTTTTTCCAAAGGTTCCCGGTTCTGTGACAGAGGATGCAATCAGGACACTCAGCCATGGATGGAGGAGAAAGCGGTGCCCGTGGGCTCTGCATGCCACCATCGGCCGCCATGCCTCGGGCCGGTGTTTGTCTACGTGTGGGGTGGGAGACGGTTTGGGGCAAAATGCAGAAAGGCTTTTAAGCATGTTATCAGTTATGGGTTTATCTTAATATTTTGGGGGGAGAAATGCAATTAGCATGTAAAACAGTGACTTTCATGGCGAGTCTTGCTTTGGGCGAAGCTTAGATTAAATAAAATATTTGAAATAGGGAAAAGCTGTTTTTAAGTAAATGGAAATGCAGATGAGCCTAATATACGGCAAAAATTATTGAGTTGCATCGGACAGACTGCAAATGAGAAAATACTAATTTCAAAGTCACGTGCCATTTTCTGTTTTTGAAGATGGGGGACTCAAATACATCTCTTGGGCATGCTTTCAGAAAATCCTCCAAAATGGGTTGTATAGGTGTGTGTGGGTCCACTGGGGGGAACTGCACCCCTGCAAACCACATACCCCATGTTCTTGGAGATGCAGTTAAGTCTCTACAAACCTGGTAAAGATGTTCAGTGTGTTGTTTGCTCCCGTAAATGGATCTTCTAACAGGACTAAGCCCCGAAGAGAGGGACTTTTTTTTTTTTTTTTTTTTTTTTACAACTAAATATGGATTTAGAGTCCCTGGTCCCTAGAAACTAATGTCTAGACCTGAGGGTGTGAGTGCCCACGTGTGTGTAAGAACTTTCTCCAGAAGCATGAAAGCCCAGAAGAGCTGGTTACGCCAGGGCAGGAAGAAGCAAGAAGATGTGATTTTTCCTGCGACTATCATCAAAGAGACAGCTTACATAACAGGGGATGCTCCAGGACAGTGGTTGTGTTGGGTTTCAGGGCGTGAGTGGGGTTCGACCCATGGGTGGTTCAAAACGACTGCCTCCAGATGGTCCCCTGTTGTCCCCTCGCCCTTCAGAACCTCCAGTTAAAATTCACATGCTGGTCTCCATTGTGCTGGGGAAGGTCCAGTGGGGGCGCGGGGCAGGCTTGTGGGGACTTCTGCCACATGAACTGGGGCTTGGAAGGGGAAGAGTGGGCCCTGCAGGGATCCCAGGACATGGGCGACACTACGCTTACACCAAATACAATTACCCAAACTCAAACTTCATGTCCAGAAGGACCAGGTCAATCCAAAATGAACAGAGCTACTGCATAGCAATCAGTATTGACCAAATTGAGGGTCATTCCACCAAAAAGCTGGCCTGTAATCTTCAGGGTTATACAAGACACAGTGGTCCTGTTGTTTCTGATTCTAAAGACTTAAAAGGAATTTTACAACTGAATAGCATGCAGTCCTGGATGGGATTCTGAACCACGAAAAGCTTTATTTTGTTACAAATGATATTAAAGGAACAATTGGCAACATTTTATAAAGTCTGTCACTAGGTTGCACTGCTGTAACAGTATAATATATTGATTTTGATCACTATCATGTGGAATACCTAGGAGAATGCCCTTGTTTTAAGGAAACACACACTGAAGGAGGGTCGTATGGGCAATTTACATATAATTAATTCAGAAAAAAATATATGCATATGTAAATAAAAGAGAGACACAGGGAAAAAATGCTTCAAGCAAATATAATGAACTCTGATTTGGGGGGAATGTAGGTGAAAAGTATATGGGATTCTTTGTACTCGTTTTGCAACTTTTCTTAAAGTCTGAGATTCTTTTCAAGGAAGTGTTTTAAAAACATTATGATGCAAGACATACTTGATACATGGCAGGCATTATTCAAACAAGTGTTTCTCAATCAGGAGGTACTTGGTGAGGTCTGCACACATTTTTCGGTTGTCCTAACTGGGGGAGGGGTGTGGTGCCTTGATGTAAGTACTTACAGGAGAAGCAAGCTTCTTCACGACATTCTCCTTCTGAGCCTTGACTCTCTGTCTCTCCTGTGGCTGTCTCTTGTCCAGCATCTCAGCTCACTCCATCCTACCTCTTACCAAGTCCAGATGACCTTGTTCCAGTAGACCTTGCTTTGGTCTACTAGCATCACTCCTCTCTCTTCTTCCAGGACCAACAGCCCAGCTCTGGGGAAGCAACGTTCTCCTGGCCCCGACCACGCAGATTGGATGCAAACTTCAATATCTGCGTGGATCTTGCTGCTGTGCGGACATGTCTCTGCCCACATTGGTGCTGGTAGCTCTCTACCAAAGAGCAGAGTAATCAGAAACAGGGTTGAGAGACGGGCTGTCCTGAGCCTGTCATCCGGACTGTTGGTCCCACAAAGCATTTACTATATTTTGGACTTGTTGCCACAACCTGAAAACAGGGCCATTTCACATTCTTAAAAGTCCTGATTTCTTGGTTTACTTGTATCATTAAGACTTCAGGGTAACAACTGTACCCATCTCCTGGGGTCTTTGTGAAGAATAATTTAAATGTGGGTATCTGTCTCAAAGAAGAAAATCTTTTGGGAATACAACATACGTGTTTGAAGGGGAAAAAAGGTATTTAGATATGTAAAAAAAATACTTTTCTTTTTCTCAGGTACTGCAGCAAAACTGTTGACATTGACTTCATTTATAATCTCCCACACCTGGTACATCCTGGTAATCACTGATGGATACAGGTACAAGGGAACCTTAAAGTGGCATCACACACTCTTTCATCCTGTGGACAAGGAGTTTCTGAAACAAGACAGCTGCTCAGTGTGGTAGGGTCTATGGCCATGTCTGGTCAGAGGGCTCACTTGCCCTGAAAAGGAGGACACCTTGACAGAGACAAGTTGCAGCCTATCCCTTTGATTTGAGACATACAGACATTGTCTAAGGAGATAATATAGTGAAATTCATGCAAATAAGAACACAGATATTCCCCCTTTTAGAAGAGCTCAGTGCTACTGGAGGGGGCTAGCATGGTGGGTGGCAGATGCTGGGTATCAGAGGTGGGGCGGCTGGAAGAGCAGCCACCTGGGATGGAAACCTCGGGCACCACAGACTTGATGGGGGAAGGAGGGCAGCCAGCAAGAGGTGCTAGAACCTGAGGGGGCTGGGAAGGGGGCACACAGGGGAACAGCCCGGTATGGAGATGGGGGAAGGGAGTGACAGACAGAGAAGAGGAGAAACCTAAAATAAGCTCTGTGATTCTGAATTAGAATTTGAGCTATCAGTGTGAATTCAAGAGTAAGCAGAGGTGGGGACGTGTGTACACTTCCCGACTCTGTCCACTGAGAGGATTGGAGCACCCAAAGTGCAATGAGAACATTGAGACCCTTGATTTTGGTTTCTAAATACCACGCCCTACTAGAAGGAACTCAGCTTGATTCTGAGCCCCAGGGCAAGGAAACTGCAAGGTATGCCTGGAAGGCCTTATACCCAAAAAGGAAGGACAAGCTTAAAGGACAAGGAAGATATGTCAGAGGACATGGAATATGGTAAGACAGCTCCCCACTGGCCAAATGAAAGATATTCTGAGCATCAAAATAGTGACAGGAATGAAATAGATGCCATAGACGGAAGAAATCCAGGAGTCCATTCTGTTAATAAATTCCTGGACAAAATATTGGAATTCTAAGGAGGAACAGGTTATTTACACCATCTCTAAATGTCTTTCCACGAAATGTTTATTAACTGCTAAGAGAACAAGAGTGACTTGGCAGTAGAGAAGTCTGCCCCAAGCTGCCTTAATCAAGCTATCAAAGTGACCAGCATTCACATGGTGATAAATTTAAATCATGAGCCACCTGACAAAAGGCAACAAGAGGAACAGAACCTCCCTTCTGAGACACTCCTGCCCTAGGTGCATAATCAGAATCTAATCATGAAGAAACATCAGACGAACCCAAATGGGGAGACGGCCACAGCATAAGTAGTCTGCCATCTTCAGAAGTGTCGTGATCATGAAATGCAAGAAAAGACCTGAAGGAAAAGAAAGAAGCGTGACATGAAAGAGATTATCCAGACAGGGGAGACTAAGCTGGGGTCTGAAAATGGAATGGTAGAAGACATCCATGTTCATTCCCTCGTTTGGAGGTTGTGTTATTGCTTTGCAAGAGAATGTGTTTGTTAGTGAGAAAGCACCCACCAGACATTCCGGGGTGCTGAGCCTCTATATTGACAGTTACTCAGATATAAGCTAGGCAGGCAAATATTCTAGGCACTTGTCCTTGAAGCTTTTCCCGGATGTCTAAGCTTGCTTAAACACAAAAACAAGACACCTGCCACTATTCTCCACCATGTGTAAGTTTCATTTGTATATGTGTCCATCTCGAGAGGAAGGAGAACTGAACTCAGGGTGTCGGCATGCTTTGAAGGGGGCACTACTCATGGAGAAAGTGCACATGATGGGAACCAGTGGAACGCAGTCACCATCTGAGGGGGCAAGAGAAGGAAGTGTTACTGAGCCCAGTGAGAGTGGGTGTCTTAGGCAGGGGCCCCCCAATGGGAGTTCCAGTCACGGGGCGGGGCGGGGAGCGAGTGAGGCATAAGTACTCCAACCCCCCTCTTCTCCTGCTCTCCAGCTCCTCCCAGGGTCCTGTTGGCCAACCCCAGATGGACTCCAGCAGACACAGGAACTGCCCTCTGCAAGGGTCAGCCTCCCAGGGCCCAGAGGAAGATGGAGAGAAAAGACATTCTATCTGGAATGTGGAAAAATATACAATAACCCACTGGTCCCTTTATGGTCACTCTGAGCCCCATTGCACAGATCCAGAAACTGAGGCTTTGCGGGATCAAGCAGCGTGCCCATATCTACACAATGGAGCAGGGATTTCACCCAGGCAGATATGCCCCCCAAGCCTTACTCTTGCCGCCCAGCAGGTGAGGCCGAGGCTGAGGCCCTCCCTTGCTGAAACAAAAGCTCTTTCTGGATCCTGCCTTTGTCTCACGGAACACCTCTTGCATCTGATTTCGCCTGATGGTGGAGAGTGCTGGCTTGACAGGCAAATGATAAACGATGTTTGCTCATCCCCAGTTCAGGCAAGTCTGACACAAACTCAATTAGTCAAACGCATCCTTGTGCTGCCTCCCGTTCATCCACACTGACTCAGGTAGATTTCTGAGCAGCAAAGAGATACAACTTGTTTGCATGCCTTTTCTCAGTCTCTTCTCCCTTGCCGCTCGTACTCTTGAATGTGGAAATGTAGGAATATTGATTTTTGTTTTGTCCTCAGTTGCTCACATTTTTCATCATGGTACCACCCAAATTTTCCTCTGCACCTCACTTTGAGCCCTCAAAAACTCCTCACCCAGGACCCAGAACCAAACCAGAGCCAATGAGACACAGTATGGCCTTTCCTGGGTGCATTGGGTGCCTCACCTCAGGAAGGGGGAGAACCTGGAACTGCCAAGAGCCACCACATAGAACTTAAAAACGAAGCCCACACCATAACGGGCAAAGAGAAGAACTACAACAAACAAACAAACAAAAACCACAAACTGATGTCATATTTGAACACCTGGATCAAGCCGTATCTGATGACTAATTTTAGTGTAATTTCATCATCCCCCAAAAGATATCTTGTATCCATGTGCAATCACTTGCCATTATTTCAGTAATCCACTCGGTTGTTCAGAGAAAATCCTAATCAAGGATGTTTTTCACTGTTTACGCTGAAATTCTGGTCTCTGTTTTAAGTTGATTCCTTTCATGTGGCCATCTCTGGGAAGCATTATCTGTAAAGGAGCCCCTCTCAAATCACACCAGAAAGGAAGAAGCAGAGATGTGCAGAAAAGGAAGCCATGTAGAAAGAAAGTCGGTGACTTGAAAGATGTCTCCTCTGGCCAGCACATCAGAGCATCACACTCCTGCATGAACCTTTTCACCTCAAATCCAACATGGACACTTCTCGGGAGTGACTGATGGGGAGAAGGAATAATGGCAGGTTCTGTGCTCAGTAGAGACCATTGATAAAATGTTGGCCATCTAGAGATGTCTAGCACATAAAAAAAAAAAAATAACAACAACAACAACAACAACAACAACAAAAAAACACACCTCCCCGTTTTTCTGACCTTTACCCAGATCTAAGAGATTCTCTCCATGTAAAAGACACTATGGGAAGCAAAAGATAGAATTAAGTCATTCATTCACCAAGCAGTAGAGCCTCCTATTTGCCAGACACAGAGGCTGCTAAGCAAAACAGATATATACAACAGTGAATGAGACAGAAAACACTTTCTATTCTCACACAGCTTAAATTCTAGGGGAGAGGAAGATGGATAAACAAGTGAGTCCAATCTGTGGATTATCAGGTGGTGATACGTCAAAGGAAAACGACAAAATAGGGAACAGGCACAGAAAGTGCCGTAATGGGAAGAGCAGATGGCACAGACAAAGGGGGACCTCTCTATGAGAAGATGACCTGTGATCAGAGACCTGATCAGAGACCTTAGTGTCTCAGTGGATATCTGGATGTTAACCCACAGCAGTCATGTGCAAAGGCCCTGAGGTCAGGGGGTGGTGAGCATCAGCAAGGAAGCCAATGGGACTGGAACAGAGTATGTATGTGAGGGCGTGGGGGTTGAGATAAGGCCAGAAGAGTGTCTCTGTAGGATTCTGAACAGAGGACACTGTGATTTCACTGCCTATCAAGAAGAGTTTAAAGGAGGCCCCTACAACCAAGACACAGATGCTGTGTGTTGAGGGTGTTAGACATTTTGGCCTTCCTTTAGAGTTATTAAAGTGAAGTTGTCTCTACAGGACTAGCGGTGATTGAATAAGAAAGTGACACGACCAAATCATTACCAACATATGTGCTTGGAGAACAGGAGGTTAAGACATCCGAGAGAAAAGAAAAAAAAGTCCTGACCAAGAAATCCCAGAAGGGGTGGTAAGAAGCTAGGGTCTACAGACTTCCTGCTGTGGCTGAGAAAGTGAGCCCCCAGAACCAACAGTCCACCTCCCCGACAAAGCCACTGCTGGCGGACCCACAGTATGGATGGTGGGGGTGGGGTGTCCAAGGGCCACACCATGGCCAGGGAGAGGGCTGAGCAGGAGCAGAGAATGACAGATTCCAGCAAGAAAATGGCATTCTGTTGTTAGGACATCTGCACCACAGATGAAAATGCTGTTTCAAGACAAAATATAGAGTCTTCTCTTGGAGTCAAGTCATTGCTTACAATTAAAAAAAGGCAAAAGTAAAGAAAATGGTCACCGAGGCTGTGTACTGACCCAAGAGATATACAAAAATTGAAGAAAAGAGCTCTCACTACTTAGGAAGCAGGAAAGAGGAAACAGAGCTGAAACAGAACAAATTGCCCCAAAATGGAGACTTCTCCTGGATTTTTTTTTTTTCTCATAAATGAGGATGCCGCAGCAGGAAGACTTAGGGTTGCCCTCCATGGCTGACACAGTAGAGGCTGGTGGCAGGATGTAGGAACCCAGCCCAGAACCCCTTCAAGTCCTAGGTGGGCACCTCTCGGGGAGGATAAAGACCCCTACTGCGAGGAGAGCCGCTAGGTGCCCGGTCCATGGCCAGCCTCATAGGGAAGTCTGTTGGAAGGAGGAGTCAATGAAAAATGGAGAGCCAAAGCAAACACAAAAGAAGAGGAGGCCACTCTGCATTGCAGGTGCCTGGGGAAGTGGGCAGGCCGTGATGCCCTATGCTTAGCGGTGTGTGCCTATAGCTGGAACAACACAGTGACAGTCTGGGGGTCAGCTGCTCCTTGGACTCTGACTATACCTGGGGCAGGCAGCCGTGCAAATGATCTGTGGTTTCCTTCATGTCATTCATTTGGTTGCTTGGCTAGATTCTTGCCTGCCCCATGTCTGTTCCCTGTGTCTGATTCCACCCAGACTGTCTCTGGGCCACCAGGCCCTCTGTACTCTCTGTCCTCATCACTGGGGTGGAGGTGATCTTGGGCTCCCAAGACCAGAGTATCTCAGGCCTCATCAATCCTCAGCTCCATGCTCTCTGGTCACAGTGACAGGTTTACAGTTAGGCCAGGAACCCCAGTGAGGGACATGAGATATACTCCATCAACTCTACAATCATTAGGAAGTCTCTTTCTTTTTGCTGGGTGCGCTGTGTCAACAGAAGGTAAAGCTGGGGCTTCTAGTGACAATGACGGCCACCAGAAAATGCAGCCAACACAGAGGGCACAGGAGAGAAGAGATGGGGAGAAGCAATGCCTAGTGGCACTGACTGACATCTGGATCCAGCAGTGACTGAAGCCCACCCAGGCTTTTCAGTTACCTGACCAACTACATTTTTTCTACCAACCTTTTTCAGTTTTTTTCTTTTTTTTTCATTGTGTGGCTTTCATACCATTTGCTTACTGCTGGGTTTTTCACCATTTCAATGAAAGGAGTCAGTAAACTCAATAAATTGTGTTCTTTGGTGCATATTTGAAGACCACTTTCCTCAGGCAAGTGGGGAAAACTTGCTCCAGGGTTTCAAACACAACCTCATTGTTTCCAATGGAGACAAAAACCTGTCCCCCGGTCACATCCTGTTTATGGTGTGAGGCTTGGGGACAGGTGGCTTCAAATCCTCACTAAACTGGAACCCCAAGGTAAGAGCAGAAATATCCTTCAGTTCCCTGTGTGTGGTGGGGGTGGGGCTTACTGCTTTTCAAATTCCTTTGTTTATTTTGAGAATAAGAGAATCTTTTATCACCTTCAAGAGCCGCTGACGGACCACCATAGGCCAATGCAGGTCATGTTAGACCCACATGTCTAAGCATCGGGGTCCACAGAGACAGTGAGGAAACAGGGCGGAAAGCAGACATTATAATGAAAGGGCCAGAGGGGCGCCCCAACAAGAAAGATGAAAAGTCAGTGGCAGAGCTGGGTGAAAAAATTAACCTCGGAAAGATGAGACAGCTGCTCTGGTTGGTCCTGAGGGCTCTGCAAACCCTGGGGAGGGGGAGAAGGGCTGCCTCACGAGTATTAGGAAACTAAGCCAGAAGGAGTTAGGTCTAAGCTACGTGTAAGCATGACATACGTCAAGGGATGTCTCAGGATATCAACCACCACTGGCTCTCTGTTTAGGCTGATCATAAATGACACCCTTGCATGTGGCCCAGACTTTCCTATTCCCTGCTACTGTCACGTCCACTGTGTGTCTTTGTCTTTCTTTTATGTGATGCTCCGTTATTAAAAAAATATCCACGTGTAGTTTCTATTGGTCATATTGTGTGATTCTTCTCCATGGCTTTGATAAGTAGGCATAGGAGAAGAGCTAGGAGTTACTGAACTTCTATGTGCCTAATCTTACCATGTGCCATAGGTAGAATGGAGGCCACCAAGAGACACGTCCACTCAGAACCTGTGGACGTGACCTGATTTGGAAAACAGGTCCTTCTGGCGTAAGTCAGTCAAAGATCTAGGGATGACATCACCCTGGGCTGGGGCGGCAAGGCACCCAAATCAGTGACAGGTGTCCTTCTAAGACTGAAGGGAAAAGGCAGGCAGAGAAAGCTGTGTGAGCCACCCGGAAGCTCCTGGAGACAAGGAAGCCAAAAGAACAAAGAAGGAGCCTCCCCCAGAGTCTTCAGAGGAGGCCCCACATTTGAGTTTTGACCTTTGGCTCCAGGACGGAGAGAGAAGGGGTTTCTGTTGTATGGAGCTGCCCCAGCTGTGGTCATCTGTGAGGGTGGCCTCAGGACACTAACCCCACCCATGCTCTTCATGCAACATTCTCGATAATCCTACAAAGCGGGTATTATTATTTCCACATAATAAAACCGAGGCTGCTGGGGACGTGGATGGTACTGTCGGCTGGGGGGTTCCGGCTCTCGATTTCACCTCAGGTCATGATCTCACGGTCATGGGACTGAAGTTCTCTCTCCAGTTCCCTCTGCCCCTCCCACTTGTGCTCACTCTCTCTCTTTCTGTTAAATAAATAAATCTTTTTGGGGGGCACCTGGGTGGCTCAGTGGGTTAAGCCTCTGCCTTCAGCTCAGGTCATGATCTCAGGGTCCTGGGATGGAGTCCCGCATCGGGCTCTCTGCTCAGCAGGGAGTCTGCTTCCCACCCCCCCCCCAAGCCTGCTTCTCTGCCTACTTGTGATCTCTGTCAAATAAATACATAAAATCTTTAAAGAAAAAAATAAATCTTTTTTTTTTTTTAAAGACTTTATCTGACAGAGAGACAGTGAGAGAGGGAACACAGGCAGGGGGAGTAGGAGAGGGAGAAGAGGCTTCCCGCTGAGCAGGGAGCCCCATGCAGGGCTCAATCCCAGGACCGCGGGATCATGACCTGAGCCGAAGGCAGCCGCTCAATGACTGAGCCCCGCAGGTGCCCCAAATCTTAAAAATAAATAAGCAAATAAATAAACCTGAGCCCGATGAACATTTGTTGATTCTGCATCCAAAACCCGTCCCACCATCTTTCGTAGCAGCTCTTCAGTGTCTCTCTGGGAGAAATGCCCTCTCCCCTTGAATACGAAATGGTAGAAATGCCCATTGGACTGCCTTAAACTGTTCTAGACAGAGAAGGGCCTAGGTAGACAACCTCTTCTGATTCCTGGATACAGTAGAAGCCCAGAAGAGCTTCTAAACAATAAAGATGATCAACCTTGCTTCTCTGCCCACCTCTTCTGCCACTAGTGGAAGATCCTGCTTCAATCAGCTTGGGGCAGGGCCTGGGGGTGGGGGGGTAGCATTTTTGAAAGCTTCCCAGGTGATTGTAGGGTTCAGGCAGGGTTCTGGGCTTCTTTGCTCCTGGAATCTAAAACATGAGCCTAGAGATAAAAACAAATAAAATGGCTGGAACACCCTGAAGCAAGGCATCAACTGTAACAACAGACACTCTTGAACAGGCAACTTCTGAGCCCCAGGAAGCCTGGTCTCCCACCTGCAGGATCATGAACTCCAGATTCCCTATTTTGCAGCTGGCCCTCCTACATTTCTGCAGCTAACAGAAGCTTCTGACCAATGTATCTATGGGATGGCAGAACACAGGCTCAAATTTAAGCTCCTGCTTCTCTGATGCTAAGCCTCCCTAACTAATCCAGAAGTGAGAGCTCTGCACGTTGCTGACAAAGCAAAGGATGCTGAGGAAGAAAGAAAAGGCATTTTATGTTAAGAAAACATGGTCTTCTATATGGAGCCTTTGAGTGGCCTCAGCATCCCAGACATTTCCAAGTGTGAACCTAACACGCCTCTCCTACCACTGAATCAGTAAAAAAGAAATGTACACACCACAGAAGACAAGGAATCAGTCACTCTAGGAGAGTATCTAGAACCATTGTCCTGGAAATTTTGCTAAATCAGACTTGGCTGCATTGCATTTCACCTTTGTTCTCTCCTTAAAGGCAGTTAACTTCTAAATCCCTGAGGTGTCTGAACACTTTTGTTCAGCTCAGCACACACACGGGAGAGAGAACAAGGTCTTGCAGAGAAAACTGTTTCAAGGGTACCAGAAGTACCCACCCAGAAACCAAGGCAAGCCAGGGAAATGTAATTTTTATCCTTCCTTGAAATATATACAAAAAAATCTCTAATTAGAAATTCTCTTAGCCATATCTAGGGGGTGAGATGCTTACATTTGAAAAGGATTATATGTGGGGGGGAAGTATTAGAGATACAGGGTTTTAAGTTTCTTAACACAACAAAAAAGCAGCATAACATATTTTGAAAGTAGGCTTTGATTAATTAAAGATGTATAATGTAAACCTGAGAGCACTAATATTTAAAGAGGTATAAACAGTGAGCAAATATGGAGATAGATGGCTTCATAAAACATATATCCAATATTAAAAACATGCAGAAAAAGAAGAAAAAAAGGTAAAGAATAGGTATAATATAATGAAAACAAAGAACAAGGTGGTAGATTTCCACACAGACATATCAATAATCACATTAACTATAAATGGTCGAAACATAATGATTAAAAGACAGAGACTATTAGATTGAATAAACAGACAAAACCCAACTATATGCTGTCTTCAAACCATGCAGGAAGAAAAAGCTGACAGAATTTTAATGAAAAATTGACAAATGCAAAACTTAGTTGGAGATCTCAACACTCTTCTGAGTAATGGACAGAAGGAAAAAATAAAAAATAGCAGGAATATGAAGTACCCCAACAGCACTGTAAGCATTTGAAGAATCCTCGTGACCTTGGGCTAGGCAAATACTTCTTCCATGCAACACAATATTACTAAGAGAAAAATTAATACATCAAACTTCATTAAAACTAAATACCTTTGCTCTTCCA
The DNA here is from genome assembly GCF_010015895.1 of Lontra canadensis. Taxonomy (NCBI): domain Eukaryota; kingdom Metazoa; phylum Chordata; class Mammalia; order Carnivora; family Mustelidae; genus Lontra; species Lontra canadensis. Next base: position 48,777 of record NW_022631176.1, on the reverse strand, counting down.
AAGACACAAACTGGGAGAAAATCTCTGGTAAACATGTATCTGATAAAGGACTCACATCCATACTATATAAAGTACACTCAAAGGTCAATAATGGGAAAATAACAACATATTTTTAAAAAGGCAAAGATTTGAAAAAGTCACTTTGCAGAAGATGACAGAAGATGGCAAAGAAACACAAAAAAAGAATGCTCAACATCATTAGTCCTAGGGTGAAAACTAAAATCTCAAAGAAATACCACTGACCACCTATGAAAACTGTTAAAATCAAAGAAAAAAAGGGGGGTAAACCAGTAAGCAGTGTTGGAGATAATAATCAGCTGGAACTCTTATAACTTGCTGGTAGGAATGCAAAATGTCAGTAGGTGTGAAAAGAGTTTGCAGTCTGATAAAGTTAGGCACACAGTTTCCATATCACCTAGCAATCCCAGCTCTCAGCATTTACCCAAAGGAATTAAAAAACTGTGTCCACATGGAAACGCGTTTATGAATAGTTAGAGTGACATTTCTCCTAATTACCAAAAGCTAGAAGTAGTCCAAATGTCCCTCAACTAGGAAATGAATGAACAAGTGTGACACAGTCATTTGATGGAATGTCATGCCTCATTAAAAAGGAACAATCTGCTGCATTGTATATAGGTGAATATTTATTAAATGCGTTGTGATAAGCAAAAGGTAGCAGATTCAAAAGCTGCACACTGCAGGATACCATTTTTATGGAATTAGGAAAAATCAAAACTACAAGGACAGAAGAAGGGTCAGGGGTTGCCAGGGGACATGGGGAGGCTACCCGGAGGCCCAGAAGAATTTTGGGGAGTGATGGAAATGTTCTCTACCTTAACTGTGGTGGTGTTTGCATGACTACATGCATTTGTCAAAACATACAATTGTACTCCAAAGGGTGAATTTTACTGTATGCAAATTATATCTTAATAAATCTGACTTTTAAACAAAGTAGACTGCTATAAAAAAATTCTATCAATCAGACTCCCCATTTATTCCATTAATTCAGTAATACTCCCTTTCACTCCAATTAATATACCAAAGGCTCTTTTTATTAACCTTGCTTCTCATGACTATGGATGTATGAAATATCTAATACATGCAGAGGTTTTGTTTTAACCTCTGTTCATGGAGGTGCTAACTGCTAATATAATTGAGAGTTCTGAGTTCTCTGCCTGACGCTAGCTACTCTTGTCAGTAAGCTAACAGTGAGCAGCCAAATGAAGGAAGAAGAGCCAGAGGCCCAAGTGGCTAGGGGGGCCCAGCAAGGAGAGAAAGACAGGTGAATAAACACCCCCCAGGGGGGATTCCCACATTCAGCTTTGGTGCTGTGTAGTCATATGAAGAGATGTGCCCAAGGTTGAAAGAGAACCCACACTCTGAAGGGGAGTTGGAAATCCTGCTTTCTATTTGAATTCTCCCCATTTGGGGGAGCTTAATCACTTAGAAAAAAGAAAAACCACATAGGCAAAACAGTGTCTGTCTGTGTCTGCAGGTTATGAAGCTCTCAAGGACAAGTCAAGTGCTTGGGTATAGAGGAAAGAATTAAGACAAGCCCAGAGTCAGGTGGTTTAACTGAATGGCTTCTAAGAAACTGAAATCACTTATTTCTAGGAAGCGTCAATGCAGCACAGAGTGTAAGCTTGAGGACGGGCACAGACATAAGGCACACTGTGTCTACCAAGTGTGTGCATGTGATCTAAGTGTAGGAAAGACACATTCTCCAGCGTCATCCTGCACCCTGTGTCATCTCTCCACCCAGACCACCTTCTACTCAGGAAACATGCCAAACCCTTTCTCAGAAACTCAGCATCCCAAAAGGTTTGCTTGTTTGGTCTTAATGCACTTGGTGGCCAATGCTGATCTCAAGAAAAGTGAGGCTGTTTGGGAGGTCTTTACCGCCTTTACGTACTTACACAGTTAGTGCAGAATGACCAATGTGCGTGATGACGGGTGTGACCACGCCCAGCTTGGGATGTTACACAATAGATGTATACAAGTCTATGCTTCTAGCTAGCTAGCTATTCAAAGATCTCCATAACTCTGAATCTTAAAGCATATCTGCCCCCAAAGACTTCAGAATAGGTTGTGGTCCCGTGTGACCTTCCCAGGGGTCCCATATGTGACCAACGACCATTAGAACATGCTGATAGCCTCTCAGCCCACCCAGACCCTCCCACTGCTCTGTATGGGGTCAATACCTCAACCTCTAACTGAAGGACACTTCACCTCACCTACCCAAGCCTTAAATCTTGGGTCTTAAATCTTAAATCTTTCAATGCCCTGGCTATTTATAGAACCTCCCAGGAACAATGATTCCGCTCTAACCCTTGCAGAATCGCAGAGCCTTAAATCCAACAGTTGAGAATAAACATACAATTGGTACTAAAAATTGATCAGCGGTTTTGAGAATTCTAGAAATCAGCACTTAAATCCTTGGGCAGGAAGAGTCAGAGATGGCTCTTCCTCCCCTCCCCCCCTTTTTTTTTAAGACAGCACAAATTTAAATGAGGGTCAGGAAACTTTCCTCTCTATAAGAAATCTCACGGCGCACACATTTTCTTGGAGGAATCAGGAGAAATGCAGTGCTGTTATTGGTCCTGGGAAACAATGAAAAATATTTGGCAGAGGATGAATTGGGGACCACAGGCCCCCAGGCCACAGTGGGGGAAATTGTCGAGCCAAAGCAAGGAGAGGAAACTCAAGGTTGCACTAAGCCAGGAAGGGGTGGCTTTGGGGGTAGGGGTGGGACATCTCCATGCTCACAATCTTCATCACCCCCAACCTTGCTGTGTAAATAGCATCTTTAAAACAAAATTCCCAGTTCCATTTTCCAACCAAATTGCTGGCCTTAGTCTCTTCTACGTGGACCTTTGTAATGGCTACTCCTAAATTACAGCTCAAATCCTCTAGATAGGGAAAAAAAAAAAAGGAATTTAATTAAGAGAAGCCCACAACTTACTTTAAAAAGGACATTCAACATTCAGAGTTCTGGGCTGAGTAAATCCTCCCCAGGTGGGGGGAAAACCTGATCCGGGACTCTCACCCCTTGCCCGGTTTAAAATGACACCACCTTCCCCTACAAAGCCCTTTCCATCCATCAAGTCTCTTTACCACCCAGAAGTCCCTGGCAAGTATTTGGGGGAAGGGATTTTTCTTTTTTGAGTGGCCACTTTACATTTTGGGAAACGGAGTCTTGTAAATGCTAGAACGCAGAGCTAGCGGCCGAATTAAAGCTTCGGATACTGCATGTTTGCTCTTTCGGTCCAGTTCTAAACCAAAGTCTCCCCATTTCTACCAGCGCCGCGCGGGTGCGCGCGCGCGCGCGCGCACACACACACACACACACACACACACACTGCTGTCTACCTGGGGCTCTCCGGAGAGAGAACACTATTTCAAACAGCGATTTTCGCCCAGCTGGTGTGCCTGAGAACCTGCAGCCTCAAGGAAAGCCGATTTCTCTGGGATTTCAGGCGCTGCATAAGGACTTTTAAAAAAGCAAATGCTACTTTTTAACCTCAATTGGTAACTTGTCTCTCTCTACGCATTTGTAGCCCGGCCCGCAGAGCTTCGGGCAGGAGACAGCCGGGATTCTCGGCGGGCTGCACTTGCCTGGGCCCGAGCCGCAGCGCCGCGCAAAGGCGCACCGACGCCTGTGCCCCCGCGGTCTCACCCAGTGGACCTGGGAACCCCGACCCGAGCGGCGCGGGCGGCAGCGAAGCGTCTCTCTCATTTTCCGCCCCGGGCCGAGCAGCCGGGACTCCGCACCGCTGTGTGCGTGCCGCCCGCCCCGCCTGCCCGCGGCCCCGGCGCCCAAGTCCCACCGAGCCCGGCGGGGCAGGGAGCTCCCCGGCCGGGGCCCCGCTCTCAGCGCGACTCGTGCCGGCGGTCCCCGCTCACACACCCACGACCGCCACAGCAGCAGGCGCCGCGACCCCCCGTGAGCCTTCTGCGCGGCGGGCTTTCGGTCGCTGCAGCCTCGCCAGCCTAGGGGCAGGGTCGCGGTCGTCCCCATTGCCGAGATGAGGAGACTGAGGCGCGCTGCCTCCCGGGACCGCGCTGCCGGGAAGCCCAGGGCCAGGGCCGCCACCGCGCCCACCAGGCACACCGCACGCCCCAGGCACACCGGACCGCAGCTGGGCTCCGGAGGGGCCCTCGAGAGCTGCGCTGTGAGCGCACGTTCCTCCTGCGGCCAAGGTCGCTTCTCGGGACCCCACGCCCCGGGCGCAAACCCGGTCTGCTCTCCCGGATCTCCAGTCTCAGTCTGACTGACCCGGGGATTGGGGGCTCAAAGCTAGGAGGAAAGGGGGCAAAGAAGCCGGTCCCCCCACTCCACACTGGGACTGCTGGGTCTGGGTTAGGTCCGCACGGAACTCGGGCGTGGGGGACAGTGTCTCCCAGCCACGCCCCCCCACCCCTGGAAAGCACCCCGAATCCGGAGGTGTCGGACCTGCCGAATCTGCCCAGCTCCTACGTCCTCCCAGCTAGGGTAGGGCCTCTCGGCGCCCGGCGGCCGGCACTCGGGCGCTCCTGGCGGGACCGGCGGCCTCCCCCAGGTTCCCGCGACACCCCCGCCTTCCGGCTCCCCCCGCCCCGGCTCATCCTGACCCGGGAACTTCCCGAGCGCCGGCGAGACAGACGCCCGCCCTGCCTTACCTTTGCCCAGCAGTGCGCCCAGCACCAGGCTCAGCGCCCCGCACAGCGGCGCCACCGGCCCGTGGGCCGCGCCCTCGGAGCGCATCCTGCGTCCCGGCAGCTCAGGCCGCCCTCCGCCCGCCTGGGGCGCAGCGCCGGCCCGCGGTCCCCGCCGGCTGTCCCATGCCCCGGGGCGACCCCCGGCTGCGAGTCGGCCGGCCCGGCTGCAGATCCGGTGGTCTCGCCTGCCCCCGCCGTGGCGCCGCGGCGGTTCTGGATCCCGCGGCAGCGCGCGCTCTGGCCAGGACAACTTTTCTCCAGCCTCCGCCGCAGCCGCCGCCCGCCCCGCCCCGCCCCCCCGGGCCCGCCCACCCCGGTCCGCCTCCGGCCCCGCCCCCGGCCCCGCCCCGGGCCAGAGCGGAGCTTGGAGAGCCGGGAGGGGCGCGGTTGCGTGATCCCTGGGGGCGGAAGAGGTTGGGGAGCCGGGAAAGCGGGGTTCGGGCCGCACCCGGGGTCCGCTTCGTCCATTTGCGGCCTCCCGCCCCCGCGCCTTGCGGCTCGCGTCCCGGAGACTTATGCGCAGGGACCCGCGACTCAAGATGGAGCTGGACCCTTCCCCTCGCCACCCTCCAGCGGCCGCGGCGGGGCGAGTGGGAGTCCCTCCCTGCTCTTCAATTTCAGGTCATCCCCCGATTTTTTGTCTTGAGAGCTGGGGACATCTGGAATTGAAAGTCCCGTGCATCAGCTGCGGAAAGCTCTGGACGGATCATTCAGTGGGGAAAGCAGCGTGCGGAACAGCCTACCGAGGGACACGGGTGGAGGGAGGCGTGTGCACATCTGTGCATGTCTGTGTGTGAAGCAGAAGATCGCAGCGGCATCTCGGGGGGGGGTGGAGACTGGAACGCGGCGGTGGAGAGAAGGTTCATTTTTCACTGCGGATCCTTTTATATTGTTGGGGCTCGTCCCCACTCCCCATGTGTTTTTACTAACTCTTCATGGAGGAAATACGTCCTCCCCCAGCCAGACCTGCTTCTGCAACAACTAGTAACCTGCAGTTCGGGCCAAAAAGATGTGCACGCGCCGCGCCACCCCACTTCGCGACGCTGCCAGAGCTGCCCTCCTTCCTCGCGGGGACCCCAGCTGCTTGCCTGGGCGGTTATTGACGCTCCGGCCTCACTGGGGTGGGGGAGGAGGCCTGAACAATCCGAAGGCGGGACCCCAACTCCCTCTCCTGCCTGTGAGTGAGAGGTGGTGCACCGGGAGCCCAGAAGCTTCTCTGGGAGGCCCAGCCCACCCCAAGCACTCCAGACGCTCCCCTGGGGTTGGCGTCTGGGCTCCTGGAAGGCAGGGTCCAGCGGCCCAGCTCTCACCAGAGCTGCAAAGCCTCGGGGAAAGGCAGCCAGGCCACTTCTCAAGGGAGGCCTGCCTGGGTGGCAGAGATTTTCAGGTTTTAAATGGATTATGGTGATAATTGCGGAATCCTTCAGCTGATTCAGCTAGTGCAGACACACCTCGGGAAGCAGTCCTAAAGGAGACTCGGACTCCTAAAATGGAAAACACACTTCCTTCTCATTTTTATTTGTTAGCCTAAAGTCACTGGAGAAGAAATATTTTTCATGTAAATGTTTCTACCCTTAGTGAGAAATGCGACGTATCTGTTATTCCTGAGGGAGGGGTTCAGATCGGCTTCATCCGCCCCCCTCCCCCGTCTGATGATGGAAACAAAAAGCCCCTAGTGACGCCCTCCATGCCCCTGCCCTTCTCCTTTGTAAGTTTATAATTTGCAACCCACCCTCTCTCCCCCATGCATACACATAATTTCTTTCCTTTTGGCACAGAATACTGCTTCCCACTGCAAAGCCAAAGGCAGATGGTGGTCTGGGACTCCACGGTGCAAATCATCAAGAAGCAAAAAACTGAACGAACCACAGAAATATGCATAACGGGTAAAGATGAGAAGAAAAACAAGAGGTCCTCGGCCAGGTAAACCCGCTTCACATTACCCTCAGGTGTTCTGAATCTCGCCAGCTCCTTCAGGGGTGGACACAAGGAGACCCAAGTAATGGGTGCTTCTTTTCTGCAAATCTGTTTAGGATCCCATTTAATCTACCTGGTGACCTTCTAGGTATCAAACATGTGTGCAAAACCAAATAGAAGGGAGGATGTGGTCGAGTTATCTTTTTAAGCAACCCCCCCCAACGGAGGTGAGAACTTAAGAGATTCATGGGCTAACAGTTTCCTGTATTTATTTTTTTTAAGGCATGTATTATTTAACCCCCAAATCATTAATTCCTTAACTTAAATTACTTCCAGATGCTTTTCTGAATTTCATAACAAACTTCAGAGACCACTAATCCCCTCAAAGGCTTTTTCGAAACTCCCCGTGGGCTGTGGGCACATGGAGACAATTAACATGATTTATAGGACACAAGAGCTATTGGAAAGAGGAAACCTGCTGCCTCCACATGTGCCTGAGTTCCTAAGTCAAAGAGATGATTTCAGACTACGTTGTTGTTCGTGCCTACATTCCAAATTTTTAATGCCGTTGTAAAATGAGGGATGGAGCTTGCGAAGTTAGCTCAAGCGTTTCTCATGAGATGTGCCTCTGGGCGGGACCTATAGGCATATATTACCAAGGACAAGGAAAATAAGGGCTATGTGTTGGCCTTACAAGACAGCTATAGTTGTCTTGCAGATGTAAGGTCAAGTCCTTGGTGTTAGAAGAAGGAAGGAAGGAAGGAAGATTGGAAGGAAGGAAAGAAGGAAAAGGGGAGGGAGGAAAGGAGGGAAAAGGAGGGGAGGCAGGGAGGGAAGGAAGGAATGGCAGGAGGGAGGGATAGAGGGAGGGAAGAAGGAAGAAAGGGAAGGAGAGAAGGAAGGAGGAAGGAAGACATGTGTTTAGCAATCTGGGCTGGCACTTTTCTCAATGTTTATAGACCGCATCCCATTTAAGCTTCACCGGAGCCTTAACGGGAGAACCGTCACTGTCCTTTGACATTTCCTTCATTCACTCAGCAAATATTTCTCTATTGGTCACCATTTGTCAGGCCCAGATATGGGGTTCTAGCATTGAACAAAACAGATGGAAGTCCTATACTCACGGACCTCACATTCCAGGAGACAGACTCTAAAGAAAGCCATCCTACAAGACAGCAGGTTCCGGGAGAAGAGCTTTTCAGGCTGAGGCACCCAAAGTGTAAAGGCCAGGAGGTGGAAGATCCAAGGGTACCATTTTTCCTTCAGAAGGGTCATGTGGCCTCTTGGAGGACCCCGGTGGCAGAGGAAGCCTGGCGTTCATTAAGTCGGCTGAAGGCCGGCAGGAGTGTTGGGGGCTGGCATTGGAAGGTGGGCATGGAGGCCTGCTGTGGAGGCACAGACCCATGAATGCTGCTGGCTGCTGGTGGAGGCAGAGAGCCCACGGATGGATGGTGGGGCCGTGGGAGAGCATCAGTAGTCTGGGGTTTTGGCCCAAGCCACTGGGTGCCAAATATACCCTTCAGGGAGCAAGGAAGACCAGGAGTGAGCAGTCTTGGGGGTACGTTAGCACAGAAAGCTGCTGAGGCTCAGATGGGAGTTGAAGCCGGATGCTAGAAGATGGCAGTGGTGGCGATCAAGGTGAGCCCTCCACCTGCTCCAGAAATGGCACAGTTCATAGCCCCCAGCTCTGAGTTAATATTGGCTTTGACCTTGGTAAGATCCATAAGCTTTGGGTTCTCTCTTCTTCTGGCAAACTCCAGGAGCTCTGCCTGGCTAACACGGAACAGGGTGGGGAAGTAGAATGGAGAAATAGAGTGTCCTTCCTCTCTTCCCACTGCCACACCTGCCATGCCTGGATCAAGAGTCCAGCCTCGTGGCATCCAGTAAGAAAGGAAGCACCGAGGCAACCCTGGGGGCCATTCACCGTCCACTCTTGCTCACTCACATGCATATTTACTGATGTCTATCTGCAGCCTCCCCCAGTCCATGTCAGCTCCGTGGGGGAGGTCTGGCCTGCTCAGCCCTGTGTTCCTAGCCCTGCCACAAGTGTGTGCATAAAGATGAAGCCCGTCTGGGGAGTAGCTATCATGAAGCTACAGATTACTAGCCCCGCCTTACCAACCAGGAAGCTGAGCCCCACACATTTTTACCTTGAGCTCACTTGGCCAGGAACAGTGAAACAGTGATGATCCCAGTAATGGTAGTAACATGTATTAGATGCTTGCTAATTGCCAAACAACTCTGTTCACAGCCTACGGATATGTACCTTATTAGCCCATTGTACAGACAAGGAAACTGATGTCCAGGTGGTTATGTGGCTTGTTCAGGGTCATCCAGCTGGGATGTGGTCAAACAGGGTTGAATTGAGGCCATCTGTGACCACTCATTACACTACCTGTTCGAGGTTCATGCTTATGTCTGCCCATTCTCTACATGAGGTGTCTTGGTAACCTGTGTTAGGTCTCACTTGCTAGACCTTTCTATTTTGAACAAACACTGAAAAATTATTCCTTTGTCATTTCCACTTAGCCTAACAGACAAGCTCCCCAGTGTCTTGTGCTGCTCTGGCATCTCTGCCTGAACCTGGCCTCTGTGGAGATTAATTTACTCTGGCAGGAACACAGGCTCAGCTACCCCAGCTAAAAGGCGAGATGTAAGTGACTTTTGGCCTGTGAGGATGGCTTTTTTTTAATTAATTATTTTTATTAACATATAACATATTATTTGCCCCAGGGGTACCGGTCTGTGAATCATCAGGCTTACGTACTTCACAGCACTTGTGAAGATGATTTTTAAGACTGATGCTTGAATGCCCACGCTGACACTTGTCCTGTCAGATGACCTGCAGGCTTGTTAGCCTCTTGGTACCTGCTGCCTTCCCAGGCTTTGGGTAAAGACCCACAGGGCAGATTTCTATCCATCACCTTTCTCCTCAGGGATCAAGGTCAGCAAATGGTCCTTTTAGTATAGGAGCTGAGTAGTAATGCTTCAGATTAAGTGATAAATGAAGTAATCACACTGACATCACCTTAACGGCATTTGTTTCCTGATCATCATCATCACCACCACCACCATCATCATCATCACTGCCATCATCATGTCCACCATAACCATCATCACCATCTCCACCATCATCATCATCATCGGCACCATCTCCACCATAAGCATCACCATCACCACAATCATCACCGTCATTGCCATCATTGTGTCCACCATAACCATCATCACCATCTCCACCATCATCATCATCATTGGCACCATCTCCACCATAAGCATCACCATCACCACAATCATCACCATCCACCATCATGACCATCACCACCGTCACCATTACCATCATCATCACCATCATTGCCATCATGTCCACCATAACCATCATCACCATCTCTACCATCATCATCATCATTGCCACCATCTCCACCATAAGCATCACCACAATCATCACCATCCACCATCATGACCATCACCACTGTCACCATTACCATCATCATCACCATCATTGCCATCATCGTGTCCACCATAACCATCATCACCATCGTTGACATTATGACTACCATCACCATTACCACCACAGTCACTGTCTTCATCTCTAACACTTACAGACTTCTTATTTTATGCTAGGCACTATTTTAAATACTGTGACAAGTATTTGACTCATTTACTACTTGAACTCATTTAATCCTCACAATGATCTTATGACGTTAATATTGTCATTAACCCCATTTACAAACAAATCGAGACACAGAGTTTAAGCAACTTATTCAATATCACAGAGCTAGTAGTTGGCAGCCCTGGGATTTGAATCCAATTAGTCTGGCTAGAGAATCCCTGTAAACAATTGTCAGGCCTTACTGTGCTTACACAGCACCTTGGGAACGTGTTAAAACGTTGATTCTAATTCAGTAGATCAGGATGGGGGGTTGGGGGAGGCTTACAACAGTTTTCCTAATAAGCCTGCAGGTCATCTCGAGGCTCTGTGTCAGGGGACCAGCTTTTGGGGAGCAATTCCCTAAATCATTACTCCATTATACTCCCTACATAATTATCCAAAGTCATTATTCCAGCTATTTTTATCTGAAAATGTCACCAAAGTGAAACTCTTACTTGGGTCTCAACAAAGAGTAGGCATGTGCATACTCAGTGCATTGCATCATTCCAGAAGAAGCATGAGGTTGGACAGTTTATCATGGAGTCAGTTAAGGAGGGTTGCTTAACACACATCTCACTGAACTCCATATTCAGAGAGGATGGACGTAGAGATGGGCTTTGGTCAAAGTGGCCCCTGCTCTATCACTTGGGTCCCTGAATGACCTCAGTGAGCAGAGTTCCCTGCCAACCAGCAGTGGTCACCAAAACATTGAGTGACACATAGGTGTTCACGGTTTTAAGCCATTGACATTTTGGGCCTGTTTGATGTTGTACCATAACATCGCCCAACCTCACTGAGACACCCAACATTCAATGCCACACTTCACTCGCTCAGCAGTGCCCTTGTTCCTTGTGGATTATCAGATCTTGGTACAGGAGGAAAACAATCTCCATGTTTCATCCATCTTTGATCCTATGAGTAATTGTTGAGTGATTACTATGGGTGGGCACTGGGCTAGGACCCTGTCCTCAGAGATTGTACTAGGGGAGATAATGCGCAAACACAGATGTCTCGAATGACCATCAGAAAACAGGCACAAATGAAATGTTATAAGAACCCAAGATCAGGAGTTCTCATCGCCTACTTATCTTCCATCTACACGGATTTTACTTCTGTTCCCTACACATGCTCTACTCATTCTCCCTTCAGAGACTTCGTACTTGATGTTTTCTCCCCCCTGAGAGCCCCTGAATAACTTCCCTCTCCTTTTAAATGTCCCACTTCAGCCAGGTCTTTCTCCACATAGCCACTCCCCTTGAACCCAGAGAGGAACCAGAATCTGCCTGGCCCGAATTTGTTGAACACATTTCAAGCCATAGCTTTGCGGGAGTGATGTTCTATCACTAGCTTCAGGGATGATGAGAGATGAAGTGTGGGGGGTGGGTGGGAAGCCTGGCTGGCTCTGTCCAGAAGGGGTGTGACCCTTGATCTCAAGGTTGTGAGTTCGAGCCCTTTGTTGGGTGTAGAGATTACTTGAAAATAAAATCTTAAAAAAAAAAAGAGTGGAGATGGGCAAGACAGGAGGGCAGAGTCTTTGTGGAAAGGAGAACAGGACAGGAACACAAGACAGCCCATAAACAGGTGTAGAAATAGTCACTTTCATTCAGTCCCATCACTGCTGGCCAGAAGAAACAGACTAAGTCCATTCCAAAGTCATTGGCCCTGAGATGTGATGGGTCCAGCCATTCTACTGACTGCATCCTCTCCACCCTAAGTCTTCGGTTTTGTTTTGTTTTTCAATTTTATAGTCATTACTTGGTAGGAACTAAACATTGAATTGTTAATAGGGAATAATTCATTTCAAACTCGACCAACCACTGTGAGAGGCAACCCAGCATGTAACGCTGATATTACTCTCCCTTTTAAAGCCCATCCCGGCCGCCCCGTGATCAGCATCTTAAGCCAAGGATTCATGACTATCCTGGCTGCCTTCAACCACCTCTCCCAGGTTCAGACAATCCGGGTAACTTCAGAAGCTTTGCAGCTAGACCCACTGCATTGTTCTTGACTCCCCTTAAAAGTCTCTGATGGCCTGTTAAAAAAAGATTGAGCTTCGAATGGAAAACTGCCAAAATTGTGTTGTTTTGACAGTTGGAACAATGCAGTGCCAATTCGGTGAATTTATGGGAGGCATAGCTCTGCTCCCTCCCCAGGTGCCTGCTTCAGATGGTTCTAGAGTCAGCAGTGCCCCCTGGTGGCGCTGAGAGGCATTTTCTGCAGGCCCAGTGGAAAAGGAGAAATGCTCCAATTTGGGGGCTGAGCAAAGGAGCAGATGGATCATTAGTGCCATTAAACCCAGCAGCGTTTCACACAAAGGGATGTCTTTCTTCTCAAGAGACCCCCTACCTCTCACTACAGTTTCCTTGCCTCTGACTTGTGAATACAAGGTGGGATGCTTCCCTGCCCACCATCTGTGGGACCTCAGGAGCCCATGCTTCCCCACATAGCCATTGTCCTCATAGAGTTTAGGCAACTGGCATTTGGTCTTTGTTGAGAGCTCAAGAGATGAAAGGTCGGGCCAGGCAGAACCAGAAACGAGGCTGGCCAGGGGACGGAGTGGGACCCTCTCCCTGTGGGACTGTTGCAGAAGGCATGGCCAAAATCATGTAGATGGCCCTTGTATTTGCTGATGGAGCTCAGGGGCCACAATTCATCAAGGTGGGACTAGGGGATCTCAACTACTATGAATGGGGAACTTAGTTCAGGAAAGAGACCTTATATAATTGTGGGAGAAGCTAGGTGAAGAAAAATCCAGAAGGGGGAGTCGGAGGATAAGCAAAAGTCAGTAACCAGCTTTCCTAAGCGCTGGTGTGATTCAGGGAGAGCTGAGTTATCTACCTGTTTCTGGGGGACAGATTGGATCTTACGGAAGGACCAGAGAGGCAGGGGTGTCCAGCTTCCAGAGCAAGACAATTCAGGGGGAACTCTTCGAAGAGGCCATGGAGGAGTTTAGCCTCAGCTGTGGTGGGTAAGTAAATGCCTACTAGATAGACAGTCACACAGCTTACAGCTCCAGATTCTGAATAAAATAAAATACAAAACCAAAACAGAAGCATGAACAAATGACCCAAACAAACTTCCGGAAGGCTCTGAAGAGTGAAGGGAGGCAAGGAGGCAGATTCCAAAGGAAGCCAACACTTGGAAGAAGGAAAAGGGGTGAAGAAAATTGCCCGCTTCTGTGGCTCTTCCCCCTAAGGACAGGTCACTGTCACTGCTGCTTAGGAACAATGGATTCTCCTGTAGAAACCACTCCTTGTGGGCTGAAGAACCAGAGGACAGAGTCTGGAACAATCACAGTCACTGAAAGTAAAGAGGAGTGGTCTAACAACAGACAAGACCAGAGAGGAACATCCCCAAATTTGGGGTATCAATTCTGCCCACATTTTTGGAAGACTGGTGGACCACATAGGCATGGGGAGTAAAAGAACTGAAATAATTTAAGCTGCAGCCCAGGACATAGCTTTCTAACTGGACCAAGTTGCTTGCCAGCCAAAGCTAAAAAGTTAACACTTTTTGGAGGAATGTAACAGAACCCAGAATCACCACAGAATTCAGAATTCTCACAGAATCTTCTTGCAGAAGATAATCCATAATTATTTGACATCCAGAAGCCAGGAAAATGTGGAAACAGAGCCTAAAACCTCCTCCTTTGGCCATCCTAATGATTTTTCTTGGTGCTTATTCCTCTGTTAGATAACTACGTTTGAAGGATTTACAGTAGCTCCTGTTTCTTGCTTTGTTCCTTGGCCAAACAAGGGCAGCTAGTAGGTATTCTGAATTCCTATAACCAAGAGAAAGTGATCATAGGACCCAGAGGAAAAACTGCAGGGTGCATGCTTTCATATAGAGGGATAGTACATGTTTTTAAGGCTCATAGAGGCGAGTGAACTTCAGTGAAAACCTTGCCTTTCCGTCTCTTCACTGTAAAGGATCTTCTTTCTTTCCTTTTCTCCATGTTCCCTCCTTCTCATCTCTGCTGAATGCAAGTACTAAGTGTTCATGGAGCCCTAGGTAAGTGACTTAACTGCTCAGCCTCTTTTTTTTTTTTTTTTTGCTTGCCCAAATAGGGAAAATTACACTTACCTTTCAAGTCGGTTTTGTTAGTGAGAGTGAGAACTCTTCTCAGTATGTTAAAGCAGAAGGGAACATTAATTAACTTCCACAAATGGAAAATTCAGGGATACAGGCAACTTCGGGTATGGCTGAATCCAGGGTCGATGAAAGAATCATATATCTAACTTATCTCTATCTGGTCATCTACTGACTTTGTTTCTTTTTGTATGTTAGTATCACTTGTCCTAAAAATTACTTAGTCTCCCAGAGGCACAATTTGCTCATCTGTATCATAGAATATTAATAACATTATCACCATAGACTGGTAGTATGGACTATGACATTGTATGTGTGACCAGTACATAGTAAGTGGTCAAAATCTTATTTGTGGGGGCTTCATCTTAATACTATAGTAGTGGGAGTAGCAATTATATTCCAATAGAAGTGTGGACGTCAAGGTAAACAGGTGTCTATTGCATCAGTAACAAACATTCATGCAGCCTTTTAATGATCCAGTGGAACTTAGAAGCTGCTAATGATGGGGGAAGAAAAAGAAGAACACTTCACTGGGAGAGCAGCTGGATGGCCCAGAGAAGGTGGGGAGGCCTACCTCAACTGTTGCCATCATCCCAGGATAGGGAAACCGAGAGATGCTTCTGGAAGTCTGGATGTGGACCCCGGAACTGGTCGGGAAAGATGGCCTGCACCTAAAGGAGGAAAGAGAAACCAGACTGCCCAGCGGCTTCCAGCAAGGCTGACCACAGAGTCAGAAGACAACACAGAGGCTCCTTAGCTCTGTCCCCCACTCAAGGTAGGGCCTAGAAGCTGTGCTCACCCCCAGGCCCACGTGGTGGCTTCTGTGAGCTTGAACCACGTGACCTCCGAGAAGCAGACCACAGAGTGACGGCTCCTGGGCTAACAGGTGTATGTCTCACTAGCTTGACCACCTCAGTAGAGAAGATCTCTCTCCCTCCTTGTTGCTGAAACCCCAGGCCCAAATAGGGCTGCTGTTAACAGAAGGAAAAAGAATCCCAGGTGAGCAAAATCGTCATCCAAAGGTTTTCCTATGACAGTGGTGTCTGTATTTCTTGTTCTTTTTTTTGCAAATTAATAGATTTTAAATATTCAGCAAACTATAAATTGCAATCAGTGGTGGCTATAATTTCATTTAAGATTTTAAAAGGCTGGGCAGGACAGAATGGAAGAAGAAGTCACAGGCTCGCGGAGGTGGGCAGGGGAGGGGAATGGTATCCCGCCACATGGTGTCTATGCCTTGTGTCTCCTCCTGCTCCGGTGGGAGCTCTCTCGGGCTCTGGGTGGAGATGGCAGTTTGCACAGCACTGCCTTTTGACAGGCCGCCCCTGAACGGTCAGCACCCAGGAGACCTGCAGGTGTCTTCTTTCATCTAGAGGCGTGCGGAGATATTTATCACAGTGCTACGGCAAGATTTCTCCATTAATAAACTGGGCAGCCTCCTGTGACTTGCAGGACAAGATGAAGGTGGTCACTCATGCATTCCTTTATTGCAAAAATGGTTATTAATCACTTCTCTTTCTGCATTTGTCAGGCCACTTGGTTGAAATTGGCAGAAACCCACAAAAATGGGAAAAAAATTCTCCTACATTATCAACCTTCGGAAGAGCCCTGTGGTCCCTTTTTCCTCCTCCCTCTCTCTTCCTTCTTCCTCCCCCCACATCTCCCTTGGCAGCAACCATCTTCTCTTAGCCTTCCTGTTCTCCAAGAACCTGGGGCCAGGAGTGCCAATAAGGGTTCATGGTCTTCCATTGTGACTTTAGAAGTCCCGGGAAGGGGTTCTGATTAGCACAGTGGGTCAGAAGTCCAGGTTTTCCTCCAATCCTGTCATCAGAAAGGCCATGTTGCATGAATGAATGGTATTGGTACCTTGAGCCACGGAAGTGTGTGTATGGGGGGTGGGGGTCGGTGGTCTAGAACATTGCGCTCCAAAGAAGAAGGCTGCATTTCCGTAAGAGAGAGGAAACGTCTAGGAGGTTTGTGAAACAGTCCCATGTGCTGGGGGTGGGAATAGACCAGGGCATCACACATGCTCTTTATTTGGGTAATTTGTACATACCTGGGTGCTGACTGTGCCCACGGGGGGCACATGGAAATTGCGGGGCACTTAATGCAATGTCCAGGGGCCAGAGGGGACCACCCACGGAGTGCATGAATGTCCCCATGGAGAGGTCCTACCAGATGCTATTTGGGTCTTTGCTGAGAGGCACAGTCTTCCTGGAAGGGGACAGATGCATACCCAAATGACAAATGGCACCTCTTCCTACATTTGAGACCCCAGCTGAAACACTCATCAAGATCTAAGTCAGCTTTCCTCTGGCTCTGCAAATAAAATGCCTTTGAAAGCCATAAGTCTGTAACCCTTCGATATGACATGGTTTATTAGGCCTTTACCCCAGAGAAGCCGATGATGGTGGTGGCTGCAGATGAATGGGACTTCTGAGCGTTGTGGAAAGGAGGGGGTGGTGGGGCTTCAAAGAAAATCAGAATCACAGTGGGCACCAGCCCCAGACGGTGGGAGGAACGCCATGCAGGGGAGTGAGACGGCTCCCCATGCCTGGTGGGCGTCCCTCCATCCCCTCCTCCTGGGGCTCAAAGTGTTCCCAGCTGGGCCCTGTCTCACCCGAGACCGACCCCAGGATGACTCAATCCCAACCCCTTCCCTTAGAGCAAAGCAAGAAATGGCGTCTCCTTTCTCCTGAAATTGCTCATTTAAATTTCAAATGTGCCTGCAAAGTCACTCACAGGACAAGTGGCCCTAGGGGTCAGATGACCCAGCCAGCCCAGCCCACAGGGCACCCCCACTCCCTGGGACTGGCCTGGAAAAAAATCCGCAGACCCAAACATGGCCATTGGAATGAATTGGAGCATTTTGTGATACTTTTTCAAAAGAAAAGCCTTTTCGATCTCCTTACAGCTATGAATGTTTGCCTGACATTAGGATAAACTGTTCGGGCTTTCTTTGGGTAAAAATATGCTGTTTTTAGTGGGTGGGAAAGCTCCTGGCTCTGGGAGACCATTGCATTACCTCTCCTCCTCAACGGAGGGAGGGCCTTCTAACTTTTCCTAATGTGCTTGCTGTATGCACTTTATCTGACTGTGGCTTAGAAACTCTCTGTGTTGCCTTTTCTTTTCTTTTTTTTTTTCTTTCTACTAAAACCAAATCCCGGGTCCTGTCTTGTGACTAGGAGCTCTATAAATAGGGTGAAGCGTGGGCAAAGGTTAGGTTTGGATCTCGTGATCCAGGGGACCACTCCACATCCCTCGTGATTCCCTTCAGCATCCCTGTTCCGGTGCTCTTTTGCAACGATCCTGGATGACTCTTCTTCCTATGCGTGTGGCGGTGAGTGGAGGGGACATCTTGAACGTGTCATGGTAACAGAGGCAGCCTGAAGACAAAGCCGGCACCGTGGATGGCAGAGCCCAATTAGGGCAAGGTGTCACTGACATCAATTAGCCAGCCCTGGCTCGGATGCCCTTTTATTAATGAGATAATAAATTCCAGTGTCACCGGAGTCATGTCAGGTGAGTTCTCTGCAGCCATACATGGCACAGGGAAGGATGCAGGTCCTTTTACCCCTGCACGCCGTTCCTTGCCCTGCGCAAGACTGGCAGTGACCTTGAAGTGACATCACTTAATTTCTTTAGCTGGCATCTGTGAGTGAGACCATCTCACAGACTTGTGCCCCTGAAATACAATTTCCAGTGCTTTCGCTCATTTAGGCCTCAAGGATTGGAGAGGTAGCTCTTCCCAGCAGCAAGACCAAGATGGCAGCCACCTAGAGGGAGGAAAGCGAGAAGGGTCTCCAGCTCCTGTATGAGCTGAGCCCTCTATTGTATTTAATTTTTTAAAAAATATTTTACTTATTTATTAGAGAGAGAGAGAGAGAGAGAGAGAGCCCATGCACAAGCAGAGAGAGGGGGAGAAGCAGACTCCCTGCAGAGCAGGGAGCCCAGTGCAGGGCTCGATCCCAGAACCCTGAGATCACGACCAGACCAGAAGGCAGCTGCTTAACCAGCTGAGCCACCCAGGCGTCCCTGTGCTGAACCCTTTAAGTGAGAAGAGACTCACTTAATCCAGCACAGAAGTCCCACCCCACGAGATTACTCATTCCAGTTTATGGTTGATAGGACCAAAGCCCAGAGAGGGTTACTCACTTGCCCAAGATCACACAGCTGGACCCTCACTGCCTAAATGTCAGTGTTACCTACTGGGGTTCTGGGGTCCACACCAGAATCCAGCCCAGACACCCTCTCCCCAGCCCTCCAAAAGGGAACGGCTAAGGTATCACTGGGGCCACAGCTCAAGCCGATGGGGGAGATAGCCCAGAGTAGCTGGGCTGGGCTGGCCTCTCTCTGTAGAGGTGACATCTTGCTTAAGTAGAGAAACCATCTGGTTCCCACTCTGTCCAATATGCTAATAACGGGAGGGTTAAAAAATGCCTCCTCCTGATTGGTCGGAGGGCCTCGTCCTGATTGGTTGATACTGGCAGGTGCCTGTTTTTTTTTTTTTAAACATTGATTTTTTAAAATTTAATTTCAGTGTAACAGAATTCGTTGTTTATGCACCACACAATGCTCCATGTGCTCCATGCAGTCCGTGTCCTCCATAACACCCACCACCAGGTGCCCCCAAACCCCCACCCTCCTCCTGTCCAAAACCCTCAGATTGTTTCTCAGAGTCCACAGTCTCTCATGGTTCATCTCTCCCTCCAATTTCTCTCAACTCCGTTCTCCTCTCCATCTCCCCATGTCCTCCATGTTATTTCATATGCTCCACAGATAAGTGAAACCATATGATAATTGACTCTCTCTGCTTGACTTATTTCACTCAGCATAATCTCTTCCAGACCCATCCATGCTGATACAAAAGTTGGGTTTTCATCCTTTCTGATGGAGGCATAATACTCCATAGTGTATATGGACCACATCTTCCTTATCCATTCGTCCGTTGAAGGGCATCTTGGTTCTTTCCACAGTTTGGCGACCGTGGCCATTGCTGCTATGAACATTGGGGTACAGATGGCCCTTCTTTTCACTATATCTGTGTCTTGGGGGTAAATATGCAGTAGTGCAATTGCAGGGTCATAGGGAAGCTCTGTTTTTAATTTCTTGAGGAATCTCCACACTGTTCTCCAAAGTGGCTGCACCAACTTGCATTCCCACCAACAGTGTAAGAGGGTTTCCCCTTTCTCCACATCCTCGCCAACACACGTTGTTTCCTGTCTTGCTAATTTTGACCATTCTAACTGGTGTAAGGTGGTATCTCAGTGTGGTTTTAATTTTAATCTCCCTGATGGCTAGTGATGATGAACATTTTTTCATGTGTCTGATAGCCATTTGTATGTATTCATTGGAGAAGTGACTGTTCATGTCTTCTGCCCATTTTGGTGCCTGTTTTAAACCCAGCTTGGCCCTGGGCCCAACCTGGCTGTAAGGCACCTGGTTTAACAGTGACCTCCAGCAGATAGTGGCTCAGCTGGGCCTTGTTTTTCACATGGGCCTTGCTCCCATGGTCTCTACACACAGCAGACATTTTCACATTTAATTGCACTGTTGTGCACTGTTTGCCCACATCTGGATGCCACCACCCAAGCAAGACGTTTGGGGTGAACAAAGCATTACACCAGCGAAGACTTTGGCGTCTGGCCAGGCTCTTTCCGGCTGCCCAGTCGAGCCCGTGTTCTGCAGGAAGCCGACTGAGTCCCTGCACCTGGAGCCGGCCCCCAGGGAAGCAGACACCCCTCCCCGGCTCAGGGTCCCCGGCCCCTTTCTCTCATCAGCACCGGACTCAGGTTGTTCCGCGGTCTGGCCAGTGATGCTGGACGGCACAGTTCATCAGCCAGAGGAATTCGACTCATGGCTCTGCGAGCTGGATCCGGTGAACAAAAGCTAGTTTCCTGGTGGTTTTCAACTGGGCTTCCCTGCCTTCTTCCTCGTAACTAAAAGCGTCCTTCAGTGCAAGCGCCCCAGCAGTTACAGGCGTGGGTTTGACGCGTCTGGATCTTCAATTCAGTCCCTGTTTATTTTCTCAGTTCCCGTGAATAATGACCAAAACACCTTGCAGAAGGTCCAGCTAGGCAAGACCACGTGGAGATCAGGACAGCCCTTGAAGACGGCTGATCCCACACCCCGCCACAGGGGTTCCTCTCGGGGCTACGGGACATTGGGTAGATTCTGTTCTCCTAGGCAGAGGAGAGCGACTCAAAAACTCCAACTGCTCCAAAGCCGTTTCCCCTGACACTGCAGGATGGAGCAAGTGCTTGAGGCAAAAGGTCACAGGCTCCGTCAAGACCAAAGATTCCTATTTTATTACGCAAACAGACTCAAAGGTGAAAGTGCTTGCTCCAGTGAAAAGAGAAGTTCTTCTTGTCGAGCCACTGTGCTGAGGCTGCTTTATGTAATAAAAATCAGATCAAGCTCTGATTTACTCGGATAGCTCCGGAGCGTGGGAGAATTACGTTACCTGTCTGACCTCGTTAGGCTCCGGGCTAGCAAAGGGATCGAACAAGAAGATGCAATTTGCTCTGTAAGGCAGTGCTCTGAATTCAGACGTGCAGTGGGAGGGCAGACGAGGAGAGCACAGCACGAGTCCGGAACGTGGGCTGGACCCCAGCCTTAGCAGCAGGGGAAGGAACGTCTTTTCTGTTCTCCAGGCTGTGTGCGCCGTTCTCAGCCTCGGACCCCGGGAGGAACAAAGAAACAGCTCTGGAAGCTGCTGTCACCGCCTGTTCCACCCCTGCCCAAGAGAACACGCCTGAGCTTGGGATGGCGAAGGTCACCTGTGGAAAGCAGAGAGGGCCATCCCTGGTGTATCACATAGGATGGTGTCTGAGAGGATGAACATGACACTTAGCTTGTTGTAGCTTCAGAGAACGAGTTTATTTGAAGTATTTTGTAGAGATTCCAGCCTGCGCGGGAGCTTCATTTTGTCTCAGAGACCGGGTCCTATCGTTCAGCCACAGTCCTTAATGCTTGGCGGCTTCATGGTTGCAAAATGGTTGCTGCGGCTCCAGGTTTCACGCCTGCATTCTAGATGGGATGAAAGAGGAAGGGGGAGAAAAAAGCAGAAGGCCTTCTGTGGTAGGCAGCATTCTGAGATGGTCCCCCAAGATTTTCTGCCCTAATCCCAGACACTGTCAGTATAATATCTGCCTGTGGTTATAATTACAGGGTAAAAGGAATTTTGCAGAAGTAAGCAAGGTTACTCATCATTTTGCATTAATCAAAAGGAGTTTATCTTGGCAGGCCAGGTGTAATCCAGTCTGGGCCACCTCTAGGAGCTGAGAGTGGGTGGCCCCGGGAAGAGAACCCAGTCCCCGACCACACACACCTGGATCCCAGTGACCTGAATGACCTTGGAAGCTGGTAATTCTCCGGAGCCTCCAGATGAGACGCCAGCCCGACTGACAGCTTGAGCTCAGCCGTGTAGGGCAGTCAGTACGGGACCTAGTGGAGCCCACATGTGACCCCCCGGAACCAGGAGCTGGCTGTCGTGATGTTCTAAGCTGCTGTGTTTGTGGTATATGCTGCGGCTACAACAGAAAATACACCTTCCGAGGAGGGTTGGACTTTCTTCGGGGCAGGGAGCACCCCCCGCCCCCGGCAGATTCTGGGTCCCAGGCCCAGCAGTGGATACATTCGGGGGGAAGCCCACGTGATGTCTCAGTGGGCTTCCTTTCTCAGACTTCGCACAACCCGGGAGACCGGACGGACAGGGGTCTTTGCTGAACCCTCTGCGGGGCATGCAGAGGGCTGGTGTGCTGCTTTGCAGGCGCAGCTTCTGAGAGGGTGTGGGAAGGAGGGGGTCTCAGAGCAGAGCCAGGTGAGAGAGAAAGGAAGAGGAATTCACCTTCTCTCCCACCTCCTGCTGGGCAGATGCTCACGTCCTGTGTGTGAAATCTTGCACTCCTGGGTGTGCACGTGTGCATGCTGGGGGGTCCTCACTCCCCATCTGGCTCCTGGGGGCAGCAGGTGTGGCCCCCGCCAGAGGGGAGCCAAGCGGTGAGCAGGTGGCACTGCCAGATGAGGTAGGTCAGTTTCCACCCACAAGAAGTCAGACGGGGCTGGGACGGAAGATTCCAGATGTGTGCTGGTGGGGCGGCTCTTTTGTCCCCAAAGACGGGGCAAGAGCAGGGCTTGCGGGGAGGTGGGAGGGGAGAGGGTTGGCAGAGGCTGGAAGGGAAGGAAGGAAGGGTGTGGGCAGGGCTGCCAGGAGGCGGGAGGACAGGACAGGCAGCAACGCAGGGGCTGCACAGCAGGGACCGAGTGCGGACAGCCTCCTGCACGTGTCGCCCCAGCCAGACACAAGCAAACACGGGGAGCAGGAGGACGGGGTTTGGACCATCTTGGGGTGGTGGGGGTGGGAAGAGAAAACCCCATCCTCTGACCGAAGTGGACGTTCTGTCTGAGCGTGGACAGCTCCACGCTCACGTCCACACCCCCTGGGGACGTTCCACCTGCTCCCAGCAAGGGTGATGTCAGTTCCCGTGGTAATTTTACAGGCTGTTTTGAAGATCCTGCTGAAAAAGAAACATCAAAGTTCTCAGCAAAGGTACAAACGCTCTTCAAACAGAAGATCTCCAGGAGGGAAGCTCTTTTCAGAACAGCTTTGTTTTTCCGTAAGGATGGCAATAGTTACGGGGCTGGAGGTCTCGGAGGGGACATGAACCTGGAGACCCGAGGGACCTTGGGAGGCCCCTCACGCTCCTGTCCTTGGGATGGGGTTCTGCCTGCAGTTCTCACGGCAGGAGCGGGTTTCCAGCCAACCCTTGAGGGGTATGTGGCTCTGAGACCATGTGGACGGTGCAGGGACCCTGCTGAGGCCTCTCCATGAACCTCAAGGTACGAGCGGGTGGGCTGAGAGCCTCCTGCTGAAGACCAGCCCTCCGGATAGGGCCGGTTTCAGATTTCCCTCCAAGGCTCCTAAGGTTTCTACATAGAGTGGGCGTTGGAAGGCCCCGGTGATCAAAAAAACAACAACAAAAAAAAAAACCCCGAAAGAGTCTCCTAATTAAAGCAACCATGGATTAACCCTAAAACAGGTTATTTTCTCAAATACATCAAAGGGCTATCTTCCCTGGTGAGGAGCTTCTGTGAGGAACCCTCTAGTTACACAATGAACAAAAGAGTCGACGTTGAGTTCCTGCAGGCTGGGGAAGGAATCTTAACCAGACGAGAATTTTCATTAGTGACAAGGTCAAAACGTGCATCCTTTTTTGGGATAGATCAGCTGTCAGCTGGTGTCACGAGAAGTCCAGAAGGTACAGGACGATGCTGGGAATTTAGGCAGGTGATTCAACATTCCTGAGACCAGTGAGAACCTCAAATACAACCGTAATCCCACTATTAACCTCCCAGCCTGAGTGTAGCTTTGTACCCTGTACGCTGGGGAGTGAACATTATACACAGCAAATCCTATTTGGCAAGTCCTAAATCTTGGAGATGACATAGCAGGTGTTCGGTTTTGTCCTCTTGTCCCATAATGCTAGGACCATGGTTGTCGACTTGGATATAAGCCCCTTGAAGGAAGGGACCGTGCCTGTGTTGTGCACTGTTGCATTCCTAGGACTCAACAGCGTTTGGCTGGACTTAGTGCTCCGTAAGGACTTGTAAGTAAGATGTCTCTGCCTCGGAGACTGGGAGCTCAGATCTAGAGAGACCTGCTAAGCTGAGTCACATAGAGCAGGCATCAGACAGTCGGGAGAAGTGGGGACTGTGGCAAATTGTCATGTACCATCTGGGTTAAAAGGCAAGATTTTTATATATTTATTTGAGAGAGAGAGAGAAAGGACCAGGGGGGAGGTGGAGCAGAGGGAGAGGGGGAAGCAGACTCCTCGCTGAGCAGGGAGCCCAATGTGGGGTTCAATCCCAGGACCCTGAGATCATGGCCTGAGCCAAAGGCAAACGCTTAACCCACTGAACCACCCGGAGCCCCTCAAATGCGAACCATTAAAAACAACAACAGCAACAACAATAACAACAAAAAGACTTGTGGTCTATGAGTTTTTCTGGCTCCTACCTTGTGATCTCCGTCCTAGAGAAGCAAGCAAAACCCCAAGGGAAATCTCTGCATTAAAATCACCCGGAGAGCATGAGGCCTAACACCGTGAGCAGCCTTGGCCCCACAGCAAACAAACTCACAGACTCTCAGAAGCACCACGGTGGCCACAAACATCGTGAAGTTGGAGGATGATGCGTGGGTTCGGGCTCTGGAAGGATCCTGAGCCTCCTGAGACTTTCATATAAATGAACAGCAGACAGAAGGACACTTTGGAGTCGGGGGCACCAGGGACAGAGACTGGGGGCTCCATGCAGACGTGGTCTCAATAGCGGCCGTGCTATCCCCCCTGCCAGGCTGGGCCAAGCCGGACGGGAGGCTGCAGTCAGCTTGCAGAAGGGCAGGTGCCATGGAAAAAGCCCATCTCTTGGGAGCTTATCACCTAAGTGTCCCTGAACAAGTGGGGTGCTCGTCATCGGGGTCACCTAGGGGGGAAGGGATTTTGGGATGTTTTGTGGAAGCTCCAGAAGCTGTCCCAAGAGATGTCAGATGTCACTCATCCGTTAGGTTGTGTGTCAGTGTCCTCAGGCTGCTCTAACAGAACACCAAACTGGGGGGCTTAGAACACAGCAACAGGCCCTCCCATAGCCCTGCAGGCCACACTCCCCAAGTGAAGCTGTCGGTGGCCTCATTCCTCGGAGGAGGACTCTTCCTGCCTCTCCTTGCTTCTGGGGGTCCCGAGTGTTCCTTGGTCATAGACACCTCTCCAGTCCCTCCCTTTGTCTTCATGGGGCCTCTTGCCCTGAGTGTCCTGTTCTGTCTCTGATCAGGACACTTTCACTGGGTTTAGGGTACACCCCAAGCCACAACGAGCTCATCTCCATCCTTCCCTTAATCACACCTGCAAAGACCCTGTTTCCAAATAAGGCGATATTCTGAGGTTTCAGGAGGGCATATGGATTTGGGGGCATAAGTCGACCCACCGGAGGACTCGAAGGCAGGGTCAGGGGATGGGGAGGGAGAGGATTCATTATATCTTTGTTTCTCTGGTCACGAAGATATGAGGCCATGAGATAGCAGGTGTGGCAGGGAGATGGGGCCCGGCCAGGAAGACCTGGGAGGGAGGGAGGGATAACGCTGAGCCTGCTCCTGTCCCTCATTCTCATGGCCCAGCTGCGCGCAGAGGACAGGGAGCCCAGATGCCCCTTCCCTGGGACAGAGAAGGGAGGATCAATGGGGACAACAGAGGACACCAGTTCACCCTCCCTGTTCGGAATCAGCTGAGAGGGAGATACAGGAGCCAGAAGGATGGGGGAAAAATCTCTGTGCTCTGTTACTGGAAGAGCCGGCCTAGAGAGTGTACCAGACCTGAGGCCTCAGGGCAGACTCAGGTCCTCCCCTTTCCTCCTGTGGGAGCCATGCCACCTGGAATGCCACTGACAGAAGGGGAGGGCACGGGGCTCTGAAGACGAGTGGGCTAGGGCTGAGCTCCATGGCTCTGTCCTTCTGGTCGGCCTCACCCATCAGAGAAGTCACTCTTTCTTAGTGGACAGGAGTCAGTGAGGGGCAAGGAGCAAAGTGCATGGCAGCTCCCAGCCCTTCTGGTGTGTGGGGGCTGAGAGGGACCTTCACACACCCTCCGTAGAAAGGGGAGCTGTCTAGGGTAAGCAGCCTCCCTATGAAGACAAATCCATTAATTGTATACAGCAGGAGTTGGCACATACAGACAGTGGACCAAACCCGGCCCCTTGCCTGTTTTTTTAAATAAAGTTTTATTGGAACATAGCCATGCCTATCCATTAACATATTACCCACGGCTCTTTTCCTACTACAATGGCAAGGCTGAGGAGCTGTGGCAGTAACCTTGTGTCCCACAAAGTAAAAATACCACCTGGCCCTTGGAAACGTTTTTCCAACACCTATTGTACGGAATTTGAAAACTCATTTCAATTCCTCCCTAAATACAGTGTAAAGAGCAGAGGTGGTGGGTTACTGATTTATGAAAGGCTCTCTGGAGATCGGTGGGGATCTCCAGAGGGGCCAGGAGAGCCCCCCTCCCACCCTGGGCTCAGAGAGAGGACCCTTATTATTTAAATGGTCTTTTACTGTCTCTCTCTCTCTCCCTCTTAGCAGAGAGGATATCGTCTAATTTGTGCAAGCTAAATGGACATCCGATGCAAATCTACTTTTTGTTAAAACTTTGTGAGATTTCACTGAAAGGGAACAGTCAAGACAGCCATTCGGAAAGTATGAGAGAATCAGAATGAATGAGGAAGAGGAGGGAGAGGGTGGGGGTCCTGACAAAGCCTGGGTGGGCCCCGCCCCCGCCCACCTCCCCGCCCACCTCCCCGCTCCCTTAGGGCTCACGAACCTGTGGTCTACGTCATCGTGGCTGGGTTGTGGTCAAACAGAAAGAGATAAATTCTCACCATGGGCCCCACTTGAATACCTATATGTAAAATGATATGAAACAGGCTATCAGTAAAGATACACAGAGAAACAATACCAGAAAGAGAAAAAAATAGTAAAAATGTGACAAGTGGCTAGAGCGTGGGTGTTTTTTTCTTTTTAATCTCTCTCCCAGGTTCTTCATGTTGAACATGTATTTATTCTATAATCCAAAAAAGGAGGAAGAAAGGGAATTGTGTGTGATTAAACATCGTTTGTCCACCAGTAAAGCTAGCTGTTCCCTGGGAGGTCTGCCCTCATGGTGGGTATTTTGAGGGCGGTCCTGCCTTCTTCTAGGAAGTGTCCTCTCCAGAGAGCTGCACCTGATGAAACGAGGTCTCCAGGGACGATTTAGTAAGTGAGTGGGGAGGGGCAACGCCACTTCCCTGAGAACTCTGGAAGGATCCAAATGGGCTGATGTCCCGGCTGTGCAATGGCAACGCTTAACAATTTGGCATATTTTTTTTTCTTTTATTTTCCAACTCGATGCAGTCAAGTTTGGTTGTTTTCAAAATCTCTAATTATTCCCTGCCTGGCTGTGATAGAGACTGAGAATTTCAGCCCAGGACGTCCCTGCTTGGAAGATGGCCATGGGTCTCTCCTTACAGCAGGGTCTGAGGGATGCAAACAGTTTAGAGAAGAAGTCTCTCCCTTTAAAAAAGGGAAGCAAGACCCGGATGCATCTACTTTCTCATTCACAGGATTACTGTGCTCCTGTGATGCCATTGTCACGCCTCATCATCCGAGGCAGCCGGGTGTCCGGGCCTGTGTTGCCCCAGGATCTGTCCCGTCATTTTTAAACACTGTGTTGTGACCCGTTAGGAGGTCATAGCATTGATCGGATGTGTCGCTGCCGGCATTTAAAGCAGGACATAGAACCGAGCAAGGTAAGAAGTTCCTGGGAGGGTGGTCCACGGTGCCCGTCACCGACAGGAGGCAGGTGACAGCAGCCGCAGGTGCACAGGGTCTGAGCTCCAGCCCCTAGCTGTGGCCAGATCCCGCAGGGGCCTCAGGGATGTCAGTGACCCCCTCCTTCCAGCACACGGTCGCTCCTCAAGGCCCACACGGGGTGGGTAAGAAGAAGACGTTTCGGTAGGTGCCACTGGGGAGAAAGTGGTCCGGAGCGGTGCCCACAGTGCACGCCCTTGAGCACTGCGGAGCGTGTGAGCTGATTTCTGCGGGCCAGATAGAAAACACACGCACAGGCTCCTGATCTGACAGCCGAGAGCCCAGCGGAGGGAGAATCCCCACGGAAGCCTCAGGTGCCTGGTGTGGGGCACTGGCCACTAGGGAGCCCATCGCTATGGCTGGGGCTGTGGGTCACCTGCGTGCCTGGACCTGGGTCACCTTCAGCCTCCCCAGCCTCACAAACGGACTATGGAGGGGGTCAGGGTCCCAGAGGAAGACGGTGGACAGACAGCCCAGCAGGTGTCAGTGAGGCCGTCAGGGCAGGACGTACCTCCAGCCATAGCCCAGACCCTCTCCTATTCCAGGGACGGAGCATACAACTGAGCTCTGCAGGAGTGCAGTGGGGACAGCGGCTAGGTCCCTGGGGAGACCACGAGAAGCAGGACTGCCGTCTTCCGGGCGTTGGCTTCTGCTGAGAGTGGCTTCCTTCCTTCCCTGCACCTTCAGCTACACACACATGCAGGAGAGGGTCGTGTCTGCATTAACAGACAAGAATAAATAGCTTTCCCATCATTATTGTTAAAGCGTTCCTGCCATGGTGCTGTTTGGAGCTGCCTTTACATGGGGAGCCACAGCTGCAGGGCACCCAGAAGAAGCTGGTAATCAGCTAACAAGGAGAAGTGATTTTTAGCTCCCTCCTCCTCCTGGTCTGTTCTTCCCCTAACCAAGCTTTATCATCCCTTATTAAAGAAAAAGGATACGCACATTCATCCAGAGTGAAGGGAGATAATGAAAGGAAGGGAGGAGGAGGAGGAAAGGCAGAGGGCATGGAGGGCTCATGGTGGGACTCTGGCCAAGACCATTGGGGGTCTGAGCACCATCTTGGTCTTGGACACCAACACGCTTGGGCAGCTGCCTTTGTTTCTGTGAGCCTCAGTTTTCTCTTCTGTAAAATGGGGATGGTCGCAATTCTGATGTCAGAAGCTTGCAGTGAGGATTAATTGGCTTATAAACGGAGAGTCCTAATGGGCAGCAAACAACGGTAACCATGAGATTGGGAAGAAGAGACAGAAAGGAGGGGAGAGAGGAGGAGAGGCAGTCTGGGGCAGGGGAGGGGCTGGAGGGAGGACTCCAGTGAGGCTGGAATGTCAGGAGCCCCTGCTTTCTCCCTGGTGTTATCTGGCCATTTGCTTTTGGAGCCCAGAGCATCTCAGCGGCATTGTTCGGTGAGTAGGAAATGTAACCGCTGTTGCAGCCGCTGGTTTCTGCTGGGAAGCATGGAGAGGCCCATCGTTCCCCCGGGCGTTTTGTCTGCACTCCAGGGGTCGAGGACTGGCCAGGAGGAGGCAGGAGCACAGGGCGATTCAGAGGGTGACCCCTGAAGCCACTCTGCGGGACCTGGACCAAACCCTGGGTGGGACTTGCGCAACCTCCAAGTGAAGGAAGGCGGGGCTCTGGCTCTCCCTGCCGGGGTGAGGACTGAGAGGCTCCCCACAGGACCACAGACAGCACAGCTCCAGGGAGCACCCTGTGCAGGGGACACCCCGGGCAAAGCACCGCCGCAGCACACAGGCAAAGTCTTCTCCACCCTTGTGGGGACAGGGGCACACTTGCCTTCCCAGCCTATGTGCTGGGAACCTCGTCTCTGGCAGACACTCCTTGTGGGTGCCGTTAATGAGAGGCTAGTATGCGGGGGGGCCATCCAACGTCACTGAGCCCAGATTCCCTGCAGGAGAGCCATTCTTTGGGGTTCAAATGCATTTCCAAAGGGGATTATGTAAATAAGTGCATTTGGCATGAGAGGGAAGCTGTAGTTTCAACCCGTCCACCCAACCGGGGGTCCTGCCTGGAGTCCCCTGGCGGCCATGGTGTGCACACACACAGACACAGACAGACAGACAGACACACACACACACACACACACACACACACACGGCTCTCTTAGATTCTCCTGGTTGCATCCCCTCTGAGCACTACCCACTCCCCGAGATTCCCACTTTATTCTGACTTTGCCATCTGTCGGGGCTGCGTCCCGGGGTCTGGAAGGGCTCCTGGCACAGACGGAGTGCCTTGCCCACTGACCAGCTCTGTGACGGGGTGCGGACCCGTCTTTGCTCAAAGAGGCTGCGACTCTTTTTAGCACCTGACGTTTTATTTATTTTACGGTAGTCGAATACCCATAACATAATATCTACCATTTTCATCATTTTAAAGTGAACGATTCGGTGACGTTAGGTACCCTCAAAGGACCTGGAACTGTTGCCTCCTGTCTCATTCCAGAACCTTCCGTCGCCTCCAAAGGAAACCCTGTGCCTGTTAAGCAGTTACTTTCTGTCCTAAACAGAGACATGCCTT
This sequence comes from Lontra canadensis, assembly GCF_010015895.1. Classification (NCBI taxonomy): domain Eukaryota; kingdom Metazoa; phylum Chordata; class Mammalia; order Carnivora; family Mustelidae; genus Lontra; species Lontra canadensis. The sequence goes on along the minus strand of NW_022631176.1, from coordinate 18,496 downwards.
CGACTATGACAGCTTTGCTAAATGACAAAGTTTAACAAATATTTTCAGGTGTACGCCTTCCCTTTCCCGAACACTGGCATAATATTGTTACCGCACAGCGCTAAGCCTCTTCTGAGACAGAGCTGCACAGACTGGGTATCTAGACGTGGAAATTACACCAGCTGCATCATAAAACTTGCTGAAAGACGGTCTTAAGTAGGTTTCTCAAGTATTTCAAAATCCCTGGGGTTTCAGACCGAAGACTTTGTCATTTAAAATCAAACCACGAGACACTTTGTATTTACTGTTTGAACGCTCAAGAAGCCAGATTTGGGATTGGAAAGGCAGAGTCTCTGTGATCCCATAACAGCCCCGGTTTCTTGGCTGCGAGATTCCCCCCACCCCCTACCCCAAGTGGAGGAGACACAAGGGCACAGAGGGTAGCTCCTGCCTTTAGGATCTATACCATCTAGAACCTGGAAAGTGGGGGGTGATCATATGTGGGTAAGACCAGCAGGTGCATGATCTGCGACTCTGGGTCAGAAGTTCACGGTGGGTGGCTTCCTCGCAGCTGAGATCAAGGTAGAGTGTAGTGGGGGAGCCTCTGTGATGATAGAGGAGTTTCTAGCTGGCTCTGTGGGGCTTCAGAAAAGCCAGGCAGACTCTGTGGCTCACTCCTTTGTCCATCTAGTGGGGATGAAGCTGTTCCCCCACTTTTCCCGCATGCCCCCGGGGGCCCTCCGGGTTAGTCTGCTGGAGGAGCATTCCTGACACCCAAAGGACCCCAGTGCGTGCTCTGAAGGGACGCCTCCTCTCTGTGTTACCAGCGGGGCCAGCTGCTGGGAACACAGACCGACTCTGATGTCGGATGCCACCATTTGTCATAACCTAGTGGAGCAAGGCAGGGATTTGAAACCTTGTCTTCTGGTACGGCCCCAGAGCCTACATTAGCCCTGACACAGACAGGGGCTCAGAAGTCACGTGCTGCGTGAAGGAGGCTGGTCCCTACCTAAGCCGCAGCAGCGTCCCCTGCTGAGTGTTGCCCTGTGGGAAGCTGGCTCTACAGGACGGACAAACCCAGATTTTGTTTTTTATGACAATGAAAAAAATTAAAACACTGTGTAGGAAAACCAGACCGGAGCAAAGCTGCCACGCCACTGGGGTACGGATGGGCAGCTCCTGGGTGCTTCGGGGGACAAACAAAAACAGGAGGAAGGGACCAAGAGAATTGAAGAGTTGGAGAAAAGGGATTCTGGGGACAGAAAAGGAACCTGGAGATCTAGGAAGGGAAGCCGGCTGAGAAGACCCCTCTCCCTTTCATCCATGGGTTTGTTGACTCTGGGGTCTTCAGGAAGAATCTCGAAAACGGGGGCCTTCTAGCTGCTTTGGTGGAAGGAAGCGGCTTTTTTGAGGTTTCACACACACGCACACTCCCACACACACACCCACTTGGGAGACTACGGGGAGACGACTGAGTATGTCCAGAGGGAAAAACAGTAAGAAACGGGGGCGCCTGGGTGGCTCAGTGGGTTAAGCCTCTGCCTTCGGCTCAGGTCATGATCTCAGGGTCCTGGGATTGAGCCCCGCATCAGGCTCTCTGCTCAGCGGGGAGCCTGCTTCCTCTCTCTCTCTCTGCCTGCCTCTCTGCTTACTTGTGATCTCCCTCTGTCAAATAAATAAATAAAATCTAAAAAAAAAAAAAAAAAGAAATGCAAACACAGCTAAAACTTCAGCATCTGGAGGCGCCTGGGTGGCTCAGTGGGTTAAGCCTCTGCCTTCGGTTCAGCTCATGGTCTCAGGGTCCTGGGATCGAGCCCCACATTGGGCTCTCTGCTCAGCGGGGAACCTGCATCTCCCTCTCCCTCTGCCTGATGCTCCCCTGCTTGTCTCTCTTATTCTCAAATAAATAAATAAAATCTTTAAAAAAATAAAAATAACAAAATAAGATCTCAGCATCAAAGCCTCTTCATGGGAACTAGAAATCTAGAGAAGACACTGCAGGTTCCTCCCTCCCCCCGACCCCGGGGGTGCGCATGGGAAACGTGTTGGGGCACAGGTTCCCAGAGACCATACTGCCCACCAGACTCGTCCCCCAGGAAGGTGATGGCTCCATCCACGCTAGAATTGCAAGGAATAGCCGGGGTCGAGCAGAGAGTGGCCAAGTGTGGAGACTGCTCTCCGGGCTGCAGGAATAGGATGATCAAGCCTCCCACGCGACACGGTGTCCCGAGCCAGATGGGGCTGCGTGAGCCTCGGACAGAGCTGGGACTACGGGCGGGTAGGTTTGGGTCCTGCTCCACCCCTTCCCATCCCTCTGACAGCCTCAAGACCCCATGGCTCTCCCTTGGCGAGGGAACTCAAGTCTCAGTCTGGGAAGTCCAAATTCCAAGGTCACAATCCAGTACCTCCTGCCTCCCTGACATCCCTGGGAAAAGCCCCCGGTGTTTGGATTCTCTGAGAAAAGGAACCTCAGCCTCGATGTTGTTCTGCTTTGAGAGGGACCAGTGAGAGCTCCAGCAGCTGCGAGGGGCCGCGTCCAGGGCCGTCCACACCCTGGGAAGCCCGCCGGGGACGGAGCCCCAAGAGCCCGCGGGGTGGCTGTGCGTTAGGAGCTGGGATGAAGGTTCTGCTCCCGCCCCACGGCAAGATCCCCCGCTTGGCCGTGGGAGCAGAGTCATAGTGTGGTGTGGGCTCTCACTGTAACTCAAAGCCTTGCACCCTTCCGCCCCGGGAGGGAGATCAATACTCCCACTTCATCACCTGGCAATGCTGAGCAAGCTGATTCTTCAACTCCAGGCCGCAGGGCTCCCGAGGGCTGGAGGATAACTAATGGGCTCGGTGCTCAGAGGGAAGGCCCGTGCCGGGAGGAAGGTGGCGTGACAAACCGGCGCTAATGTTGGAGGACAGCTAGGAAAGTCGATGTTGGGCGTCAAGAAACACATTGTGATGAGCCCTCCGGCGGGGGACACGGACTCCCCATGCACCGCGGTGGTGGCCCAGGGAAGAGGGCCGTCCTTCAGAGCGAAGGGGGTTACCCTGTATCCTTCTATGTGTTCCCGGGGCTGTGCACAGGACATAGGGCCCAGGGCTGCCCTCGATGTCCCAAACTCTTTGCTCCAAGTGGGAGCTACCTCTTTGGAGGGACACGGAGCTTCCACAGAAGAGACCAAGTTTTTTCCCCCATTGCTGGTCCTGCGAGAAGGGCTTTCTTCACTCCTTTGTCCTGGGTTCTCAAGCCTCAGGCCTCTGTACAGAGTGGAGATGGGTCTCCCGGGCCCCGGGAGGGTTGTGTCCCCTCCCAGCATGTTCACGTACCACACGCTCTGCCAGGCCTTGAGCCAATGTTCCAAAAACCCAAACTCAGATCTGTTTCCCTCTCTAAGTCCGTCAGGGGACTTGGACCTTCTCTGTTGGATGAGCAAGGCTCCGATCACGCGGGAACTCGGGCAGGGCTGGTGGCAGAGCCCTCGTCTCCCCAGTCAGGTGGCAAAAGGCGCCCCCTCGGGGCCTACCTCCACGGAGACTCTCTGAACTTCTCGTGGACCCGGCCCTTCTGCAGGGGTCTCACAGTGCCCCCACTGTGCTCTCTGGCCGTGCCCAGCCCTCAGTCTCTGGGGCAGGACATCAAGGACATGGAGAGCACGGGTCACACTCCGTATTGATGGGAAACAGGCTAGAACGGAGGTGTCTGGTGTGTGCATGCGGGGCAGTGGGCAAAGGGAAGACCAGAACACCATGGGTGTCACAAGCTACGTACTGGAATTTATGACACCTGATCAAAGAGTCTTTCCTTCGGCTCCTCTCCTTGGAATTTCTCAGCAAATTCAGAAGAGCTCAATGATGTTTTGTAAAATAGGCTGTTGGGAAGGGCATGATCGATTAACTTGGGTTAAGACCATCGTGGAACAGGGACTCTGATCGGGGCCTGACCTGTATTACCGTGTGAAACCAACCACCAGCCCAGACCTGGGAGCTCTTACCTGCGGAGGGAGAAGGCCGGAGCTCGCAGCCACTGTCTCAGTGGCGTTGGAGCTGGTGTACTGGTTCCCTATTGCTGCTGTGCCAGTCACCCAAGCCTAGGAGCTAACCAACCCAAACCTACTCTCTTCCACATCTGCAGGCCAGAATTCTAAACCCAACGTGCTGGCATGGATGTGTTCCTTCTGCGGATTCCTGGAGAGAAACTGTTTTCTTGCCATTCCCAAATTCTAGAGGCTGCCCACGTGCTGGCTCTGGGCCCCTTCCTCCAACTCCAGAGTGTGTCCCCGTAATCTCAGCTTCTGCGGTCACATCTCCTGTGTGACCTTCCTGCCTCCCTCCCACAGGAACCTTTGTGGCCACAAGGGGCCCACCAGATAACGCAGGATCATCTCTCCATCTTGAGATCCTCAACGTGATGCCATTCACCAAGTCCCTTTTGCTGTGTAACATACATGTTCCTGGGTTCTGAAGATCGGGTCATGGACATCTTCGGGTGAGGGGGAAGGTCATTACCCATTCTAACAGAGCTGGGATCCAACCAGGTGTTCTAGTCCCAGAGCCCTCACCCAACTGACCCCCTGTCGTCATCCGGGGACAAGAGATACGCTGAGTCATAGTGACAGTTGGTGGGCGTGAGTGACAAGCTGTCGTCAGAGGGCGGACATTTGGGGCACATTCTGCATTCAGTGAAGGAAGGAGTTAGTGGTTAGTTAACTGGATGGGAGGACTTTCTTCCTCCGTGTTGTGTTCGTGCAGGTGCTTGTCACAAGTAGGTGTCTCTGAACTACGGTGGGCTCCGCGGCAGCCAGCCAAGAGCCTTTCTGTTTAAAGACGGTGCAGAGTTTCAGTAAACATCCATCCAGAAACACTGACTCAACGTAGCAAAATGACAAGGAAGATCTCCAGAAGCCCTAAGCTGTGGCGGTTCCAACAGAGGTTAGTTTAGAAGAGCTCAAAGTAGTGTTTCTTCTCGTCTCTCTGCTTCTGGGTCTTCAACTTCGAGCTCGGGTCTCAAGCTGGTTCCCCTCACGGTGCAAGACGGCAGCTGAAGCTCCAGGCTTTCTATCATGATCTGGCGGCACCTTGCGTGTCCCTTCCCTCAGCAAGGGACCCTTTCCAGGGACTTCCCAGCACATTGGTCAGAATTTTCCTAAACCAACCACTGGCAAGGGAAGGGATGCCAGGACTGGCTTAGACCATTCTGGGTTTACCGCTGAGCTGGGTTGGACGCACCTGCTCTGAGGGGGTGAGGCGGTGGGCGGGGGGAGGAAACCAACACCTGTGCCCCCCATAGGAACAAATTGCCTGAAACGGTGGGTGGAGGCTTGATGCCTTCCCTCCAGCCCATCGCCCCATCTGTCACTAGCACAGTCCCCGGGACACACACTGCGTTCCTTGGCTTCACTCGCCATCTGGTCCCTGTGCATGATGGATTGCTGGGGGCCCGAGGGAGAGCTCAGAAGTTGGACGAATCACTTCCTCTAGACCATCTCCACTTTGGAGGGGGAGAAATGTAGTCTGTACATCTTCAACAGCAACTTTTTTTATTATTAATTTTTAAAATTAACATATAATGTATTATTAGCCCCAGGGGTACAGGTCTGTGAATCGCCAGGTTTACGTACTTCATAGCACTCACCATGGCACATACCCTCCCCAATGTCCATGACCCCACCCCCTGTCCCTACCCCCCTGCCCCCGGCCACCCTCAGTTTGTTTTGTGAGATTAAGAGTGTCTTATAGTTTGTCTCCCTCCTGATCCCATCTTGTTTCATTTATTCTTTTCCTGCCCCCCAAACCCCTCACGTTGCATCTCCACTTCCTCATATCAGGGAGATCATATGATAGTTGTCTTTCTCCTTCCACAGCAACTTTTAAAAAGAGACTTAACAGGAACATTTCAAAGTATCATTTGACAGGTGCTCAAAAACACCGTGATGGCTTCTGATACCGCGAACTGGGCCCGGAATGACATCACTGGGGGAAGGCGAGAACATTCACGTTTTTAAAATTGGGTTTTTTTGCAGTCGCGTGAAACGTCTGTCTGCGTCTACGGTAGACGACAGGCACAACTCTGCCCCCTTACGCTGCGTGTCGGTTCGGGGTTTTGAGAAAACAGACTCGAACTCAAGAGATGGTGACAAAGCAGAGTCTGGGCAGAGGCGGTTTTCTGACCGTGGCTTTTAAGGAAGGAGGAAGTTGTAACAGGATCACCGATAATTGGCTCCAGGTGACCCGAGGGGATCGTCATCTTCCAACGAGGATCAATGAGAAGAGACACCTCTAAAGTAGGAAGCCAGCAGGAGGGGTGTTGAGGAACCCGGTTTGAAGTCTCGAGATGTTCCCCATGAGAGCAAGGCTCAGATGTGACATCACTATGATCCTTCTTGGTTTGGTATTATTGTCAGGAAAAGTCTGCAATCCGTGGAGAAACCCCTCCAGGCACTGGATATGCCTTCCCTGCTCTGGATTCTGCACCTTCTAGCAAGTCCCCAGCATCCACCTGGAATTGTCCCGGGCCTCGGGTATCACGGCGTTGTGGGGTGAGCAGATCTGTTGTGTGATGGACCCCCCTCAGCTGGACGCAAGGGTCGGAAGAACCTAAGTTGGAGAGTGAATCAATTCGGGACTGGCTACTCATATTCCAGAAAGGATCCTTCCCTTTCTTTAAATGCCAGCCCGTCAGAGCTATCCCCTTATAGTCGTTTATAGGTCCTGAGCTATAAAAGTTCAGCCCGAGGCTCTACTCATACATTTGAGTGGAGTGGAATTAAGAGACTGGACAGGCATGAGACATTGAGAAACAAAAGTTAGGTTTATATGGACAATTAGAGAAGGAGAGGAAGGTTTTTTTTTTTTTCTTTTTCCGACAGCTTAATGTGTATTAATGGGGAAAGCAGAGTGTGATTCATCCAAATTTAGTGCCAAGGGTTTATCAGTGACATAAAATGGTCTTTTTTTGGAAGGAGGCTGGGAATAAATGGGAGCGTGCCCTCAGGGACCTTCTGTCCCTCAGCTTCAGGGAAAGCTGGGTCGGGGTCCCCATCAGCCCCCGGACAAGGCTCCTTTCCCCGCCTTGTCCACTCACCCTACACCCCCCCCCAAGGCCATCCTTGAAAATCACCATCTCCCCTGCCGGTAGCAGTAATCCTGACCTGACTGAGCCCAGAGGTCTCAGGCTGCTCCTGGTCCTGCCTTTGCCTGGGTCTCGGGTGCGTCACCGGGCAGGTGGGCCTCAGTTTCCCTGTTGTGATGATCAGGGGAGGACAAGGATGATCCCCAGGCCGGTTTCTTCTGTGAACGTTCCATGATCTCAGTTGATAAAGAAATAATTGGAACACCTCATGAAGTGAAGCTAAAATGTCTATTTTATAATATTCCTCGGGTCATGATCCGAGAGACTGACAATGGCCTTGTTTTAAGATATGAGCCCCCAAATCTTGGGGTGCCTGGGTGGCTCAGTTGTGAAGTGTCTGCCTTCAGCTCAGATCATGATCTCAGGGTCCTGGGATCGAGCCCTGCATCGGGCTCCCTGCTCAGTAGGGGGCCTGCTTCTCCTTCTCCCACTCCCCCTGCTTGTGTTTCCTCTCTTGCTGTGTCTCTCTCTGTCAAATAAATAAATAAAATCTTAAAAAAAATAAGATCTGAACCCCCAAATCTCTATTTGGGGATTTTAGGCCTCCCTTCCCCCGCCATTCTGTGGGCATTTTTTTTTCTTAGTTCCTAGGATTAAGGGCAATAAAGAGGGATGGATGGAAACGGGGGTCTCCCTGGGGTTGCCAGAATGGCTGTTACTCTGATGGACAAGGGTCACCAAGTTTGTGAACATCCCTGTTGGGGTCAAGACCACCAGGTCAAATTACAGACCCAATTCGTCCGTGACTGGGCAGAGGCGTGCTTTCCTCATCACGGGTCCTGCCTCTTTGCACCCACAAAAAGAGCTCCAGCGGCTAGTGGCCCTTCTCCAAAGCCATGTGCTGCCTCCAGAGGGGCACTGGGGCTGGGGCTCAGAGGCCACGGTCAGAGAGCCGAGTGCCACCTCTCAAGTCCCATGCACGACCTCATCTCCCCTGAGATGGGCGTGATGACCCAGCCCCTGGGACCCCTGTCCGTGTCGGGGACCTCTGCTGGCCCAGGAGAGAAACCCCAAGGAGGCATGGGACAGAAACCACGTCAACAACAACAAAAAAATGTGAAGGGGTTGGGGTGCTGCTGGATTCAAGTAGGCGGTGAGGAAACACAGAAGCTGGGATGTCTCAGGGTAGAAAATGCTTTCTCTCTTTCATCTGCCCGGGGAGAGACAGCACAATGATGCAAATTCTGCTTTAAAATCACAAGGCGAGCTGAATCGTGCAGAAACTTTGAAGGGGAAACAAACCCCTTTCGCTTTAATTACTGACATTAATTGCTTCCACGTAGGAGGGAAGTCCTTTTCATGTTTGCCTGAATTGTGTCACCTCGGCTAGAGCAGACCGGGACTTATGAAAAATTCAAAAAAATGCCAACTCTTCCCGATGACATGCTTACTGCCACCTGTCAGAGGAGACAGTCCCGTAACACCAAGCTTGTTAGAACGAGAAACTTCACAGTCACGGAGGAGAGAATAAAAAACCTTATTTTATCAACACTGAGATTCTTTCTATTGTAAGATGTTTCAATATTTTGCAGACCACTCTTTACGAATGCCTCCAGGGACAATCGGCCGGTGCCATTGTTTTTTTTTTTTTTTAAATTTTATTTTTTATAAACATATATTTTTTTTCCCCAGGGGTACAGGTCTGTGAATCGCCAGGTTTACACACTTCCCCGCACTCATCATAGCACATACCCTCCCCAATGTCCATAATAACCCCATCCCCCCCAACCCCCCTCCCCCCAGCAACCCTCAGTTTGTTTTGTGAGATTAAGAGTCACTTATGGTTTATCTCCCTCCCAATCCCATCTTGCTTCATTTACTCTTCTCCTACCCCCTTAACCCCCCATGTTGCATCTCCTCTCCCTCATATCAGGGAGATCATATGATAGTTGTCTTTCTCCGATTTACTTATTTCGCTAAGCATGATACCCTCTAGTTCCATCCACATCGTCGCAAATGGCAAGATTTCATTTCTTTTGATGGCTGCATAGTATTCCATTGTGTATATATACCACATCTTCTTTATCCATTCATCTGTTGATGGACATCTAGGTTCTTTCCATAGTTTGGCTATTGTAGACATTGCTGCTATAAACATTCGGGTGCATGTGACCCTTCGGATCACTACGTTTGTATCTTTAGGGTAAATACCCAGCAGTGCAATTGCTGGGTCATAGGGTAGTTCTATTTTCAACATTTTGAGGAACCTCCATGCTGTTTTCCAGAGTGGTTGCACCAGCTTGCATTCCCACCAACAGTGTAGGAGGGTTCCCCTTTCTCCGCATCCTCGCCAGCATCTGTCATTTCCGGACTTGTTAATTTTAGCCATTCTGACTGGTGTGAGGTGGTATCTCATTGTGGTTTTGATTTGTATTTCCCTGATGTCGAGTGATATGGAACACTTTTTCATGTGTCTGTTGGCCATCTGGATGTCTTCTTTGCAGAAATGTCTGTTCATGTCTTCTGCCCATTTCTTGATTGGATTATTTGTTCTTTGGGTGTTGAGTTTGCTAAGTTCTTTATAGGTTCTGGACACTAGCCCTTTATCTGATATGTCGTTTGCAAATATCTTCTCCCATTCTGTCAGTTGTCTTTTGGTTTTGTGAACTGTTTCCTTGGCTGTGCAAAAGCTTTTGATCTTGATAAAATCCCAATAGTTCATTTTTGCCCTTGCTTCCCTTGCCTTTGGCGATGTTCCTAGGAAGATGTTGCTGCGGCTGAGGTCGAAGAGGTTGCTGCCTGTGTTCTCCTCAAAGATTTTGATGGATTCCTTTCTCACATTGAGGTCCTTCATCCATTTTGAGTCTATTTTCATGTGTGGTGTAAGGAAATGATCCAATTTCATTTTTCTGCATGTGGCTGTCCAATTTTCCCAACACCATTTATTGAAGAGGCTGTCTTTTTTCCATTGGACATTCTTTCCTGCTTTGTCGAAGATTAGTTGACCATAGAATTGAGGGTCTATTTCTGGGCTCTCTATTCTGTTCCATTGATCTATGTGTCTGTTTTTGTGCCAGTACCATGCTGTGTTGATGATGACAGCTTTGTAGTAGAGCTTGAAGTCCGGAATTGTGATGCCACCAACTTTGGCTTTCTTTTTCAATATTCCTTTGGCTATTCGAGGTCTTTTCTGGTTCCATATAAATTTTAGGATTATTTGTTCCATTTCTTTGAAAAAAATGGATGGTACTTTGATAGGAATTGCATCATCCAAGCAAAAGATCAACAAGGAAATAAAGGCCTTAAATGACACACTGGACCAGATGGATATCACAGATATATTCAGAACATTTCATCCCAAAGCAACAGAATACACATTCTTCTCTAGTGCCCATGGAACATTCTCCAGAATAGATCACATCCTTGGTTCTAAATCAGGTCTCAACCGGTATCAAAAGATTGGGATCATTCCCTGCATATTTTCAGACCACAATGCTCTGAAGCTAGAACTCAATCACAAGAGGAAATTTGGAAAGAACCCAAATACATGGAGATTAAACAGCATCCTTCTAAAGAATGAATGGGTCAACCAGGAAATTAAAGAAGAATTGAAAAAATTCATGGAAACAAATGAAAATGAAAACACAACGGTTCAAAATCTGTGGGACACAACAAAGGCAGTCCTGAGAGGAAAATATATAGTGGTACAAGCCTTTCTCAAGAAACAAGAAAGGTCTCAGGTACACAACCTAACCCTACACTTAAAGGAGCTGGAGAAAGAACAAGAAAGAAACCCTAAACCCAGCAGGAGAAGAGAAATCATAAAGATCAGAGCAGAAATCAATGAAATAGAAACCAAAAAAACAATAGAACAAATCAATGAAACTAGGAGCTGGTTCTTTGAAAGAATTAATAAGATTGATAAACCCCTGGCCAGACTTATCAAAAAGAAAAGAGAAAGGACCCAAATCAATAAAATCATGAATGAAAGAGGAGAAATCACAACTAACACCAAAGAAATACAGACAATCATAAGAACATATTATGAGCAACTCTATGCCAACCAGTTTGACAATCTGGAAGAAATGGATGCATTCCTAGAGACATATAAACTACCACAACTGAACCAGGAAGAAATAGAAAGCCTGAACAGACCCATAACCAGTAAGGAGATTGAAACAGTCATCAAAAATCTCCAAACAAACAAAAGCCCAGGGTCAGACGGCTTCCTGGGGGAATTCTACCAAACATTTAAGGAAGAAATAATTCTTATTCTCCTGAAACTGTTCCAAAAAATAGAAATGGAAGGAAAACTTCCAAACTCATTTTATGAGGCCAGCATCACCTTGATCCCCAAACCAGACAAGGATCCCATCAAAAAAGAGAACTACAGACCAATATCCTTGATGAACACAGATGCAAAAATTCTCACCAAAATACTAGCCAATAGGATTCAACAGTACATTAAAAGGATTATTCACCGTGACCAAGTGGGATTTATTCCAGGGCTGCAAGGTTGGTTCAACATCCGCAAATCAATCAATGTGATACAAGACATTAATAAAAGAAAGAACAAGAACCATATGATACTCTCCATAGATGCTGAAAAAGCATTTGACAAAGTACAGCATCCCTTCGTGATCAAAACTCTTCAAAGTGTAGGGATAGAGGGCACATACCTCAATATTATCAAAGCCATCTATGAAAAACCCATCGCAAATATCATTCTCAATGGAGAAAAACTGAAAGCATTTCCGCTAAGGTCAGGAACACGGCACAGTGCCATTGTTTTAAATGGGTCCCGGGGAAAGGAGGGTTCATGGGTGGAGAAATGTGTATCCTGGAATTGGGGACAGGGGAGCGGACAAATACGTAATGTTGGTGGTAGATGCTGATCCGTTGGATGGGGTGGGTGTGGGGGGAGCACGCCGAGCCCCACTGGCTTCTAGAATCTAGAATCACCGTTTTTGCATTTTTCTAGAGCTTGCTGATTCTACAAACTCCTTCCGAAGACAAGCTTTGAGTGCCTGTCCTGCAGAACAAATAAAGGTCGCAAGGGAAACAGAGCCATTTCCCTTCATCTGGGAGCTTCAGGAGACAGATCCTCAGCTTGAAGAATGAGGAAGTGGGAGCGTCCACAGCACCACCCCCGCCAGCTCTGTGCCCTTGGCCACAACCCTGGGTCTCCCCTTCCTTGGTTCTGCAAACAGCAATGGCAGCAACACACACCTGTGTGGGCGCTCAGGTTCTAGGGCCCACCGGGAGGACTCAGGATGTCACACATGGTCACACTCATGGCTGTGATGACTTGTTACAGCAAGAGGACACAAAGCAAAATCAGCAAAGGCAAAAAGCATGTGGGGTGAAGTCTGGGGAAACCCAGAAAAGGTTCCAGAGCTTTTTTCTAGTGGGGAGTCCCACTAGAGACCAACACCTAGGGTCTTTATGGGAGGCTGGTCACACAGGCACTCTGGCTGGCACGTACCCAAATTCCAGATCCTACAGGAAAGCAGGGATTAGAATGCCTAGGCAACCATACACACAGTTTAGGTGCAGTGAGACTTTTCGTTTCGGGTAAGTTTTAATCACCAGTAAAGTCTCAGATGCCAGCTTGGGGCCAACCTTGCAAGCAGACCTTTCTGAGAACGGCACTCTGACCTCTTTCCTCCACGCCACCTCAGGGTTGTTGGAGGAACACATAAAATATTCCGTGTAAAACTCTGTGCTCAATAAATGCTACTTAGACTCCTTTCCTTCGGAGTCTCCTGCAGAAGAAACCCATGGTTTCTACAAGACATGCTCACTTAGACAAGCCAGAGTATGAAACACATTCTCTTTCACCAGGAGGTTTTTTTGGGCAGGAGAATTAGAAGATCTAAATACTTTTCATCATATTGACATTGGAAGTGATTTTCAAGTGAGCTTATGAGGAAAAATACAGATTTTATTTTATTTTTTTATTTTTATTTTTGCCTGTGTAAATCCAACATACTTCATATTGGGATGTGATAGGGAGCAGTTTGGGGGGACAGTCCTTCGCCCCTGGAAAAGACGTATAAAGCCACCTAGCTAAAAGAAGCAGAGGAGAAATTTCACAAGTGGGGTGGTAAATTGTGTCTCGTGCCTTCTCCATTCTGTTGTGAGAGCAAATGACCAAATGATATTGTCATGATGCCGAGAACGCTGGTGACAAACCAAGTCCCAACACGAAATGCTGGAAATTAGAATGAGTTCCTTGACTCTACTCATAGGCACAGCCTAACAATCACGATAACAACAAAAATCCCCATAAATTTGATGGAATTCTCACCCAGGCTGATCCAGGGTATGTAGACAAATCAATATTTCAGTAAAAAGCAATAAAAACATACAGGGGAAAGATTAAAAAAAGAAGCCCAATCTCATGAATGCAGTGAAAACAAGTATTTCTTGGACTATTGGTAGACCAGGAAGTAGGTGATAAAAAACAGAAGAAGACAATGAGTAGATTCTAACTGAAACTGGCAGAAGCCCCACATTCAAGAACATCCTAGAGCTTCCATTTTTCTTTGAGCTATGTGTTGTACCTTTAAGAAATTCAAGTCTAAAATGTTAATACCTGAACATCCACCTCTAATTATCTGGTTATCCAGGACCTCTCTCAGATGGAGGCCCCATGAGGGCAGGCACTGGATCTGCCTAGTGTACCTCTGTATCCTCAGTGCTTAGAACAGCGGTGGGCTCAGAGAAGGCACGCAGTTAAAAACAGATCGCCTCACTACACACTTACTAAAATGACCAAGATCCAGAACGTCGACAACACCAAACGGTGGTAAAGATGTGGAATGGTAGGAATGCTCTTTCATTGCTGGTGGGAATCAACACAGGGCAGCCATTTCTAGAGATATCCTGGTGGTTTCTTCCAAAACTACACATAAAGGGACCATAGGATCCAGCAATTGTGCTCTTTAGCCTTTACCCCCAAAGAGCTGAGGACTTACAGCTACACAAAAACCTGCCCATGGATGTTTATAGCAGATGTGTTCATAATCACCCAAACTTAGTAGTAACCAAGATGTCCTTCAATAGTTGAGTCATTGAAACATAAACACACAACGGACTATTATTCAGAACTGAAAAGAAATTAGCTATCAAGCCATGAAAAGACACGGAAGAACATGAAATGCATATGATTATATGATAGAAACCAGTCTGAAAAGGCTACAGACTGTAGGATTCCAACTACATGACCTTCTGGGAAAGACACAATGATGGACAGAGTGAAAAGACCAGTGAGTGACAGGGCTGGAAGGGTAGAGATGGATGGAAAGGCAGAGCACAGAGGATCATTTGGGCAGTGAAAACCCTGTGTATGTTATTATGTTATTATGTTATGTCTGCTTCATCTGAGTTGTCAAATTTATGTGTACAGAGTAGTTGGTAGCATTTCCTTATTATCCTTTGGATTTCTGCAGTGTCTGTAGTGATAGCTCCTGTTTCATTCCGGATAATAGTCATTAATATCCATTTGTTTCTTCTCTAATTTTTTTCTTTGTTAATATGATTGATTCCTCCCTCCCCAAGAACCAGTTCTTTGTTTCTTTGATTTCTCTGTATTTTTCTGTTTTCCATCTTATTGATTCCTGCTGTTTACTGTTCGAACCTTCTGTTCGCCTTGAGTTTCTTTCGATTTTCCTTTTTTAGGTTCTGGAGGTGGAAGCTTAGATTTTTGATTTGAGACTCTCTCTTCTCCAATCTCTGTATTTAAAACAATAGATTTCTCTCACAGCACTGTTTAGGCTGCATCCCACTGATTTTGGTATATTTTATCCTCTGGTTCATTTAGTTCAACGTCCTGTTTGATTGAGACATGAGACTTCTTCTTTGTCTATGGATTACACAGAAGCATGTTATTTCATTTCCAAATGTTTGGAGGGTTTCCTGTTATCTTTCTATTACTGATTTCCAGTTGAAGTCCAGAGTGGCTGGAGACATGTTCTGTATGATTTCCAGACGTAAAGCCACGTAGTGTTGCCAGGGTCTGGGGGATGCCCTGCTTACTTGAGATAGGGTTTTATTTTGGTGTGATGGAAATGATTTGAAAGCAGACTGAAGAGGCATCACAAAACTTTGCGGCCATACTAAATGCTACTGAATCATGCACTATAAGATGGTTAATTTTAAGTTATGTGAATTTCATGTCAATATGTGAAAATGGGTCAGCAAGGAGATGGGGGAAAAAAGAAAGCTGCTTAGCAATGATCTAGATACATAATAAAAGCCAGATAAATGATGACTAGGTTTTGCTTTTTCATCTCTTTCTCTTCTCTCTGTCTCTTCCAGGCCTGAACTCCTTTGTCTACCTCTGTTCTCTTGCCATGCTCTACATCAGCCAGCATCCTAGCGGGAAGCAGATGGTGCCCTTGGATTTGAGGAAAGCTCATTAAAGGAATGATTTGCAAGGGAGTGGGCAGGATGTTGGGAAAAGGAGGTGCCCCTGTCCCCGTGCTTGGTAATAGCAAGGAGTCCTCACCCTCAAGTCGGAAGGGGAGAGAGAGCCTCCTGGCGGTGACACCAAAGGACTAAAGAGAATAAAATCCTTCTCCCTGTTCTCCTGCAGGGGCTGCTCCTTGACTGAATCCCACTGAAAGCCAGAGTCCAGGTTCCCCGCACGTGGTGGTCCAGTCGCCATGGTGGGAGGAGCAGGGAACATTTTTGGGATTCTTACACTGACAGACAGGTCCAGAGTGCTGAGGGGACTCCAAGGACAAGTCTCTGTTCAGTATGGTAAAGCAATTCTCATCAACAGGGGAGTGATGACCTGGGCTTTGGTGAGGCCATCCATGACTGATGACATGTGGCTTTGATCTCACCCACTTGCCTCCCTGTCCACACCACGGGTCAGCTGAGTCATCTGGGATCACTTATACCGCCGACCTCAATGGCTGCTATCATCTGGCACTCGTGGGGGATTGTTCTTCATTATTAATCTTCTTGGCCACCTCTAGTTCAAGGTCGACGGGTCTAATCAAATTAAGACAGATGTGAATTGATGACTTCGGGTGCTTGACTGTATCTGAGGGTCTGAAGTCTCTCTTCCCCGTCAGGCTTCCAGGAGATCATTTCTCCTGAGTGTCCCGCAGCCTCACGAAGCCAGGGCACGGCCGAGGGAGGTTTGCCAGTTGTTGGAAAACCACTCTGTTAATCTCTGCACCATCGTTCCCCGGGGCCCAGTAGGAATCAGGTGGAATATTCAGGAATTTCGGAGCCTGGTGTCTGGAACTCAGAAACACTTCATAATGTCAGTGAGAACCAGCAAGAGGATGTTTCTAGGACTGTCGTTGGATCCTTAGGTGGGTCGCTGAGATCTGTGATGCTGATGCTCTTTCATTTTGCGTATTTGCCATTTGTTATCTTCAACAAAATGACCCAGATATTTTGTCAACTTGTCACCTGCTGAAGGCACTTCGGTCTTTGGGATAGACGCAGAACATCCATGCCCCTGAGAGTGACTCGGGCACGCATCCTGCATCTGGCCTCCGCCCCACCTCTGTGTGCCCTGCGCCAGCTCTCCCGTCTGCCTCCCCGCATGTGCAGGAATTAGATGCCCTCTCCGGCTCCCCTGCTGCATCCATCACCCTTGTCCTCGGCTCTGGGAGGACTGATCCTGGGTGTCGGATTCTTTTTGCTTTCTACACAGTTCAGGGATTTTCTCCAAAGGTGGTCCAGAAACAACGTCCCTTAGACTCAGAGGTGGAGGCTAATGACAGCCACCGTCCACATCCATTAATCACCATGGGAATGTGTCTGATGCACAAGGACTCCTGACCCCAGGCTGCTGAGGGGCAGGTGTTCCCAGATGCACTGCTGGACGGGGCCGATGGTCCTCGTGGTGTATCCAAACACACCACTTTCCTTGATGACCAAAGTCTCAGGAGCTGCCCACTGCATTTCTCTATCTAGGTGGTTTTAGTTTTCCCAAGCTTTAAGAAGAAACCACAACCATTTACAATGGCTGTTAGAATTCAGAGACAATGGCTGCATTTAATTCTACCTGCAGACAGAGCCGTTGAAAGCCAAAATCAAGTGAAACCCAGAATATGTCAATATCAGAGATGGCACGGGTCAGATAGGGCTCCTGCCTGACCTTCTCAAGGATGTAATTATCTCCAGTGCTGCAAAAGGTCTGAGAACAGGATTCTGGAAAAGAGAGGACTGGGAGACAGAGGGTTAATGAATAGGGAGTAAGGTTGCATTTTGTGTTGGACAAATCCGTCGTCAGGACAAGAGAAGGCACTTGTCACAGGGCAAACAGGTAGGAGGGGGAGACAGTGTGGCACCCAGCAGGGGCGAACCACCCCGCTTTCTCTTGAGAAATATGAACCTGGACACGCCCCAGACCCCAGGCCACTCTGTCCACATCACTGGCTGTGAGCAGCTTTTCCAGCCAGAAAGCAGGTGCCTCTTGCCTTTCTGGGGGAAATGGCTTATCAGCTCAGGGACATGAGCTTCTGCCCTGTCCCTGTTGTCCACGTTGGTTCCCCAGAGCGAGGGCTGTGGATGACCATGGGGAGTTCACCTGTTGGGCTGGACTGGGACCCAGTTCTTCCCTCCCAGGGTTGGGAGCCTCCTGCTGGCCACAGTTATATCCACCCTCAACCGGAGATGGGCTCCTGCAATGAGCGGTCATCAGTCCTTCGGGTGATGGGTGTGATCAGACAGCAGCCAGGCAAACAGGAGGGCACAGAGGATGTGGTCACACAGACACGGATTGACCGAGGGACCAGGCTTCGCTGGTGAGAAATGTCACTTCCACGGTTTCTTCCTGAATTAAAGGAACCCATTTGTCCGACTGATCACCGGGCAGAGATGTGACAACAGGTCTGGGGCTCCGTTTAGTATGGTGCACCTGGACACAACCAGGGACACTATCTAGGGATACATTTCCCTAGTCAGAGCTTTCTTTCCCTAGTCTTGAATCTGTAATTATTCTATTAATGAGTTTCCTTACTTTTGAATTGAGAAATTGTAATTGATTTAGAAACTCAAAATGCAACTCATATGGTAAATTGCCCCACCTTATAATTATCAGAGGTCACGAGCACAAGTACCCCCAGGCGTGAGGGGATGATGTTATATGTGAAGGGGAAGAAGCAAGGCCTGGAGCTCCTGGGGGGCCAAGACCGTCCCTGGGGACATCTTAGGCTGGTGGGGGCCCTGCAGGAAAGTGGCCGGGGGGTCTGGTCCCCTGCCTTGAGGGACAGGGCTGTACTATTGGGGTGTCCTCCCTGCATCCCTCCTGTCTGCCCGGCAAGGTGCTGGGCTTCGGGGGCCGCCAACAAGGCCTGCCTGCACTGACATTGGGGCTCACCAGGGTACACAGTCATGGTGGCCCATGCAGAGCTATTCCCAGCCCTTCTCCTCACTTCCAAGACCTTCTCCCTCCTTGCACAGATGCTGAAGATGCCAGATGCACAACAC